>NC_137150.1:77659994-78259994 GCF_951394435.1 Stenella coeruleoalba | reverse complement strand
CGTTCTTGGCACCTTTTTTGAAAATTGACCATATCTGTGTGGGTTTATTTATGGGCTTTGCATTCTGTTCTATTAGTCTATGTGTCTGTTTATATGCCAATACTGTACCATTTTGATTACTATGGCTTTATAATATAGTTTGAAATCAGGAAATGTGATACCTCCTGCTTTGTTCTTCTTTCTCAAGATTGCTTTGGCTATTTGGAGTCTTTTGTGGTTCCATATGAATTTTAGTGTTATTTTTCCTTTTTCTGTGAAACGGGCACTGGAATTTTGAAGGAGCTTGCATTGAATTTGTGGATTGCTTTGTGTAGAATGTATATTTTAACAATAGTAATTCTTCAAATCCATGAACATGAAATATCATTCCTTTATTTGTATCTTCCTAAATTTCTTTCATCAATGTTTTATAGTTTTCAATGTACAGATTTTTCATCTCCTTGATTAAATTTATGCCTGAGTACTTTATTCTTTTTGATGTTATTTTAAATGGGATTGTTTTCTTAAAATTTCTCTTTCCAGTAGTTTGTTTGTGTATACAAACACAACTGAGTTTTGCATAATGGTTTTACATCTGCAACTTTACTGAATTCATTTATTAGTTCTAACAATGTTTTTTTTTGGTGGAGTCTTTTGAATGTTCCATATATAATAGCATGTCTTTCTGGGACATCTATAATACATATGTTGGCCTTCATGATGTTGTCCCATAAGTTATTTAAGTTATCTTCACTCTTTTTTATTCTTTTTTCTTTTTGGTCTTCTGATTGGATGATTTCTACTGCCCTGTCTTTGAGTTTGCTATTTTTTTTCTTCCACTTGATCTAGTATGTTGTTGAACCCCTCTATTGAATTCTTTAGTTCAATTATTGTATTCTTCAGCTCTATGATTTGTGTTTGATAGTTTTCAATACTTTCTATCTCCTTGTGGAAATTATCACTTTGTTCGTGCATTCTTCTCCCGACCTCAGTGAGCTTCTTTATCATCAATAGTTTCAACTCTCTATCATATAAATCACTTATCTCTGTTTTATTAAGGTCAGTTTCTGGAGATCTATTCTTGTTCTTTTGTTTGGAATGTGTTCCTATTTCTTCATTTTCCTTGACTCTCTGTGTTGTTTTCTGCACATTAGATAAAACCACCTCTTCTAGTCTTGACAGACTGGTCTTGTGTAGGAGAAGAAGCTCATCAATCAACCCGGCTAGAATTCCTGCTTACCTATCAAACTTTTGTCCAAATTGCTATCTTTGTTCTTAGTGGCTGTCTGTAGTTGAGGTTTTGCCAGGACCTGTCAGTGTCCGAACAGCATGGAGAATGCCCATACTTATGCCTGTTCAGACTCCCAGAGGACTACAAATTGCCTGCACCTTCAGCTCCATGATGCAAGAAGCCTGAGCTTTAGGCAGTGTCTAGGAAAGTCAGCACATTAGATATGTACTTTAGGCCCTATCAAGGAGAAACTGGGAGCAGCATTTTCTTTGCTACTCATTCTGTGCTGAACCAGAAGGAATAGTTCCTGGGAGTGCTTACAAACCAAATAGAATCACCTCTTTGTTTTGTGTGGCTCTGGGAGACTGTGAATGCTGAGCCTTGATAGCTCTCAGAGCTAAGTGATTTGGGAGTCAGTACCTTGGGTGGCAGCCATAAAAGTTGGGGTCCTAGATATGCAGACAAGCTTCTTTCAGGGAGAAGATAGTGGCTTGATTTTATTACTGGAGTGAGCCAGAGGGTGACAGCAGGAACATGCCTACTCAGACTCCTTGAAGGAGCCTAGTCAGCTTCCATAGGCAGGCTGATTAGAAACCAGGACTTCAAGAAGCATCTGGTGAAGTGTGCAGTCAAACTCCTTCCAGGGAAAAACTGGGAGATGGGCTTTTTTGCTTGTTTCCTCTGTGTTGAGCCTGGTGAGGGAATAGCTGCGTCAAGTGTTTCTGTGCCTCTTTGAAAACTCCTTTTTAAAAATTAATATGGTTCTGTGGGACTTGTGAAGGCCAAGCCCTTTTGGCAATCAGAACTAGGTGATTTGAAGGCCCATATTTCAGATGGCACACAAAATTTGGGGTGCTAGATATGTGGACAAGCTTTTACCAGGTAGAAGCTGGAGACTTGGTTCTTTTGTTGGAATGAGCAAGAGGGAGAATGTGGGGTAAGTGACTACTAGCCCACCAGTTCTTTTTGGTTCCTGGGAGGATTCCAGTCCTTGCCTAGGTGCAGACTGATTAGAAGCTAGCCCCTCTGGCAGCAGCTAGTAAAGTGTAAGTAAACTTCTTCTGGGGAGAAACTGGGAGATGAACAATTTTGCCTGCTCCTTCTACAGTGAGCCTACGTATATAGCTGCAGACAGGGCTCACATGCCTGTTTAAATACTGCTTCTTTGGGAATTTCCTGGTGGTGCAGTAGTTGGGATTCTGTGCTTTCACTGACAAGGGCCTGGGCTCAGCCCCTGGCCAAGGAACTAAGATCCTGCAGACCATGTGGTACAGCCCAAACAAACAAACAAAACAAAACAAAAAAACCCACCTGCTTCTTTGTTGGCTAAAGTCCTGTGGAACTCATGAATGAATGCAAGCCAGACTGGTTATCACAGCTAGGTGATTTGAGGGTCTGACCCTTAGGTGGCAACCGTAAAAGTTGGGGTGCTAAATGTATGGACACGTTTCTTCCAGGTAGATCCTGGTGAATTGGTTTTACCTTGGAGTTAGCCACAGAGAGAAGGTGGGAGAAGGTACCCACTGGCTGTTTTGGGGTCTGGGCACGATCTCAGTCAGCATACAGATGTGAGCTTATTAGAAGCTGGACCCTCAGATAGCAGCTGGTAATCAGATAGGAGAAGAGAAGTGTTATAATTCTTTTTTAAATTTTTAAATTTAATTTTATTTATTTTTTAATACAGCAGGTTCTTATTAGTCATCAGTTTTATACACATCAGTGTATACATGTCAATCCCAATCGCCCAATTGATCACACCACCATCCCCTCCCACACGCAGCTTTCCCCCCTTGGTATCCATATGTTTGTTCTCTACATCTGTGCCTGAACTTTTGCCCTGCAAACCGGTTCATCTGTACCATTTTTCTAGGTTCCACATACATGCGTTAATATACGGTATTTGTTTTTCTCTTTCTGACTTACTTTACTCTGTATGACAGTCTCTAGATCCATCCACATCTCAACAAATGACCCAATTTCGTTCCTTTTTATGGCTGAGTAATATTCCATTGTATATATGTATCACATCTTCTTTATCCATTCGTCCGTTGATGGGCATTTAGGTTACTTCCATGACCTGGCTATTGTAAGTAGTGCTGCAATGGACATTGGGGTGCATATGTCTTCTTGAATAATGGTTTTCTTTGGGTATATGCCCAGTAGTGGGATCACTGGATCATATGGTAATTCTGTTTTTAGTTTTTTAACGAACGTCCATACTGTTCTCCATAGTGGCTGTATCAATTTACATTCCCACCAACAGTGCAAGAGGTTTCCCTTTTCTCCACACCCTCTCCAGCATTTGTTGTTTGTAGATTTTCTGATGATGCCCATTCTAACTGGTGTGAGGTAACACCTCACTGTAGTTTTGATTTGCATTGCTCTAATAATTAGTGATGTTGAGCAGCTTTTCATATGCTTCTTGGCCATCTGTATGTCTTCTTTGGAGAAATGTCTATTTAGATCTTCTGCCGATTTTTGGATTGGGTTGTTTGTTTCTTTAATATTGAGCTGCATGAGCTGTTTATATATTTTGGAGAATAATCCTTTGTCCGTTGATTCACTTGCAAATATTTTATTCCATTCTGAGGGTTGTCTTTTTGTCTTGTTTATGGTTTCCTTTGCTGTGCAAAAGGTTTGAAGTTTCATTAGGTCCCATTTGTTTATTTTTGTTTTTATTTCCATTACTGTAGGAAGTGTATCAAAAAAGATCTTGCTGTGATTTATGTCAAAGAGTGTTCTTCCTATGATTTCCTCCAAGAGTTTTATAGTGTTCGGTCTTACATTTAGGTCTCTAATCCTTTTTTTTTTTTTTTTTTTGTGGTACGCGGGCCTCTCACTGTTGTGGCCTCTCGCGTTGCGGCCTCTCCCGTTGCAGAGCACAGGTTCCGGACGCGCAGGCTCAATGGCCATGGCTCATGGCCTTAGCCGCTCCGCGGCATGCAGGATCTTCCCAGACTGGGGCATGAACCCGTGTCCCCTGCATTGTCAGGCAGACGCTCAACCACTGCGCCACCAGGGAAGCCCCTCTAATCCATTTTGAGTTTATTTTTGTGTATGGTGTTAGGGAGTGTTTTAATTTCATTCTTTTACGTGTAGCTGTCCAGTTTCCTCAGCACCACTTATTGAAGAGACTGTCTTTTCTCCATTGTATATCCTTACCTCCTTTGTCATAGATTAGTTGACCACAGGTACGTGGGTTTATCTCTGGGCTTTCTATCTTGTTCCATTGATCTATGTTTCTGTTTTTGTGCCAGTACCATATTGTCTTGATTACTGTAGCTTTGTAGTATAGTCTGAAGTCAGGGAGTCTGATTCCTCCAGCTCCATTTTTTTCCCTCAAGACTGCTTTGGCTATTTGGGGTCTTTTGCGTCTCCATACAAATTTTAAGATTTTTTTTTTCTAGTTCCATAAAAAATGCCATTGACAATTTGATAGGGATTGCGTTGAACCTGTAGATTGCTTTGGATAGTATAGTCATTTTCACAATGTTGATTCTTCCAATCCAAGAACATGGTATATATCTCCATCTGTTGGTATCGTGTTTAATTTCTTTCATCAGTGTCTTATAGTTTTCTGCATACAGGTCTTTTGTCTCTCTAAGTAAGTTTATTCCTAGGTATTTTATAAGTTTATTCCAGGTATTTTATTCTTTTTGTTGCAGTGGTAAATGGGAGTGTTTCCTTAATTTCTCTTTCAGATTTTTCATCTTTAGTGTATAGGAATGCCAGAGATTTCTGTGTATTGATTTTGTATCCTGCGACTTTACCAAATTCATTGATGAGCTGTAATAGTTTTCTGGTAGCATTTTTAGGATTCTCTATGTATAGTATCATGTCATCTGCAAACAGAAGACAGTTTTACTTCTTCTTGTCCAGTTTGTATTCCTTTTATTTCTTTTTCTTCTCTGATTGCCATGGCTAGGACTTCTAAAACTGTGTTGAATAATAGTGGTGAGAGAGGACATCCTTGTCTTGTTACTGATCTTAGAGGAAATGCTTTCAGTTTTTCACCATTGAGAATGATGTTTGCTGTGGGTTTGTCATCTATGGCCTTTATTACGTTGATGTAGGTTCCCTCTATGTCCACTTTCTGGAGAGTTTTTTTATCATAAATGGGTGTTGAATTTTGTCAGAACCTTTTTCTGCATCTATTGAGATGATCATATGGTTTTTATTCTTCAATTTGTTAATATGGTGTAGCACATTGATTGATTTGCATATACTGAAGGATCCTTGTATCCCTGGGATAAATCCCACTTGATTATGGTGTATGATCCTTTTAATGTGTTGTTGGATTCTGTTTGCTAGTATTTTGTTGAGGATTATTGCGTCTATATTCATTAGTGATATTGGTCTGTAATTTTCTTTTTTTGTAGTATCTTTGCCTGTTTTTGGTGTCAGGGTGATGGTGGCCTTGTAGAATGAATTTGGGAGTGTTCCTTCTTCTGCAATTTTTTTTGGAAGTTTGAGAAGGATGGGTGTTAGCTCTTCTCTAAATGTTTGATAGAATTCACCTGTGAAGCCATCTGGTCCTGGACTTTCGTCTGTTGGAAGATTTTTAATCACAGTTTCAATTTCATTACTTGTGATTTGTCTGTTCATAGTTTCTATTTCTTCCTGGTTCAGTCTTGGAAGGTAATACCTTTCTAAGAATTTGTCCATTTCTTCCAGGTTGTCCATTTTATTGGCATAGAGTTGCTTGTAGTAGTCTCTTAGGATGCTTTGTATTTCTGTGGTGTCTGTTGTAACTTCTCCTTTTTCATTTCTAATTTTATTGATTTGAGTCCTCTCCCTCTTTTTCTTGATGAGTCTGGCTAATGGTTTTTCAATTTTGTTTATCTTCTCAAAGAACCAACTTTTAGTTTTATTGATCTTTGCTACTGTTTTCTTTGTTTCTATTTCATTTATTTCTGGTCTGATCTTTATGATTTCTTTCCTTCTGCTAATTTTGGGTTTTGTTTGTTCTTCTTTCTCTAGTTCCTTTAGGTGTAAGTTTAGATTGTTTATTTGAGGTTTTTCTTGTTTCTTGAGGTAGGCTTGTATAGCTATAAACTTCCCTCTTAGAACTGCTTTTGCTGCATCCCATAGGTTTTGGATTGTCATTTTTTAATTGTCATTTGTCTCTAGGTATGTTTTGATTTCCTCTTTGATTTCTTCAGTGATCTCTTGGTTATTTAGTAACGTATTGTTTAGTCTCCATGTGTTTGTGTTTTTCACATTTTTTCCCTTGTAATCCATTTCTAATCTCATAGCATTGTGGTCAGAAAAGATGCTTGATATGATTTCAATTTTCTTAAATTTACTGAGGCTTGATTTGTGACCCAAGATGTGATCTATCCTGGAGAATGTTTCGTGTGCACTTGAGAAGAAAGTGTAATCTGCTGTTTTGGGATGGAATGTCCTATAAATATCAATTAAATCTATATGGTCTATTGTGTCATTTAAAACTTCTGTTTCCTTATTTATTTTCGTTTTTGATGATCTGTCATTGGTGTAAGTGAGGTGTTAATGTCCCCCACTATTATTTTGTTACTGTCAGTTTCCTCTTTTATAGCTGTTAGCAGTTGCCATATGTATTGAGGTCCTCCTATGTTGGGTGCATTTATATTTATAATTGTTATATCTTCTTCTTGGATTGATCCCTTGATCATTAAGAGTGTCCTTCCTTGTCTCTTGTAACATTCTTTATTTTAAAGTCTATTTTATCTGATATGAGTATTGCTAGTACACCTTTCTTTTGATTTCCATTTGCATGGAATATCTTTTTCAATCCCCTCACTTTCAGTCTGTATGTGTCCCTAAGTCTGAAGTGGGTCTTTTGTACACAGCCTATATATGGGTCTTGTTTTTGTATCCATTCTGCAAGCCTGTGTCTTTTGGTTGGAGCATTTAATCCATTCACGTTTAAGGTAATTATTGATATGTATGTTCCTATGACCAATTCTTAATTGTTTTGGGTTTGTTTTTGTAGGTCCTTTTCTCCTCTTGTGTTTCCCACTAAGAGAAGTTCCTTTAACATTTGTTGTAGAGCTGGTTTGGTGGTGCTGAATTCTCTTAGCCTTTGCTTGTCTGTAAAGCTTTTGATTTCTCCATCGAATCTGAATGAGATCTTTGCCACATAGAGTAATCTTGGTGGTAGCTTCTTCCCTTTCATCACTTTAAGTATATCATGCCACTCCCTTCTGGCTTGTAGAGTTTCTGCTGAGAAATCAGCTGTTAACCTTATGGGAGTTCCCTTGTATGTTACTTGTTGTTTTTCCCTTGCTGCTTTCAATAATTTTTCTTTGTCTCTAATTTTTGCCAATTTGATTACTGTGTGTCTCGGCATGTTTCTCCTTGGGTTTATCCTGTAAGGGACTCACTGTACTTCCTGGATTTGGGTGGTTATTTCCTTTCCCATGTTAGGGAAGTTTTCGACTATAATCTCTTCAAATATTTCTCGGGTCCTTTCTCTCTCTCTTGTCCTTCTTGGACCCCTATAATGTGAATGTTGTTGCATTTAATGTTGTCCCAGAGGTCTCTAAGGCTGTCTTCATTTCTTTTCATTCTTTTTTCTTTAGTCTGTTCTGCAGCAGTGAATTCCACCATTCTGTCTTCCAGGTCACTTATCCTTCTTCTGCCTCAGTTATTCTGCTATTGATTCCTTCTAGTGTAGTTTTCATTTCAGTTATTGTATTGTTCATCTCTGTTTGTTTGTTCTTTAATTCTTCTAGGTCTTTGTTAAACATTTCTTGCATCTTCTCGATCTTTGCCTCCATTCTTTTCCCAAGGTCCTGGATCATCTTCACTATCATTCTGAATTCTTTTTCTGGAAGGTTGCCTATCTCCACTTCATTTAGTTGTTTTTCTGTGGTTTTATCTTGTTCCTTCATCTGGTACATAGCCGTCTGCCTTTTCATCTTGTCTATCTTTCTGTGAAGGTGGTTTTTGTTCCACAGGCTGCAGGATTGTAGTTCTTCTTGCTTCTGCTCTCTGCCCTCTGGTGGATGAGGCTACCTAAGAGGCTTAAGCAAGCTCAGGGACCGGTGGTGGGTAGAGCTGTGTGTTGCTCTGGTGGGCAGAGCTCAGTAAAACTTTAATCCGCTTGACTGCTTATTGGTGGGGCTGGTTTCCCTCCCTGTTGGTGGTTTGGCTTGAGGCAACCCAACACTGGCGCCTACCTGGGTTCTTTGGTGGGGCTAATTTCAGTCTCTGGGAGGGCTCACACCAAGGAGTACTTCCCAGAACTTCTGCTGCCATTGTCCTTGTCCTCACTGTGAGCCACAGCCACCCCTCACTTCTGCAGGAGACCCTCCAACACTAGTCGGTGGGTCTGGTTCAGTCTCCCTTGGGGTCACTGCTCCTTCCCCTGGGTCCTGATGTGCACAGTACTTTGTGTGCACCCTCCAAGAGTGGAGTCTCTGTTTTCCCCAGTCCTGTCAAAGTCCTTCAGTCCAATCGTACTAGCCTTCAAAGTCTGATTCTCTAGGAATTCCTCCTTCCGTTGCCGGACCCCCAGGTTGGGAAGCCTGACGTGGGGCTCAGAACCTTCACTCCAGTGGGTGGACTCCTGTGATATAAGTGTTCTCCAGTCTGTGAGTCACCCACCAAGCAGTTATGGGATTTGATTTTAATGTGATTGTGCCCCTCCTACCATCTCATTTTGGCTTCTCCTTTGTCTTTGGATGTGGGGTGTCTTTTTTGGTGAGTTCCAGTGTCTTCTTGTGGATAATTGTCCAGCAGCTAGTTGTGATTCTGGTGTTCTCACAAGAGGGAGTGAGAGCATGTCCTTCTACTCTGCCATCTTGGTTCCTCTCCAAGTGTTATAATTTTTAAAAATATTTATAATTATAATTTTTATAATTACCTAAATAATTAATGTTACTGGTTCTCTTTATTTTTTATGTGGATTTGAGTTATTTTCTTGTATCCTTCACTTTAGCCTAAAGGTCTCCCTTTAGTATTTCTTGTAAGGTAGGTCTGTTAGTGATGCATTTTCTCAGTTTTTTGTTTATCTGGACTTTCTTTATTTCACTGTTTCTGGAAGAAAATTTTGCTGGGTGTAGAATTCTTGGGTGACTGTGGTTTTCTTTTGGTCCTTTGAGTATATCAGCTCACTGTCTTCTGGCCTCCACAGTTTCTGATAAGAAATCAGTTGTTAATTTTATTATAGCTTCCTTGTACATGATAAATTTCTTGCCTTACTGATTTCAAGATTCATTGTCTTTGGCTTCCAACAGTTTGATTACAATGTGTTTCAGTATGGATCTCTTTGAGTTTATCCTACTTGGACTTTTTTGAGTTTGATTATGGATATGTTGATTAATGTTTTTCATCAAATTTTGGAAATTTCCAGCAAATATTTCTTCAAATATTCTTTCTGCCCTTTCTCTCTCTGTCTCTGTCTCTCTCGTGCGCGCGCTATCCCTCCCTCCCTCCCTCCCTCCCTCCTGCCCTTCCTCCTTCCTGGGACTCCTGTTGTGCCTATGTTGATATTTTTGATGTGTCCTACAGGTTTCTGACACTCTGTTCATTTACTTCTACTTCTAGAAGCATGTATACATTCTATTTTCTCTGCAAACTGGATAATGTTGATCTATCTTCAAGTTCATTGATAATTTTTCTTCTGCTGTCTCAAATCAGCTGTTGAGTCAGTAACAGCTGAGGTAGTAAATTTTTTATTTCAGTACTGTACTTTTCAACTCTAGAATTTATATTTGCTTTTTAGAAAATCATAATTTCTATCTCTTGATAGTTCTTATTTGGTAAGACATTCTTCTTTTATTTTCCTTTAGTTATTTGAACATATTTCTACTAGGTTATATAAAGTCTTTGTTTAGAAAGTCCAATGCAGTATTCATAGATTGCTTTTCTTGTTTCTTTGTATGTATCTTAATTTTTTTGTTCATAACTAGGCATTTAAAATAATGTGTCAACTTTGCACATCAGATTGCCCCTCTTTCCTGGGGTTTGTTGTTTTTCCCCTTATTGTTGTTATTGCTTCTTATTTGTTTAGTAACTTTTATAAACTAATTCTGTAAATTTTGCACATGTTCCATTACTAAACTCTCTGCTTGATTATCTTAGTGGTCAGGTAATAATTGCACAGTGATTTTCTTAAATGCTTTGAACTAATATGTCTCCTATCCTTTGCTAATGAGCTCTGTGTGTGTGTTGGGGCACACCCTTCAGCTCTCTGGTAGTTCACAACTCCGCTTTATCCCTCACTACCTGTTTATGTAGAACCTCAGTGTTACCCAGAGTCAAGAATTTAGGAGCTTCTCAATTCTTTCCTGGGCATGTTCACAGGCTTGCACATGTGTGTAGCCTTCTAGATTTCTAAGAATATGATGGAGCTTTTCAAAGCCCCCTAATGATATCTTATTCCCCAGCTTTTCTTCTTAGGTTTTTTTGATAACCTCTTATTTGTCCCAACAATTATCTTCCTTGCAGGCATTTGTGACATTAAACAACTACCACAAATTGTTTTTGACAGATGCCTCAGGGAAAAGACTATATAAACTGAATGAGTTCTGGGCCAGATCAAATAAAGCCCTGTGAGTTGGGGCTTCCAGGGAGCTGTCAAACAAGTAAGATAATGGTAATTCTCTGATAAGGTGGTGTTCCAAACCAATTTTGTCTCCTACCAGTGGCTGCTAGGCTGATATTCACAGCTATGTATTCACAAGGTTGTTAATATTCAAGGCTACTGAGGAGCTGGGAAGAGTGGGATGGGAATAGGGCAACTTAAACACTAAAAAACCTCACCTGTTTTTTGACCACTTTTCTTAAATAAATGCCTCTCAGATTATAGCAAGTCTTTGGTTAATTTCCAGAGTTCTGAAACAGTTGATTTTGACTATTTTTTTTGCTAGTGCTCTCTTTGCTTTTATGGAGGAAAGGAATTTTACTCTACCATTTCTTATACCACCATTCCATAAGGGCTCTCTTGAATATGTTAAATTTGAATTATTTATTAGCATAAGGCAAGATTACAAAATTAACAGCATGTAATCTAGAACCAGATTTGCTTGGTCTGCTGATTTCTAGCTGTGATAATTTTGCCTTAGTTTCCTCTTCTATGAATGGAACATATTAATAGTAACTATCTCATAGGGTTGTTGAGAGTATTACAAGAGTTAATTGCAAGTACAGTATGTAGACTAGTAGTTGGCAAACCATTGTTTGTAGGCCAGTCTTGCTATTTTGCTTTTTAAGGTCCATAAACTAAGAATATTTTTTTCATTTTTAAATGGTTTTAAAATCAAAAGAATATTTCCTGACACATGAACATATGAAATTCAAATTTCAGTGTCCATAAATAAAGTTTTGTTGATACACAGCCACACTCATTCATTTACATATTGTCTATGGCATCTTTTGCACGAAAAAAGCAGGGTTGAGTAGTTGTGACCAAGGCTGTATGGCCTACAAAGTCTCAAATACTTACTATATGGCTATTTGTAGGAAAAGTTTGCTGGCCTCTAATATAGTACACTAAAAGGCATCAAAGAACTCAATAATTGTTAGCTATGATTTTTACTAGACAGCTCATAGTTACTGCTCAGTCTCTGCTCTTTTTTAAAGGTATCTTTCACTTAGTCCACAGAGGTCTCAACTTTGTTTCATTAGGTCACATTGTACTCACCATGGCCTCCCAATCTCAGCATGGTCTGGCTCCTGTCTCCCTCTCTGAGCTCATCTTTCTGTCTTTCTCACTCTGATCTAGTTGCCCTGGCCGTCTGTCAGTTCTGGGAATGTGCCAAGCAATTTCCTTCCTCAGGGTCTTTGCATTTGCTTTTATCTATGTTTGGAACATTCTCTCCCTGACTCTTCACAAATCTGGATCTATGTCATTTTTCAGGTCTCAGTTTAAAAATCACACATCAACAAGTCCTTCCCAGACCCTAGAGTAGGGTCTCTCTCCCTTGCTATTCCTTATTCAAATATTCTATTCACTTCCTTTGTGGCAATAATAATACTCTGTCATTATCTTATTTATTTATTTATTTTTAACTGCTTTTTGTCTGCTTCCCCACTAGAACATTAGCTCTTTGAGAACAGGGACTTCATATTTCTTATTCCTTATTATAGCATGGTAGTGCCCTCGCAAAAAATATTTGTTCAATGAATGAATGATATTTTAGCTCCAACTCCCATGGTTAAGTATATTCATTCTCTCCTTTTTCTTATATTCACATGCCAAGGAAACTGATAGCCCTTACATATCTTTTTGCTCAAGGGCATGTCATAGTCTCTGGCTGAGCTATTGTTTGGCTGACTGCTGCTGAAGGTTGTCTTGTTCCTCACAGAAAACCCTCCTCGGCACTGTTCTAACCAGTTCCAGGTCAACAGCCTCTTTCCTGTGTTGTCCACAACTGACTCACAGCAAACAAGCACCTTGGCTATGCTGTCAGTGGGGATGTAGTTACCTACCAGCTGCAGTGCTCTATTCTCTGCCTCAGGGTACTTCCGTCAGTCTCTAACCCTTTAGATACCTCACCGTTGACCTGGAGATGCATTCTGAACTCTGGTGTTCTCCCTGATACTCCTCTCACTGGGCTTGAGGTGGAATAGAGGGTTCCATGTTGGTGCGAGGTGGGCATGATGGGGAAGGAGAATGTCATCCCACTTCCACAGCTCACTCTAGAAGAAATCTTTTTCTCAGTCTCCAAAAACTCTCTCAGCATCTCCAGCCTTATTTTCCTAGGTAGGGAATGGGTGATCAACTAATGGTTACAAAACAGCAAGCCCTGCTTAGGGGATTTAGCACCTCACGTTGGAATGTGGGAGTGGTTGGTGTTTGTTATCCTTGGAGCTTTGGCCAAAGGCCGAGTCTTATTTTAACATCTCATTACACATGTCTGGTACCCTCTGAAACATTACGTCTCATGCATGAAACATTCAACTTGTGTGCGTGTATGTTTTGTGTGTGTATGTGTGTGTGTGTGTGGCAGTTTTTATTAATTCTAAAGTTTGCACCATATGCTTTTCAATCTGTTCTGGAGGGTTTGCAAAGGTCTGCGGCCAAAATGTTTTAGCCTCATTTATGATCTAACTTAGACTATTGAGTTAATATTTTAAAAATCATGAGCAAAAATTAAATTTTTTTTTTTTTTTTGCAGTGCATGAGCCTCTCACTGTCGTGGCCTCTCCTGTTGAGGAGCACAGGCTCCGGACGTGCAGGCTCAGCGGCCATGGCTCACGGGCCCAGCCGCTCCGCGGCATGTGGGATCTTCCCGGACCAGGGCACGAACCCGTGTCCCCTGCATTGGCAGGAGGACTCTCAGCCACTGCGCCACCAGGGAAGCCCCCCAAAATTAAATATTTTAAAAATAGTTTCAGGTGTGTTAGGTGGGGTGGTAGAGTTTTACTGCATGGCAGATTCTACTTGTATCCCTTGAGGCATCTTTTCTGTAACACAGTTTATAAAGGCAGCAGAAGGTAGTTCTGCGTTTATTACTTATGTGTTGGTGGAGTGAGAAAGAACAATTTCTAATTTCTGCCAGTGAAATTCTTTTCTGTTCCTGTCTGTTGAGCTTGTTCTGGCAGTAATCATATTCTCCCTCCCATTTTCTCCCCCTAGCCTTAACAGAGATACATTTGTGCTCATGCTGGATTGATGTAGGAAAAGTGGAAAAACTCTTCTTTTTTGGAACCATTAATTTCTTCTTGAATTCAGAAATTAGGATTGAGCAGCCTACACATCTAATTGTCTTCTCTGCTATAAAGTAGAAAGAGCTTATGAAGACAGATAAAGAGTTAAATGCTTTGCGTCATCTTATTAGCAGCCTGTATCTCTTTAGCTCTTACTAATTATTTTCTCTCCACTTCCTTGTCTATTCAGTGACTTACCCCTTCTTAGAACCTTCTTTTTTTGAATGTGGGTGACATTGGGCCTGGATCAGAGTCGGTACTCAATATACGTTAACAAATGGATAAATGATTTTCTAGGAGTAACTCGCTATATGGGTACCATGGGTACTATGGCATTTAAGACGTCTCATGTTAGGGCTGCTTGACTAGAGAGCTGTCCAGGTACAGAGTGCTGAGGTCAAGTGGCCATAAAGTTGGATGAGCACTACAAAGTGGAAGTCCCTGTTCCATTTGATGCTAACTGCCCTTGGACTTAACTCAAGCAAGAATACTTTGTGCGGGCTTCCCTGGTGGCGCAGTGGTTGAGAGTCTGCCTGCCGATGCAGGGGACACAGGTTCGTGCCCTGGTCCGGGAAGATCCCACATGCCGCGGAGTGGCTAGGCCCATGAGCCATGGCCGCTGAGCCTGCGCGTCTGGAGCCTGTGCTCCGCAACGGGAGAGGCCACAGCAGTGAGAGGCCCGCATACCGCAAAAAAAAAAAAAAAAAAAAAAAGTTTGTGGCCCCACGGTTGATCTTAACTGGCTAGGAGAATAATAATGGTAGACTCAAACTCTGGCTTAAAAAAAATATCTGTGGGTCATATTTTACATCACTTCCAGTTAATGCCTGAATGAACAATTACTACTTCTCTCAGGAATTCAACCCACCAACAATATTAGCTGTTAATATTCAGCTCTTTCCTATAGTTCGTAAGGAGTTTTGTGAAAGATGATTCTCAGGAGCCCTGGGGCATCCTTGCACTGAAGGCTGACTCCCTTACCATGGAGACTGCACTCTCTAATCAGATAGGGGAGCTGCTGTGGTTTACCATGCATGCCTCTCTCCTTTGAAAGCTCCTTGTCTGCCTTATCTTTTAAATCTGTGTTCTTAACTATAGTAAAAGCTGCCATTTATTGATCTCTTACTATATGCCTGCCACTTTACATACATAATCATATTTAATTCGCCAGTGCTCCATCTTAAATCCTGAGTTATGCTCTGTCTTTCTCTATTCACCAGGAGAGCTTATCTGTTTCAATGGCTTCAACTATCATCGTCATACTTAATCTGGATATAGCCACATCACTGGGTCCACACATGAAAACCTCAATCAATGTTTCCCCATGGATGACTCGCCATCACCACTCTAATTCAACATTTTGGAAACCCTTTCATTTTCCTCCCCCATCTTCTTTCTCTGTGTGTGGAATCATCATCTTTGCTATCACCCAGACTTAAAACTTGTAGTCATCCTTGACTCATCCTTCTCCTCCTTTCATTCATATATATATATATATATATATATATATATATATATATATATATATATATATATATATATATATATATATATATATATATAAGAGACTCACCAAGTCCTACTGATTTTCTTCCCTCCATTCCCTCTACCAGAATGTTACTTCAGATCTCCTCACCTTGCAGAGGAGTTACTGCAGATCACTTTTGGGGGCCTTCCCAATTCCAGGTACTTTGCTCTTTGATGCATACTGCTACCACACTTGGCCAATCTTTACACACTGTTTTCTCACATTACTCTGGTTGCCAGTGGCCCACGGAGTGAAGTTCACACCCTTATTCTGACCCTATTTATCTAACTTTATCCATGCCACCTTCTTCTTCTTTTTTTTACAATATGTAGTCTCTGCCTTAGTCAAGCCCAAGATCTTCTATAACTTTCACCTCCAGGCCTCTGATCATAAGGTTCCCTTCATCTAGAATTTTCTCCCTTCCCTCTCTTGGGATAAAAAATCCAAGGCTCAAAGAAGTTGAATGATTTTTCTGAGCTTGTATTGCAAGTGACTGAGCTGGATTTAAATCTATTCTTCTGACTCTCAAGACAGTGCTTTCTTTCCTTAGTCACACTGCTTGTTTCAGAATCAGATTAATATAGGATGGAACCATAAATGGAAACTCAAATTGCATTTGTATAGCACCTGCCTGACAATAAAATACAGGAAAACATTAGCCTCTGAAGACTCTCTCCCTTATACTGGACCCTAGTCCTGGCAAATGAAGATATTTTAACATATCCAGCCAAATTAATCTGTAAAATATGGCTTAATTTTTATGGCTTTTCAATCTGTAATCCTTAAAGGAAACTTAAAATTCAAAAAAATGATAGTGGGATGCCCACTATTTGTTTTAAAATTACTAAAAATTCTCTATTCAAATTCAATTACAGAGGCATTGCTCCGAGTTGTCCTGGGTTTGTACTTTAAGATGCACCCAAAGTTCCAGCACTGTTTTTTTTTTTATGATTCTAAAAAAGGATCAGATAGCACATGTTCAAGCTGAGCAAGCTACTAGGATGCCAATAGTATGTTTCTGTAAACTTTTGATTGTGGATTTCCTATGCAAATGGGATTTCTCAGGGTCCTGCCTAGTATTGCTTTTAAATGAGGACATGACCTTCAGTTCAAACGGATATCAAAGATCACTGGACGCTTATTCAAAGTCTTTCTTAGGTGTCCTTAGAATGCAGAGATTTGGATTTGTGATCTGGCTGCTAACTTGCTGAATAACCAACAGATATCTTTCTTCATCTCTGTTTCCTTCTCTAGGGAAGAAAGGTAACAACTGTCTCTTTCTATTCTCCCAGGGGTATCAAGGATTAAGGATGTTGTGAACATTCTTAAAAGAGAGGTTGTATTTTATTGCATAAAAATATCATAAATGTAATCACATCATGACAATAGCTAAGTTTTATTACAGGTACATACAAAGGGCCGTTCTTTTTGCTCATTTATTCAGCTTAATTATTTACCATCACCACATTGATTTCCATCTAAAAAGCCAGAATCTCAGGAACATACATAAAATTTGATTCAAACTATCAACACTTATGCAAATGTCAGATCTTTAGAGACAATTAGAAACTAGACATTGTTAAAATCTGCCTCCGAGTCACCTTCTTTTTTCTTAGATTTTAGTGGTTCAGCTACACAGGCTAGTTGCTGATAGTAGCAGAAGATATGTCAGCCTCATCCTGAGCTCTCCAAGCCATGATGAAAAGCTAGTAACTTTCTGTGGTGAACACAGCAACTTCTCTCTACTGCTTTCCCAATAAAAGAAAACCACACATTATACAACAAACCAGATACCACTGACCGCTAATTCTGTTATTAATTCAGTACCTACAATGTATAAAACATTCTTTGCAATGATGGGGCTGGGGAAGAAGGTTCAATGCTGAATAAGAACACAGTCTCTGCCTTCTAGGAACCCATAATCCAATGCAAATTTGTTGCACTAGCAATACTGTTAATTTGTAATTCATATCTAATAACTGAATTATTTTTCTGCGTTTCTTTTTATACATGGAGTGGTGTAAAAAGCTTCATATGAGTGGTTCAAAAGCTTGGGTCTTAGGACTGGCTCTGCCATTGACCAGCTTATTTGACCTCGACAAGTCACTTTACTTCTCTGGACCCCAATGTCTTTAAAATCCAAGCTTTAAAGTTCTGCTCATTCCTCCAACATTCATCAGCTTTAAAGTTCTGCTCATTCCTCCAACATTCATCAGAACCTACTATATGCCAGGCACTGGTCCAGTTACTTGGGTTACCTTAGTGACCTAAACAGACGTATATCCTGCCCTCTCTTCTCTTATATTCTATCGGGGAGGAAGACAGACAATGAACAACATGATAATAAATATATAATATAGTATATTAGAAGGTTATAGTACTATGGAATAAAGAGCATAATGAAGAGGGAGTGTGGTGTGGGGAAGAGTTGCAATTTTATATAGAGTGATCAGGTGGGACTGAGAAAGTACCATTTAAGCAAAGATGTGGCAATGTCCTGTCCAATGCCCTCTCAAAGTATTTTTTCCTATATGGTAAGAGGGAAAAGAATTAGTGAGGTGCTAGGGCAAATACCACAGAGCAGGTCCACCCTTTCCTTGCTTTGCTCTTTCCTTTCCTTGCAGCTGAAGTTAGATATATGATCTAGAACTTCTCTGACCAACATAGTAACTGCTAGATATATGTGGCTATTGAGCTCTGGAAATGTGGCTAGTCCAAATTGGGATATTCTGTACGTGTGAAATGCACACCAGATTTCAAAGAATGTGGAATACCTCATTAATGCTTTTACATCGATTGCATGTTGAAATGATAATATTGTGTGTACACTGGGTTAAATAAAATATATTTTAGTGTAGCTACCAGAAAATTTAAAGTTATCCATGTAGTTCACATGATATTTCTGTTGGGTAGCTCATACCTAGAACTTGAAATGGGGGGTTTGCTATTAGAGTGAATGTCATTCTTGCTTTGCTAGGTAAGTCAGCTCTCATTTTGTTGAATGTCTTCCCTCTGGTGTCTCCTCACCCCCACCACCGTGGCCTCTGGGTCAAGAAATGCAATCACAGGGTTCACATTTCTAGAATTCAGGATACTTCAGAGCTACAATTAAGATGTGGTAGGGCCAGGGAAGGAAAAGGAATTTAGGTTCCAGAATAGAACATAGATTCACAAGGGCATGTTTTAGAAACTATAAGACAGAACATTTTTATTTAGTTATTATGTTAATTAGACTGAATTATTTCTATCTTTAATATTCATTCTGAACTTGATGACAGTTGAAAATGTTAGTGGTCACAAGTGGTAAATGAGGGTAAAACTGGTATAAAATAGGAACCATTTCTCCAAACCACAACTAGTCATGGAAGTCAACAAACTTTGGAAAGTCAAATTTAAAATTAAGAGAAGGGCCCATATAAAATACAGATACCTCTTTTTGTTTTTTATTTTAGAAAGTCAGGTTATAGCATGGGATCAATTCAGCATACAGCTCTAAACAATTCACTTTCTAGAATCCTGAATTCCCCTGAATCATGTTTTTGGAAGTATTCTAAAGTCAGGCAGAATCTGAAAGATTGTTCAGCTACCTTTCTTTAAGAAGGCAAAGAATTAAATCTTCCAGCTCAGGGAGTTGTCTGTCCTCTTTATGATGATTCCCTAAGGATAGCAATAAATATTTATTGAATAATTAGAGATTTTACAGTCCCCTTAGGAGCCTGTTTCAGTATTTTATCCATCTGAGAGTAAGGAAAGCTTTGCTGGTATACAACTAAAAATAATATTCTTTATTCTAAGCCAATTTCTTTCCTTTCCCTTCCTTTTTTTTCCTGTCCCTGGAGAATGCCTGATGAGCACTAGTCTCTTAAAATTTTTCAAGTATGTAAGAAGTCTAAATGCAGTTCATCCCTCTCTTTTTCCCTTTGCAAATCATTCTATTAGCTGAAAAGCTCTACACAGTTGCACAGTATTGTTCCCTACCTTGTATTTATATATTTGTGCCTCTGTCTATAAATCAACTACTTTGAATTTTCTTTATTGAATTTCATTTTATTGTTCTATTTTCACATTTATCAGAGTCATTATCAACGTTTTTTTCCTTTCACCTCATCTTACCAAATAGATGTATTTCTGAACCTGCAGTATCAGAATGCCATGAACCATGACACTCACACTCCTAAAATATATGTTCCAACAGGGAATCAAGACAAACCAGTTTCCACTGAAGATCATAGAAGAGAAGGAACAAAGAATGTGCGATTATGAGGAAGTCAATAACTGAAAATCAGATAGGAGTCACTTACCACAGAACACCAGGGAAGAGGAAAAGACAGAACTTGTTGAAAATAAAATGATTCCTGGATATCTCAATTTAAATTACATAATTTGGATCATCTCAAGAAATAGGCTATTTAGAAGTTCCCAGCCCATTCAGTTTAGAACAATTCAGTTTGGGCTCTTTTATTCAGAGCACGTTTCCTTGAGAAAAACAGAGAGTAAATCTTGTTCAGGTCCCAAAATTTCTTCTAGTCATTGTTTTTAGACCAGTATCACCACTGGTGAGTTAGTCAATCTAACTGCTGTTGTCTTGCTGGGCACCAAATAAAACTCTGACTGAATGATATATAACTTTTTACCGCTGGACTTAAGAATCATTTCTTCAATAAAAATGTAAAATACTCATGAGATAATTGCTTACTAGGGTAGGGTAATACTGCCTTTTGTGACTATGTGGGTCAGGGAGGGGAATTCCTAGAAAAGTAGCTGACAATTCCAGGTGTCTGATATAATTGCAATTATCTAGTTTTTTCTCTGTCTCCTCACTGGTCTGTAAGCTCCTTGAGCGTATTGATAGTGTCTTATTCATCTTGGGGTCTCCAGATCACACTTCAGTTTCAGAACAATAGGTGCTCAATAAGTAAGTAGTTGATCAGTGAATGAATGAATCTGTAGATGTATGGATCAAGTAATCTATTTATGAAGAAAAACAAATGGCAACAGCAATATTTCAAAGCAAAATTATTCATTTATTTCCTCTAAAATCATTAGTAATAATCTAATTTCTGTATAATTCTACGTTAAAACATTAAAGTAATAAAGTCCCTTAATTTTATATAAATTAGTTTGGTTGATAAAATAAGCAATATTAATATATAAAAAGAATTATATACATAATTTATGTGTATATATATATATATATATATATATATATATATATATATATATATATATATGAAAGTACTTGGAAATGAAAATCAAGGTGATTATCAGTGTAACCTAAGCTTAACCAAAGAAGGTAGCAAGTCAGTCTTGAATCTGACTTCAATTGAATGCTGGTCATGAATTTATGGAGAGATGTTGAGAGCCATGCAGGCAAAGAGAAAAATCATTAAAAAATGAACAAAAATGGGAATTATCAAGAGTTGGTAGGGGGGAATGGTAAGAATATCAGTTTGACTTATACCATGCAGAGATACTAAGAAATGAGGAAATATTAATACATAAACATCTATCTACCTGTCTATTTATATTTGAGTCAATAGACAAGTGGAAGAAATTGGTTGTTCTTAAGAGAATGACAAGATGAAAACTTTTTTTGAAAGCTTTTCTGGGAAGAGTTGGAGACCAGAGGAAGAAAGTCCAGTCAGGGGGATATTATGATGATATGATAGTGAAATGATTAGTGTTTGTACAAGAATGACAACTATGGGATAAGATAGGAAAGAAGAGATATGAAAGACATTCAGTAAAACAAACCACAGAACTTTGTACAAGGATGTACATGGAACAAAGAAAAGAAAGTAAATTTGAGATTGTGAGTAAGGGGAAACTGAAGATACATGTGTCATCAATAATAACGGAGAATTTAGGAAGGTATAATATTTTGAAGGGGATAATTTTTGACCTGTTAAGTTTGTGTCATTAAAATAGGTACCTCTGGAAGTAGCTGGAAATTTAGGACTAACAAGAGGAAGTCAGGGCTGATTTTTGCATATTCCTTCCTCTCAGCCTGATTGTTTCTCTGCTCCAGGGATGATTTTCTATTTATTTGTTTGTTTATATGTTTTATTTACTGGCTTTGGGCCAATTTGGAGACTGATATTTGCCTTTACAGGAAGGCTGTGTGAGCCTCTGAGCCAAGACAAATCTTTCATTTATTCATTCTTCCAAGTGATATGAACTGAGTACTTTCTCTGTGTTAGGAACAAAGCTGAGTGCTGTAGACACAAAGACAAAAAGATGATCTCTTAGTAGTCAATCAAACAAATAATTATAAAAATATAATAATCACCAGTGAAACCCAGGTTACTTATTCATCCTTGCTTGAGGGTAAAATTCAGAGTACAAAATTCATCATGAAACTAAGTCCCTAGTTTTGTCCCTAACATGCTCAGCAGAAAATCTGGCCTTTTCAAAAGCCTTTATAATAGTTTAGGATTCCTTATTAGTGTCACACGTTTTCCCTTACCTACCACATGGCATCTCCTTTACACACTAAGGTGTGTGGAAATTTCTGGATCTAAACCCACCTCAGTATTGCTAGAATATAAAGTATGAAGTGAAGCCTAGTAGGATATGAGGCTGGACAAGTAGGGATGGTCAGATATCCATCTGGACTTCTCTGACTTCATAGTTTGCTTTTATGAAATGGTACCTAGTCTTCATAGGAATATTCCACAGGACTGCTGTTTGTTCAGAGGAACAAAGAAAAGCAAACAGATTTCTTTGTTTTGCATACTTGGAAATCTTTTGGTGTGAGTTGGGCTTGCTTCCTCTGATGGAATGCAGCCATTTGCCTCCTTTGGATGCTCCATCTCTCTTTTTCTCTTCTTTTTTTGTCTTATAACAGAGTCTGTTACCAATTTAATCCCTGGCTCTTCATGGCTAAGTATCTTCTCCCAGTCATCTAGAACTTTCTCCTGAGAGGATCTTTAGAGTTGCCTGATATTTTTTAAACTCTTACCTGCTTTGCTGGCCAAGGAAAGGAATCTGTTCTCTCACCAAGAGGTTCCACCCTTCCCCCTGCAGTAGTGCTGTGCTGGGCCTTCCCCCTCGGATTTTTCCCAGTCTAGCTTTGGTTCAAACTGCAATTCATCATCTGTCTCCAGTTCCACAGATGAGCTTCTTCCTCCTGTCCTCTCTTTATATAGTCTGTAATGCTCTTTTGGATTCTCCAAGGATGTACTAGACCAGTATTTTTCAAGCTTTAAATTACATAGAAATCACCTGTAATTTAAAATGCAGATTCTAATTTAGTAGGTCTGGGCTGGAGCCTGAGATTCTGAATCTCTAATAGTATCCTTAGGTGAAACTGATGCTGCTGGTCTATGCATCAGACTCTAAGTAGCAAGGTTCTGAAGATTGTCTTCTTGGGGGTCTATCCTAGCTCAGGTCTAAGTAAGCCACCTCAACTGAAGATGAGATGGTGGCCACCACTACATCTGCCTGGCTGAATTATGCTTTCATTCACCTGCATTCCTGGGTCCCTGAGTTTCCAACCAGGCCTCATGAGATTCAGCATGAGTCCAAGTGGAATTAACCTCATATCTGGTCACCAAATGTCAGGGAACCTCATATAGGCCCTTCTACCACTCAGCCCCAAGGTTTCCAAAGCAGCTCTCTGTGCTCTCCTGTTTTTCTTTCTGTAGCTATTGCCATCTCTGGAGATCTGTCCCCCTACCCACCCCAGTTTGGCTACAGAGACACAGACTCCTTAGCTCCCCAGTCTCTTGAGGATCACAGGCTGTGTAGGTTTTAAGGGTGTTCCTTCTAATTGTTTTGAAAATAGTTTTTTACTACATTTATAGTAAAAAGTATAAACATAAAGAAGTTACAGAGATTAAAGCTCTTAAAATCCTGGTCCCTGTTTTGCAACAGCAGCTATCTTCCTCTGAGATGGTGAAATGGATGCCTAAAATCCCTTCTCTCTGTTATCAAAGTCCTGCATTCCTCTGGTTGCCTCATACCTGTCTTTTGGTTTCTCCCTGTTTCTCTGGTTATGTGACTTTCTTCCTTAGTTGCTGTCCAATATCTGACCCACTGTCTCATGACCCTCTCACTTCTTGTACATTCCAACTCTAACTTCCTACTTCTGGTCCCTTGCCTGCTCCAGCCTGTCCAACTCGCCATTTTGCTTCCTCCAAGGATGCAAGGGACCAGGAAACCCTGTTGGTTTGAGAGCAATCTTTTAGATGTTTTAGAATGCTGGCTCTGCCAATATTACTTGACTTTGTTCCCTTAGACTGAAGCTCTGGCTCCTGACAAACACTTTGAACCTCAGCTGTGTTAGCGCTATGCCTTTGTCAACTGCCCTGGTGTTCCATTATTTCTGCCACTGATTATTTTCTGTCACTTAATTTGGACTCCTTGTTCCTATCCCCATTTTCCAGTTCTAATCCACACACCTGCTGCCAAACTACAAGTATTTAGCATAGAGCAATTAGGGCTATCTCTCACATTTATACAAGATTTACTATTAACAAATTGACTGTCCTTGCTACATTTTAAACGAGTTGGAAAATCCAAAGTTTGTATCATAAATTCAAAATAAATTCAGAGGGAATATGCATTTCTTTAAAAGTTGACCAGCCATTCCTCAGCTGCACTGGCCTTTTTGCATATGCTGTTCCCTTCCAACACTTCCTCCCATGGCTCTGTAAGTGGCTGGTTCCTTCTCATCATTTACATTTTTGTTTAAATATTACCTTCCATAGACCCCAATGTCCTTCTTGTTTCATTATGCTTGGTTACTTTATTCTGTTTATTTTCTTCTTAGGCTAATCACAAGCTGTGCTTATATATTTACTCATCTCCATTTTTTAAAACTATTCACTAGGCTATAAATTCTACAAGGACACATGAACTATATCTGGTTAGTCCAATATTAAATCAGCAGCATGCTGATTTAAATAAATATATAAATGAGCATGCTATGTTGCAGGTGTTCAATAACTACTTGGAGAATGGATACTCGAATTGGATCTAAACTTGGTTGGAGGCAAATATACCAGCATTATGTTATCTACCAAAAGAGTGTTTTAAGGCTTCTCAGTGATGGTGGAGGTCCAAAACTTTGAGTTGAAACAGACTGAATGGGAAGCCTGAAGAATCATGGGAGTTCTGTAATTCCAGAAACCTCACAAAGGTTTCAAGGCTAATCAGCAATTGAGCATAGTTCATCCCTTGACCTACTTTTTGCTGAAATCCTTCCTGAGACCATCAAACAATTATTGGATTAATAGACAAAGGATTAATGGGGCCTCTTGTTCAAATGGTTTGAAAAGCTGATATAAGGCATTCATATTCTCTTAGTCTGTCCCTTGAAAGATTATCTTTTTTCTCTGTCCTTAAATTATTTGCTGTAGCTCCTATATATAGTTCAGTATAGTTAAAAAACAGATGTGATGTCTCTAGGTGAATCAAGAGGTGAGTGGAGAGAAGTACAAACTGGTATGATTAGGGAATGGAACTATGCATGATTTCAGAAAATTTAAATATATGGTTAGAGCTCCTGAAAATAGCGCTGAAGAAAATTAAAATAATTTTCTGCCATGGTTGTGAAAAGGGCAAACAGGAGCACAGTGAAGAGTTTTATACAACATTCTCAGTCTCTCTTCTCAGAAGAAGGCTCTGTTAACCTTAGACTATCCCACTTTTATTAAATCTAGGAAAAGCAAATAAGCTTCATGTAAAAGAATAAAACATATATGAATGCAGGGAAGTTTAACTATAAGAGGGAAGGAAGAGGAAAGTTATTCTTTGTGTGCAAAGCAAAAACCAAATTCTTTCCCTGAAGTGTGAAACCATTATATCCCCAAAAGTGCTTGGTAGAACTGAAGCCAAAAATGTGCATATGACTCAGCAATTCCAGTCCCAGGATATAACCAATAGAAAGGCATACACATATTCACCAAAAAAACACGCACTTGAATGTATATAGAAACACTATTTATAATAGCCTCAAACTGGAAACTACCCAAATGTCCAACAAAAATAGAAAGGAAAAATAAATTGTGGCATATTCACACAATGGAATACTATCTTGCCATGGAGAATTAAGATCTAAAACTGAACACAACAATATGAATAAACTTCACAAATGTAGCATTGAGCAAAAGAAAACAGTCACAAAGAATATATATGATATGATTCAAATGATATAAAATATGAATACAGGCAAATCTCTGCTATTAGGAAATAGGATAGCAGTTACCTTTGAAGAGGAAAATAAGGACTAGAAGGGGCCTTGGGGTATAGGGTTTCTGGAATGCTGCTAATATTCTGTTTCTTGATCAGAGTATTGGTTAAATGGCTGCATTCAATTTGTGAAAATTAATCAAGCTATATGCTTATCACATATGCATTTTTCTATAGGTATACATTACGTATTAATTTTTAAAAAGATAGTTCTCCTTTGGAGCTAAGTTTTTTTTTCTCCCCAACTATCAGATAGTTACACTTTCCCCCCTGCTTTCATCCTTTTTGGTTGGCATCTTGAAAATTTAAAAGAGGAACAAGAAGCAGTGATTTAAATGGCTAAGCCCAAGTGAAAGGAATGATAATCAAAGAAAGCTTTTTCAAAAAGGAGAAGGAAAGAAAGCAAGATTAAAAAAAGAAAGAAAAGCAATCCCATCACCTAGTGTCAGCCCCTATAACTCCCTTTTTGTGACTGGGCTACTAGATCTCCCATAAACAGCTGCCATCTTCCTGTAGCCTCTCCATCACAGAGAAGCCAAGTCCTACACAGTCTGGGGGCTTTGTCAGGAAGACATGGCTGAATGGAGAAAGGAGAAAGAAAAAAAGGGGAGGAAAGGATAGAAGGAAAAGGAGTCACCATCTTCAGTGAGGCTCTTTATAAATCACTACCTGCACAATGTTTTGAAAATTTTACTTATTTTCTTGTCATTTAACTATACAATGGACACTTTGAAAAATACACTCAGTAAAAAACATTAGATTGTGGTTTTCAAATCAAACACATTTAAGCTAGATATAAATTCTCCACTTATTCCTAAATATAACAAAAATACAAAACTTACTTCTCCTTTCAATACCATGATCAAATTTTATTTTTTATCTATTTCAAACTGTATTTCTGGAAGTAAATTGCTTTCATTCTCAAAAATGTCAATGGCCTACAGGAGATAAAACTAAAAATTACTTTCTGACAAGATTCTTTTGAGCGACTAAAACTTGATCTGGCTGAGGCTGAGTTAAGCAACAGAGTAAAAAGACAAGAGTCAGTTTGATCCCAGATATTACTGTTGTATATGGTAATTTGTGATGGCTCTTACCTGTTCCTGAATTGTTTACATATTAACTTCTATATGAAAAAGCCCAGTTGGCTCTTTTGTCTTCACAATACCAAAACTTCAGGAACATCTCAATGATCTCTTTTCCATCCAGAAATAAAGCATTAACATAAACATTGTTACTGTTCTCCAAAAAACTGGAAAACAAACTCTCAGAAGTCAAAAGAAGTCCCATGGCCTGGAGTCCTAGGTAAAGAAACTCCAGTGATTACCAGGTGCCGATTCCTCATTTTTATAGATGAGGAGGCAGAGGTGAAATAGCTCACTTAAGGTTAGACAGGAGTTGGTAACTGGAACCCAGGCCAATCCAGTCGTGGCATCCCTGGATAATATGTGATGCATGCTATCAAATATTGTTTTTCAGAATCTGGTTTCAGTTCAGGGCACAGGAGAGAATTAAACTACTTTCAGTTTTTAAACTTTAGATACAATTATCATGGAACTAGGAGTATAGATTATAGAATAAATGTCCCCCAAAAACTTCTTTAAAAAAATGTGTTCCTACAAGGATATTTTCTCTGTGTGTCATCTTTTCTTCCATAATATTTTTTCTGCCCTTTTCCCAAATCACTCAGTCTTGCATTATCTGTTTTTATTCATTCATTCTTCTCATTTCTGGGTTCAACTGGGAGATGATTTAAAAATAAATATATGGTTGAAATGTTCACGTATAGACCTTTCACTAGTTTAAAGGGCCTACTTATAAAAATATTGAAGTAGAAATAAAAGTTTATCTTACATAAAATTTTACTCAAATTCTATTTCCTTTTGAAAAATATTTTGATACAGAACATCATTCTGAATTTTTTTTTCATTCTGAATTTTTAAAAATAAATTATTTTCTCCTCCTTAATCTAGAATAATTGTGGAAATTTAAAGAATATTGGGTAGTAAATAACTATTTTGTTATGTAAGTAAATTTTTTACAAAGCCTTTAAAAGAAGAAAGCATTTATTTTTCTCCTTTGGGAAAAAAGAGTTTAAAAGAGTTGTCTTAGACACTAGGGTATCATGAGATGAGGATGTAATCTTTTACAGTTTACAGAGTATTTTAACACATATTAAACTTGCTTGATCCTTGTTAAAGTATGAGAAATAAGCAAGAGAAACATTATTATTACCGTTTCACAGATGAGGAAACTAAGACCAGGAGAAGTGAAGAGATTTTTTTGCACAGTCAACTAGCAATTTAGTGGCAAGAAACAATTTGAAACTAGATTTTTGATCTCTTAGGTTCTGTGTTCTGTGACACATGGCTGCTGCCCGCTTTCCCCCTCACCTCCCCCGTACCCCTCCACCTTGTCAACTGCCCTTCCCATAGTGCTTATAAGGTGGCCTGTTCAGAGAATATACTCAGGAAGATATATTGAATTAAGAATTCTGGCTGTACAAGCCTCCACCCTCCTACCCAAGTGAAAAAATTCTGGATGGCCATCTGTTTAGTCAAGCATGTGCCTGATGGCTGTGGGAGGATCGACAACTGTACCACCATGGATTCAGGCCCCAGAGAGTAAATATTGAAACATGTGTTTGTTTCTGTACATGTGTCTCAGGGCTCAGTGATGGGCACATTTCAAAGATCTAAATAATAATAGTGATGGTGATGCTTCCAGCCCCAGTACTATTGCAGTACCTGAGCTTCACTTGAAGAGCTGTGGCCATTTTGCTGATTACACAGTCTCTCTCCCTTTCATGCTATGTCTCCAAAAATCCCTGCTGTTCCCATACTTGCCTTGGTTCTCTTCTTCCTACTCTCACAGCCATATTTTCTCTTTTGAAGGGGCCACTGTGTATTCCCAAGGATTCTTGACAATTGATTTCTTCCAAGGAGATGCCTAAATTCCCATTTTTTCTCCTCTATATGTTGGGCTACCTCACTCCATGTATCAGTTAGAATCAAATAACACATCATCAGGATTTTATGAGTATGGTATGTATCGGGTGTTATGGGAGTATGCAAAACAAATGGAAAGCTGTATCTTCCCTCATTACAACTGGTTTAGAAAGTAAAGGATGAGATCACCTAAGAAAAGCAACATTTAAATGGGTGCCAAGTGTTATATGTGATGGCACTTGTAGGAGAATCAAGGGAATTCTGAGTAAAGGTATCAGGTGGGGTTACACAGGGGTAGATTTAAGGAAGAAGAGAAAAGAGTGTCAAGTAGTGATTTAAGTGTGCTTAGACTCAATAATTTCCATGAGCACTCATTCCCAAACTACCCCAAATAAACATACTATCCAAGCTAAGAAAAACAAGTTTCCTATACAATTTCAGCAGTAAAATAAGACCCGTAACTACTCCCCTCAGATCAGGTTGCCATATAACCTGAGTTCCTCAAATTTAAAAGTCCTGGAGGTATACTGAGAAGAAATGAATTTCAAAGAAAATGATGCATGTAGAATTTTATTTATTTATTTATTATTTATTTAAGCAGCAAAAGGTAGATTATTAAATTATGTAACTGAAAAGTCCAGGGGATGTTCTTGTTGTGTGTTTGTTTTTCGTTTTGATGCATGTAGAATTTTAGAAAAAAGGTTAAGGAAGATTTTTCCATTTGGAGATAGAGGTTTGTACAAAGCCAGTAACAAGCATGGAGAAAGGAGATATGGCTAAAGCAAAAAGAAAGCCATGTCAGGTTGTAGGGAGAAAAAAAATGGAGATTGGAAAAGGGTAAACTGATGGAGGTTCCTGAAAGCCAGTTAAATGATAACAAAGGCTAACACTTCTCAAGCCTCAGTTATATACTGGGCTCCATGTTATGTATCACAATAAGATAGGGTACTATCTTAGCTCTACAACAGTCCTACTGTTTTGCCGAAAGATTTATGTTCTGCTGGAAGACTTACTTTCGGTTTTAGGTTTAGAGGATTTACTGGCAAAATAACCACTCCACACTGCAATAAGCAAGAAATAAGGAAATTTATTATATTAGTAGTAGGTTACAGTATAAGGACAAGCTATATATATATATATATATATATATACACACATACATCATTGACTTGGGAGCACTTACATCGCCACATACGTTACTAGTTTGAGAGAACTTTCATCACCAAATTGAAAGAACAAGCATCATCATCAACCTGGGAGAATTTGCATCACCAGTTTGGGAGAACAAGCAATACATAAAGAGACAGAAGCGCATACATCAGCAATTTGGGAGAACTTCATCCAGATCCAAGCAATGCTGGGGAGTCCCTGGAATAGCAATCTGAAGTCACAGTTGGGAAGGTCCTGGGTGGTGCTTCCACCCAAAGGGTGAGACTCTAGAGTGTCGTCCAAAGGAATCCTGCTTTTATCGCCAATCTGCAAACTGATAATCATCAGCTTACATGCAAATGTGTAGCTCTGGCTATTATGTTAAATGCTTGTATTTCTAATCATAAGTCTCAGAATGTTCACTGATCCCCAGGAACTGGCCAGATTCCCAGGGCCCAGGAAGCTTTGTGACTTACTCCCTTTGCTGGTTCTCAAAACCTGCCAGACTTACTCCCTCCCCTATCTGTTGGTTCTCAAGACCTACTTTCGTGGCTTCTGCTGGTCAGCAGTTTGGCATGTAACTCTTTTAAGGTCTCTGTTCAGTCAAAGGCCTATTATTGCCTATGAAGCCTAAACAAGACTATTTTTATTAACTTCCCTCACACCTACCAGAAAGTATTATGAATCCTGTTTTAGATGATGCAATAAAAGGCTTAAAAAGGTTGACCAAAGTCACACAGCTAAAAAGTGACACATCTGTCTGAATCTGCAGTTCATGTTCTTTCCCCTTTTCAAAATTTGAGTGACAAGTAGTTTAGATTGACTATGCTAGGAAGCTGGGGGTATTTACAGGTTTTATTTTTCAATTCAATTTTACTTTTGTCAGAATAATATGTGCAAATTGTTTTGAAAGTCAAATATAAGACATAAGAAAATTTATCAGTTCCCTGTCCACTTCTCCCTCCCTGCCTCTGGTACTGCTCCTCAAAGGCAACCATGCCCATTTCTTTTAGTTTTTTTTCATTCTATTCTGTTTCCTATATTTCAAAATGAAATACTTGACTGCTGTTTATTGTTTCATCATTTTAAAACATTATCTATCGATATCTTGTTTTTGTAGATGAGGATTTATCTTTTATATACCTCTACCTCTTCTTCCTCTGTCTACTCCATCCTCTCAACAATCATATAATTTGGGAGGGGTAAATTAATACTTAATGTTTACATTATGATGATGATATAAATAATGTTTACTGCTTAGCTAGGTATTGTACCCTGATTATGTTTCCTTCTTGTATACCTCTTTGCCTTTTTTTTTTTGAGTAAGAAATTTCCTTGTTTTTTTAATGACTTTGTTTCTTATCCACTTACTGCTAATTCTTTCTAAATGAACCATAGATTTTTAGAAACATCTCACAATACTATTTCTATATGGTCAATTTCATCAGATAACCTATCAGTTCCCCACCCCCCCTTTTTGTGGTCTTTGAGAACCTTCTTTCTGCCCCCATCTCCTGCTCAAATCTGGACTTGTTATCCTACTATCATCTTTCACTGCTCCCTTGTGTTAGAGTTCATGTTTCCTGAATTATGTAACTCTTTATTTCTCAGTTTACTCTGTTGCTTTTAGTGGTGCACATCTCCCAGAAGCATCCTAAGAAAGGGTATATGGAAGGTCCAGTTTTGAGTCCTTGAATGCCTAAAAACATCATTAGTCTGTTCTTATAATTGATTGATAATTTAATTTAGCATAGAATTAAGGTTAAAATTTCCCTTAGACTTTTGAAGGTATTTCTCCAGTATCTTACAGCTTTCGGTGTTGATGTTGAAAAGTCCAGTCATTTCCAATCCTTTCTTTGTGATTTGTTTTTTTCATCACAATTTTCTCTTTATCTCTTATGCTATCATTTTCTATGAGCCTTGGTACTTGGCTCTCTTCTTTTTAATCTTTTCCCTTCTATTATTCATCTCTTTGTCATTTATTCTATATTTGAGTGCTTTCCACATCTTTATCTTCCAAGCCTTTTATTGCATTTTTATTTTTATCATATTTTTGTTTACCAAAAGTTCTTAGCCTCTAATTGTTCTTCCCTTCCCATTTTTGCTTCATAAGTGCAATAACTTTTCCTTTTTTCCCACAGATATTAAATCATGAGTATTTTGTTCTTGGAAATTTTTTTCTTTTCCTTGCATTTTCTTCTATGCTCTTTTTCTCCCTGTTTGTTTTGGTCTATTTTTCATGTTGAAGGCTTTCTTTACGTGTCTGGTCACCCTAGCCTGACCTTTCATATTTAAGAATGACATACTATAAAACTGGAAACTCCATGAGTGGGGGCAGTGTAGGGTGATAGAGCAGTCAGATAGCTTCTTCATTGAGGACCTTCAAATGCCAGTATTGAGTAATTATGTTTTTTCTGAAGTCATTCAGTTTCTACAGAGAAAAATCCCCAATCTATTTTTTGAGGTCAACACTCCAGCCTTTGTGAAGAGAACTTATAGGAGTAAGCAGAGGGGAGGGGAGCAGTCTTCCTATTCAACATTCAGATTTTCATTTATTTCCAATATTTTCAGCTCCGAACCTCACTCCTCCTCTGGTGATCCTAGGATTCACAAATTCAGAGTCTCCCTACTCTGTTTTTTCTAGGAAATAAATCTCTAGTCTTAAGCAAAGATAAAAGAAGAAGCCTAGGAGCTGTAAGCATTTGGCATATTGATTTCAATCAGTCCCCTCTTGTCAACGTCGTTTTTGCATCTGCATCCAGAGGCTCCTGTCCTTCCAAGTCCTGAAACTTTCAGCGGTCTTCTGGAAGAAATCGTCCAACTTCTCATTGGTATCCTACTCTACAAGCATTTTTACTGCTTCCTCTTTTCTGCTAAAACAACTGTTATCCCTTCATAGACAGAGCTTCTTTTCTTTTCACCTGAGTTAAAAACAAGACCAATATTACTTTACCTTCATTTTAATGGAGTTTCTGAGATATAGAATACATATGTGTATGCCTAATCTGTCATGTTTAACATAGTCACAGTTTGGTTTCCCTGGAAACAGTTGCTGAGTTAGTTTGAGGTTCAAGGTTAGAGATCAATACTTGTGAAAGGAAAGAGGAGGAAGCAGGATTGAGCAGAGGGAGAAGTCAAACCATGATGCAGGTCTGACAAAGCCTCAGGCAACCCAGCAAGGAGCTCTGTAGTGAGCACTGCTAGTCAGAACTGCTCTTGATCCAGTGGCAATAGCTGGGTCTTTATACTCCTGCCTTACTGGAATGTGGGCTGCCCTGGGAAGGGTGTGACCTTGGATGTAAAGGAAAAGCTCATTTTTCCACCTGTGCTTTTCTCCTGTGAGTCTCCTTTACTACTCACGCAGAACACTTCACTTCTGACACTTCTGGTCACCGAATGTGTGGAAGTTTACTCCCACAGCAAGCAAGTCTCTGCAACACCAGCTGGGCGTCCCACAATTTAACTCAATTATGACACTATCTACCGAAGATAGTGCCAGATCCCACAGGATAAGGGCTCAGACCCACCACCTCCTACCTTACTTTAGATGCCTACTCACAGGGAGTAGGCCCCCGGGTTACCCACAGCTTCTGTCCAATTTGGCTACAAATCAGAAGTTCCCACGACCCCCTCCTCCACTTCAATTAATTTCCTAGAGTGGCTTGCAGAACTCAGGGAAACATTTATATTTAACAGTTTATTAAAGGATATGATAAAGGACACAGATGTACAGCCAGATGAAGAGATATATAGGGTGTGGTCTGGGAAGGTCTGCAGCACAGGAGCTGTGGTCTCCATGGAGGTGGGGTGTGTCACCCTCTCAGTAGGTGGATGTGTTCACCAACCTGGAACTCCAAACCCGGTGCTATTTGGATTTTTATGGAAGTTTCTTCATGTACTCATAGTCAATTACTAACTCCATTTCCAGCCTCTCTCCCCTCTCTGGAGAAAGGGAGCAGGGGGATGGGGCTGAAAATTCTAAGCTTCTAATCATGGCTTAGTTTTTCTGGTTACCAGCCCCCATCCAGGAGCCACCCAGAGTCACTTCATTAGAACAAAAAATACTCCTAGTGCTCTTTTCACTTAGGAATTTACAAGAGTTTTAGGAGCCCTGTGTTAGGGATGGGGTCAAAAACAAGAGGCGCTCCAGGTGTTCTTACCACTTAAAAAATTACAAGGGTTTTAGGAGCTTTGTGCCAGGAACCAGGGGCAGAGACCAATGTATATATTTTCTGTCATCTCACATTGGGCAAGGCAGCTCCCTAAATCTGAGGGTAACCCTGAAGGACCTGATAGCTGTAGGCTCTCTGCTGACTATGCCCCTCACAGCTGGGCAGCAAGTCCTTCCTTGAAGGGGGATGTGGGTAGTGTATCTCCATGTCTATGATAAACAGGAGGCCCACAATAGGTTTTCTTTTAAAACAGCTTAATAGAGGTATAATCCACATACTAAGTGATTCACCTACGTAAAGCATACAATTCAATGGCTTTTAGTATATTCACAGAGTTGTGCATCCATTACCATAATTTTAGAACATTCTCTTTACTACAAAAAGAAACACTGCTCCCCTTATCTGTTACCCTTCAGTCCTCCCGTCATCTCCAGCCCTAGGCAACCACTAACCTACTTTCAATTTCTATACATCTGCCTATACTGAACATTTCATATAAATGGAATCATACAATATATAGTTCTTTGTGACTGGCTTCTTTCACACAACATAATGTTTTCAAGGTTCATCAATATTGTAGCATACATCAGTTCTTCAGTTCTTTTTATTGCTGAAGAATATTCCATTGTATGGATATTATTTATCCATTTATCAGTTGATGGACATTTCACTTATTTTCACTTTTTGGCTATTGTGAATAATGCTGCTATAAATATTCATGTACAGTTTTTGGTGTGGACATATGTTTTCATTTCTCTTAGATATATACCTAGGAGTAGAATTGCTGGATCATATGGTAACTCTATGTTTAACCGTTTGGGGACCCGCCAAACTATTTTCCAAAGTGGCTACACCATTTTCATTCCCACCAGCTGTTTATAAGGGTTCCAACTTCTCTGTATCATTGCTAACATTTGTTATTGTCTATCTTTTTAAAATTATAGTCATTCTAACGGTGTGAAGTGGTATCTCCTTGTAGTTTTGTTTGGCATTTCCTTGATGGCTAATAATGTTGAGCTTCTTTTCATGTGTTTATGGGCCATTTATACAACTCTTTGGAGAAATGTCTATTCAAAGTCTTTGCCCATTTTAAATTGAATTATTTGTCCTCCTGTTATTGAGTTGTAGTAGTTCTTTATAGACTCTAGATACAAGTCCTTTGTCAGATATATGACAAGCAAATATTTTCTCTCATTCCATAGTTGTCTTTTCACTTCCTTTATGATGTCCACTGAAGTACAAATGTTTTAAAATTTTGGTGATGTCCAGTTTAATGTATTTTTTCTTTTGTTGTTCATGCTTTTGGTGTTATATATAAGAAACCATTCTGTAATCCAAGGTCATGAACATTTACATCTTTGTTTTCTTCTATGAGTTTTATAGTTTTAGCTCTCACATGCAGGCCTTTGACCCATTTTGAGTAATTTTCGAATATTGTGTGAGATAGGGGGGCCAAATGTGGATATCTACTTGTCCCAACCACCATAAATGTTAAAGCTTGAGAATGGCATGATTAATTTTTTAAAAAGTTAAGAAAATAGCTATTGAACACCTATTCTGTATGCAGCACTATAATAGACATTATGAGACATAGGACCACAATCCTCTTTCTGGTTATGAGTTTCTGATTCTTATGCACTAGACGACTTGCCTTTAAAATTTTACTTGTTGATTGCTAGTATGAGAGTGTTGAAAAGGATAATGGTCATGCACAGGGCATTTAAAACATGCCACTTAATAATTCTGCTGTGGTTGACCTCTATCTGTTCTGCTGTGGTTGACCTCTATCTGTTAAAAAGTTCATTTTGAGTAGACTTGTTTAAGTGCCTATGAATTCAGGAAAAATGGCTTGGGTACTTAGTATTTGTCAAGCATTGAATTAAGTACCGGTGATACAAAGACATATGAAATATGTTCCATTCTGTCATTGCGCTCACAGTATAGTGGGAGAGAGTGACACATTCTGAAGAAATTTCAACCCACTGTAAACCATCATCCTATCTCACAACAAATCATCTTGTCCATGACAGTCTAAAAGCCTTACTGAAATCATAATTTGTCTTTAGAATTTCTTTTATTTAGCAAACCTCTAATCTTAATGAAAGAAAATAATTTTTTTTTTAAGATCCCATACTGGGTCCTGATGGTCACTACTTCTTTATCTATGTGCTTATTCACCATTGTAAATAAATCTGTTTGTAATTTCATACTTGTTTGTCCATAGTTCCAAGTCATAGAAAAAGTTGCTCTCTTTTACCTTGCCACTTTTGTTAATTAGGTAAAGTTATCTTTTTCTAATCTCTAGGCTTCTTTACTATCTTCTATGATTACTAAACATTAATCTGTAATGGTTCTGTAAAATTGACTTTTCTTGCTAATTTAGTTAGGAAAAAATTTCAACCTTACATATGACTTTTTACATAAGAGTCTTCTTTTCCATTTTAGTAAATGCAGTCACTTTATAGTGGACCAAGTAGGGCAGGGAGATATAGTCCAAAATCAAGAGCTATAATGAACAAGAATTTACCTTATATGAGGTAGGAAAAACAATTTAAAAAAATAATGGATGATGGTGACTCTGTAATTTAATGGAATGGAAAAATAAGTAAGAATGAGTATAAAGACATTTACAATGTTCTAATTTTTAAAGCACAGCATATATTTTTGGTGCTAAGGATCCTAGTAAAGGTAGCAAAAGCTTATCTGAGCCTCAAATCTCCTTATCCTAAAATAAACATACTTTGGTCTGAAGACATGGTGCAAGTTCATAAGTGTCTTTCCTACCATTTCTCTCAAATTCCGGCCTCGCCTTGGCTATATGGATTCTGGGAGTCTGATTATATTCTGTTTCCTAGGAACTGGCCTAACTGGCTTTCTCAATCCCTCTCAGAGCAAATTTCTTTTCTTCTGGCTCAAAAGTCCCAGAATTGTTTGAGTTCTTGCATTTAACTTGGATTTCTCATCCCAGAGATGTGCTTTATTTACAGGCATGGCAAAAGTAATTGACATGAGTTCCCCTCTTGAGCTCAGGTTATTGATTCTCACAACTCTGGGTAATTTGAAGACATGGAATTACCAGGGAACGTAATGTTTCTTCAAAGTTTGAGGATTTTGTAGAATGAGTGAATCTTCCTGACTGTCTATCACCTATTATTGCAGATGATGTACCCAGCAGAGGTTTATAAGATTGCACCAATTCATTATGGACTTCTGAACATGCTTTAAAGTTAGTCTTTTAAAAAAATTGAACCCATGATGTCTAATTTTTTCTTGTACTTGGTCTCCTTCTAAAAATATAAAGCTATAGTAAATATCCGCAAGTGAACTCAGTCTCAGTAGCTGGGTTCCTATTAACAAAGATTTTACTATAAGAATACTCATGAAGTAGAAAATGTTATTTTTTTAAAAAAGTGATTATAAGCCAAACTCTACCAGTGTTCCCAACTCATGATTAGAAGTGAAATATCTTGTCTTTCCCCTGATTTTCATGTGCAAACAAAGAATTGTGTAAGCAGTATTTTCTGTTTATCATTTTTATTATAATTTCACTGTTTATGCTGTACCATGTTGAGAGGAGCATTATATGTGAAATCACTATGAATTATTGTTGGCAGAAAGAAGAACAGCCAGAATAAATGATTAGAAAAAGAATGAGGCAAGGGTCTGGTGGAGATAGGTTGCAGTGCTGCAGCTGCTACCTCAGCATGAGAACAGAGACGTGTTATGCACGTGGTGGGGAACACATGGTCTGCTTCCATCCTTGCAGAGTTCCTATTTCCGCTGAGTTCTCTGCTGACCCTAGTTCTCAGCCCAGAAAGAACTGGCACAATGTTTACTGCCTGGAGGGATCAGAAATAAAGACCAAGGCCCCCATGGTGCCTTTGAATAAGTAAGCTTAGAAAGCCACAGAAGGGTGGACAGATTGCTAATAGCAGTGGGAGGTGGGTGTGCCTTCTATAGTATGGTCCTAAGTGAGTACTGTCTATGGGCAACCAGAAAGAAGAGTCAGATCTCTGCTAGAAAAAAAAATTTCATTGCCTGGGTAGGGACTGATCAGAGACACTGGCCCTCTGTATATGTACTGTTGAGAGGACTGCTTAGGAAGAATGAGCACACATAAGCAGCCATTCCCCTGTTGGAAATTGCCTCTTGGCATGGTGAGCTCCTCATTTTTCGCATATAACATGTTGGCACCTAGACACAAAGCTCCTTGGAAATTCTCCAAGTGCACTTTCTGGGACATGCCAGGTTCATAGCAGTCACTTGGGATCACAGAATCTTAGAATTTAAAAGTCAGAAGGGACCTTAGAGGTCATCCAGTTAGCTGTGTATGCCCAACAGACATGGAGTGAATCATGAGTTTTCATCAAGTTTGGCATCTGCTTGTGAATTTACATGATGTCACTTCAATGCTGACAAAAGAACAGCCCAGCTAGAGCCAACACTTGTGTGGGATGCTTCATCCACAGGCGTTAGCTGGTTAATTTGATGAGAAATCAGTTCTTTTTGACTCAATGGACTGCAGCATCAGACTGTTGCCTGGTCTGGGCTTCATTTTCCTGTCACTGTCAACATGATTGCTGGGGCTCTGATCCTATCCTTTCTCCACTCTCCTGCTGACTTTCTGGTGGCTAGCTAATTGGCTCACTCTTCTCTCCTCTGTCCAGCTCCCCTTGCACTCTGTATTCTCAAATTTCTCCTCTCAAATCAGGGAGAAAGAGGGGCATAGATCAGGCCTCCTGTCTCAGGATGAAGGTTGATTGTCCATCTTCCCTCAACCTGAAGTTCCTCCCTTCTCTTCCCCTCATTCTCTCCCTCATCAGCACACTGGGAGGATTAGGCAATGGGAACACCTACACTGATCCTGATTTCAGCCTGTGGGTCAGGGCCTGAGACCAGGCCAGACATGGAGAGGGAACTGCAGAGATTTAGTTCCAAAGAAGACCTTTGAGTTGGGTAAAGACACAGGAGTCTGCAACCTTAAATTAAGGGGACCTGCAGCTATAGCAACAATGAACCAGAGGTGGGATAAGCTTCAGACCTTTCTCTTAAAATCACTTGGCCAAAACCTGTCTCCTCACCCGAGGCCATGAGCCCGAGAGAAAGATACATACACATCAGAGAGATGAACATTAAGGTCAAAACCAGAGAGACAAGTGTGACTGAGATAAACCAAAACAGGGAGACAAATTTTACCTTGGGGATGAATAAAAGCAACGTTTGTCCATTCCATTTCTAAATGAATAAGTAATCCTAATCTTGTTGGAGAATCTTGAGAGTTATGATAGTTAAACATTTGTACTAAGGGGGAAAATCCCCATAAATTCTGAATCTGTGATTTTCAACCTTGGCTGTACATTGGAATCATCTGGGGAGCTTTAAAAATACTGATGTCTGGGTCCTAGTCTCAGAAATTCTGATTTATTTGGTCTGGGGTGCTGCCTGAGCCTTGGAATCTTTAAAATCTGTCTAGGTAAATCTAACTTAACAGTCAGGGATGAGAACCAATGTTCTGAAAAGGAATGATGATAAGTAGCAGGGAAACTTTCCAGAGATTAAGTTTCTTTTTCTTTATTCTAGGAAGAGAGATACAATGAAGCATCTTGGAAATTACTTCAGGACTCTTTTAGAAGGCAAATTACCTTGGAATCTGAAGTTGGTTCCTTTCAGACTGGCAGGTGTATAGGAGCCCTGGAGTCTGAACTCAGCAGTCACTGTCTAGATAAAAGGGGATATGACATTAGATGCTTTAGGTTTTGAAAGTTCAAAAGAAAAGTCTACTCAATCCTCAGTTTCAGATCCTCAGAGAAAAGAGATAGTGGTACAGGGTTGACTGATGTCCTGGTAGGTGTCTGTATATGATTTGCTTTTGCTGCTCTGTGCCTGAAATTCAATAGAATGGTAGAAAGCAATCATATGAAATCATCTCCATATTTAAAGTACTATGACATTGGTTTAAATACACAGAATAAATAAGAACATAAAATATAGAATATATAAATTTCTCAGCATGTTACCAGTCAGTGGTCCAGGCATCATGTGGAGTGGCTGGAGGTGAGGCTGGGAAGACTGACTGCAGCCTACTGTGAGAAGCTGTGTGTGCTGTAGGAAGCATTTGGAATTTACACCAAAGTGTTAAGGAGCCAGAGAAGTCCTCCAAGCAGGAAATAACAAAATCAGATTAGTAATTTAGAAAAGGATCAATGAGTTTAGAAAAGGGTCCATCTCATGGCTTTCTGACAGATTTAAAATAGTGCAGCAAAGTGTGATATCAGGTAGGAGGCTACTGTCCAATTAAGAGATGGCAAAACGTGTCCTCTATTCTTAGTTCCAAATAATAGACTTACCAGTTGTTATGGGCTGAATTGTGTACACCCCAAAATTCATATGTTGAAGTCCTAACCACCCTCCTCTACTACTTCAGCATGTGATTATGTTAGGAGATAGTGTCTTCAAAGTGGTACTTAAAAAAAAATGAGGTTATTAGGTTAGGCCTTAACCGATGTGACTGGTGTCCTTATAAGAAGAGGACATAAGGACACATACATACACACAGAGGGGAGACCATGTGAAAATACAGGGAGAAAACAGCCATCTGCAGCCAAGGAGAAAGGCCATAAGAAACCAATTCTCATGACAACTTAATCTCAGACTTCTAGCCTCTAAAATTGTGAGAAAATAAATTTCTGTAGTTTAAGCCACCCAGTCTATGTTATGTGTTATGGCAGCCCTAGAAAACTAATACACCAGTAAACTCTTAGGACACGACACATTGGTAAGTTGTATACTGCTGTTATGTACTATTTTTCATGATTGGCTGCTCTAGGGCTTGGTACAGTTTAGGGGCTGGGGAACAGATATTTTAACATACAGTGTGTGACTAAATTGTAAGATAAGAACATCCTAGAAACCTAGGGTTTGAAAGCACAATATGAACCTTTCAAAATCCTTGAATAAAGATATTTTTCATCCATTTTAGCTTTCCCTCAATGAATATATTAGAAATTGATATTTTTCACTTTCTCTCCCCCTCCCCTCCCATTCAACTTCAAACATGCACTCACATCCACTTAATTGTATAACCTATTGAGAGGATCTGCAGTATGACTCTGTTGGTAGCAAGTAACCCTGTCCCACCATGGCTACAGTGACCACAGGAGAAGTAGTCATCTGACTCAAAGAGATCTAATGTATAGGCAAGGCTGACCAATCAGCCTCTCTGTCACACACACATGCATTAAGAACCAAGAAGCCTAGAAGTTGAGGGCATTGGCAGCTGAATACTGTTTATGGTGGAATCCTAGACTGAAAACTGAGAATGACTGTTACTGAGGTTGATTTGACTTTTCTGAGGCCTCTAGGTTTGTTAGAGATCTGTATCATTATAATAAACTCCAAATCCCCCCTATTTTTAAAAATTTAAGTATAGTTGATTTCTAATGTTTTGGGTGTACAGCAAAGTGATTCAGTAAGTATATATATATATATATATATATATATATATATATATATATATATATTCTTTTTCAGATTCTTTTCCATTATAGGTTATTACAAAATATTGAGTATAGTTCCCTGTGCTATACAGTAGGTCCTTGTTGTTTACCTATTTTATATATAGTAGTGTGTATCTGTTAATCCCAAATTCCCGATTTATCCCTCCCCTCCCTTTCCCCTTTGGTAACCATAAGTTTATTTTCTGTTTCTGTGAGTCTATTTCTGTTTTGTAAATAAGTTCATTTGTATCATTTTTTTCAGATTCCACATATAAGTGATATCATAGGATATTTGTCTTTCTCTGACTTACTTCATTTTGTATGATAATCTCTATGTCCATCCATGTTACTGCAAATGGCATTATTTCATTCTTTTTATGGCTGAGTAATATTCCACTGTGTGTGTGTTTGTGTACATATATATACCTTATCTTCTTTATCCATTCATCTGTCAGTGGACATTTAGGTTGCTTCCATGTCTTGGCTATTGTAAACAGTGCTGATATGAATTGGGGTGCATGTACCTTTTCAAATTAGAGTTTTCGGCTTTTCCAGTTGTATGCTCAGAAGATTACTTGAGTCATTTTAAGAAGCCTTCTCTTCCCTGCAACCACATGTGACCTAATACAAAGGATAAAATTACTTCTATGGATGAGATTAAGCTTTAGAGACCAAAACCATGAATAACTATTGGTATATGCCAAAATGTGTGTAATTCTACATATCCTTTTATTCTTTAGAATAGAGGACAAAGTTCATACCATATAGAGGGGGCAGAGTAGAGAAAGAAAAACAAAGGTGGTTAAATAGCTGCTTCTGTGATTCATGTAAACTTTCTTTTGAATCTTTTAAAAATAATATTTTCGGGCTTCCCTGGTGGCGCAGAGGTTGGGGGTCCGCCTGCCGATGCAGGGGACACGGGTTCGTGCCACAGTCTGGGAAGATCCCACATGCTGCGGAGCGGCTGGGCCTGTGAGCCATGGCTGCTGAGCCTGCACATCCGGACCCTGTGCTCCACAATGGGAGAGGCCACAACAGTGAGAAGTCTGCATACCGCAGAAAAAAAAAAACCATAGTATTTTCATTTATACATGAAAGAGCACATATGTATGCATATATGCATATGCCAAATTTACCAGAATACTGGATAGAGTGTTACTTAGAAAAGAAAGAAGGCAGAAGATATGGAATTGAAGCATGAAGTTCCATGATATATATAGAAAGCAAACAATTTAAAATCTATTCCTATAAATACTAAAATGTACATGTGAAACATGAACATAGTCTAAATTTTTTTTCAGGAAACTCTAAACAGATGCCTGAAGTTTTCATTTTCTTCAGCAATTTTAAGTGTTATGACTAACCAATTGAAAGGCTTTATCTAAACCCATGTATTATTTTAATCAAGGAAAATTTAGTAGATTTCTGAATTATAATTGAATTCCTGTACATGAGTATTTAAGTCATCCTTAATTCTCTGAAAATACCTGGTGGGATGATTCTGGAGTGTGATTCATTTTCCTCTTCTCTCTGACTCAGTTCTGCCACAGGAGCATTGCTTTCTATGGGCATTGCCATAGATTCTGACTAATGGCCCAGCTTCCTTTTCCTTCTAAGAGGGTTTGGGGAAGCTTTCTGGACTTAGTGGAACATTTCTGGCAGGGTTCTGCATTCAAGGTTAGGATCTGAAAATGGGATTCTAAGCTGATGAGGTGTGGCTCTCCAGGAAGAGGCCTGAGTGCTTCATCCCTCACTGACCCAGGACCCGCTGCGCCTCAGGGTGGCCCTCCAACTGGCTCTCATTACGAGCAGAGAGAAGCCAAGTGAAGTGAATCTGACCTTCCCTTCTCAGCATCTGTGACAGAGGAAATAATTGGAAATCAAAGATTAAGTGATCAGTCCAGGGTCAGAAACATGGAGGCCAGGCTGGCTCAGAGAACAGAAGCAGCAAAGCAAATGTCCATGTAAGGACAGGATAGGATGGTCTAGCAGTTAAGTGCACAGATACTGAAGTCAGGCTACTGAGGCTTGCACTCCAGCCTGCCATTTATTTACTGAGTCTCTTGACGTCCCCAAGTCCTAATGCCCCCATCTGAATAGACATATGGTAATCATAGAACCCACCTCATAAAGTTACTTTCAGTACTAAATGTGATAATATATGTAAAATGAGTTGAGTCTATCTCATGTGTGACAAATGTTTTATGCTAGTAATATAAGGCTTGCCAACCTAGAGGAGAGACACACCGTGAGGGGGAAGGGTCAGGGGCCATAGCACAGAGGAGATACAGGATAGGTATAGGCTGCAGGTCATACCACCTTGCTCTCTACCTGTCATAGGTGTAGCCTGTGCTCTTCTTGTCTGGGCAGCTGCACCAACACAGAATAAAATAAGAGATGTGTAAACTCCTCAGAAAGGAAAGAACAGCTGTGATTTTCTCCTCAACGCAGCTTATTTTTGTTCCCATGAAGGCCATTATAGCTACTGAGATTAAAAACAACCCCCCTCCCCACAAAAAAGCCTCTCTCCAGTGAACCAAGAGATTTAAGTGGCAGCACCAGTGACAGAATATTTGGTTGTTTGGCTCCTGTGTGCTGGCGTTTCTCCACCCTACCCATCTCCATCCTAGTTTTGGCTTCCTTAGTCAGACTTCTCTGCATAGCAGCAGAGGGTATGTGCAGCAGCTTTGTCCAATGACTGATGGACCTGCTGCAGCCCCCCGCTGGGGAGGCCAGGCTGAGATTCAGACTTCAGAGCACATTTGGAGGGTATTGCTTCTCAGCTGCCAGTAACAGTATTAGATGTTGTGTTCTGTTTGTGATGGGCACTCCGTGGTCATTTTTCTTTTTTTTTTAATATTTACTTATTTATTTTTGGCTGTGTTGGGTCTTCATTGCTGCATGTGGGCTTTTCTTTAGTTGCGGTGAGCGGGGGCTACTCTGCTGTGGTGCGCGGGCTTCTCATTGCGGTGGCTTCTCTTGTTGTGGAGCATGGGCTCTAGGCACATGGGCTTCAGTAGTTGTGGCACACGGGCTCAGTAGTTGTGGCTCACGGGCTCTAGAGTGCAGGCTCAGTAGTTGCCGCGCACGGGCTTAGTTGCTCTATGGCATGTGGGATCTTCTGGGACCAGGGCTCGAACCCGTGTCCTCTGCATTGGCAGGTGGATTCTTAACCACCAGGGAAGCGCTGTGGTCATTTTTCTGATTAATCACTTCTCTTGTCTACCTAACCCTCTTCCCAATGACCCTGTATCTTTACCCCATCTCCCTTTTCTTTCACCTCCTTATTTGCCCTTGTGAACAACTACGCATTTCAGTGTATTTGGATATAAAGTTCTCTCTCTAATCAGATGGACAATGAAACTTAAATGTGAATCACTTTGGAAGGGTTCTACTTAAAGACAAATGAGGCTACTCAAAAGAAGCCCCTTAGCCTACAACCAAAGCCCGTCCAGGGGTATATGAGTTTCTTCAGCTGGAGGACCTATAGACATTTCATTGAGCCCTCAGGTTCCCAGATTCATCCCCTCAGAATGATCATGTGTGTAATCAGACTATTCTTTTCAGAGCCTGGGACCCTGAACCTTCAGAGACATGTCTGGTGCCCCTCATCATCCTATGGTAAGTCCAAGTTATCTTATTCACATGCATATTGTATTTTTGCAAAGCACACAGACCTGTTGTTTATTGTGACTAAGGTATTTATAACATAAGTAGTAGACCAGAGCACTGGGGTTTGACAAAGGTACCCTAGAGATTGCTGTGGTCACAATGAGCAAGATTAGAGAGAGGCAAGCTGGCAGACCACCCTCCCCCACCCCGCCACCACCCAATTCAACAAGAGTAGCTCTGCTTTATGAGTTTTGCATATTTGGTTTTGCACTGGATATTCTCTGTTTGCCTGTTTAAATCCATTCTCTGCCCTTCTCCATCTTGCTCTTTGCCCCCAAGAAGCTGACTTCCATGGATTGCATCATCTGGTCTTCCTTGCCCTCAAGCTGGGTTCAGCCAAAGGGAGGAGCAGTAGGAGACTGTAGGGCAGAGGAGAGAGAATCAGGGGTGTTTATTTCCCTGACTCCTTCCCTTCTAGGTTGTGGTTTGGCAATGGCTACATTCCTCTATAAAAGTCCACAGCTCCTATCTGCTGGTGCCTTCCTATAGCTACAGTTCTTGCCAGATTCTGGTAACCATTCTGTCTCCTTTGCCCCTTCAAGCCTAGGGGTGGCCATTGCATTCCACTGTGGTTAGTCCTGTGTTATTTTTACCATCCCTTGCTGGTTTCTCTTTACCCTATCCAGTCTTTTGTGAATAGTCCATTCATTAAACCCTTTTCAGTCACCCTTTTTGAGTTTTCCATCTGTGTTTGAATTTTCCATGCTAGGACTATGACTGATTCAGTCTTCTATTGTAAGATCTTGTTTAGTAGAGGATTCTACTGCTAAATAAAACCACAAAATTCTACTGCAAAATAAAACCACTTGGAGAACCACAACACTGGATCAATCAGAAGCATTGTAAGAACAAATGTCACATTCTTTGTGAATGTGAATTACCCAAGATGGAGCAAAGTCTTCAAAAAACTGTTGAATTAGATAATCTTTACCATACATTTTAAAGTTTCTATTGAAGAATACATTTAATTCAGTACTAAATTTAGTTACTAAATAGAGGCTAAAATGACTCTGGAGTCAGACAGACTGAATCCTGACTCTGGCACTTATCATCTGTGTGATTTTGAGTAAGTTATTTAACCTCGCTAAGCCTCCGCTTTCTCATCTGTAAAATGGAAGTAATAACATTCTCTATCTCATGGAATTGTTGTGAGAATTAAGTTAGATACTATATATACAGTGCTCAATACTAAGCTTGATACTTAGCTTGATACCCAATAAACTTTAACTCTTGCTACTATGATTTATAATAATAAAATACAAAAGAATATATCAAACTAGTATAAGTCAACAGTTTGAAGAAACAATAGTTTGAAAATCTAAAAGTCTGGATGGGGAAGCGACAAGTGCTTCACTCACACAAATGCCAGACCTGTTTCTTCCTGGAGCTTGTAGGAGTTTAAATCAGTCTTCCTGTTCAAAGACCCATGGTGAACCAACATGCATCCTGGGCCAGCAGAGATTCACTGGTGCCATCAGTAAATTCAGCCAGGTGTACAAAAGGCAGTGAAAGTAGAAGTTACCTGAGGAAGTTACCAATGTTGGAGATCCTTCTTCAAATCTTGGCTCAAATGTTGCCAATCTGTTTATTTATTACATTTTTGGTTTACTGTCTGTCTCTTCCAGTTGGACTATAAACTGTGTAAAGGCAGGTTTTTTTTGTCTTATACACTGATGTTTGCCAGCTTGGTACTTGGTAAATATTTGGTGAATATGGTTGAGTCATCTCTGCATTACACTGTGTGTGAGATTTGGCTAACGTAGTATGCTAAATGATAACCTCTGGGTAATTATTTAATTGTATTCAATAGATGTTTACACCAGTTTAACAGGTCAGTTGTCATTTATCACTTGTGTCTGGCCTGTACTTGAACTGTTTCTGTTTAGCCGTCTCGCACAAAGTAGACACTCAGGTGTGTTAGTCCCCTTGTGTGTTTAACTTTTTGTTGGATATAGCTTTTTTTTTTTTAAAGATTATTCTTTGTGTACATGTATCATTGCAGGTGGGTATACCTCAAGGCGCATCTGTGCTTGAGAGCAGTGTTAAAAGTCCTCAGCTATCTATTTGCAGCTTAGCAGAGAGAAGACATTAATTACCTCTTTAGTATTCCCTCTAACTTCGAGTGTTCCCCCTCATTTCCTTCTTCTCCACAGAGTGACACATTTAGTTTTCTAAGTTTTAACCATTTAGGTTTTTTCCCACATTGAATGCTTGATAGGACAGAAGCAAGCAAAGTCCAGCATAATTTTTCTTTGTCAGTCTGGGGACTGTTTGTACTGTCCCACCCACTGTTAGAAAACCCTGTGATTCCTGTCCAAATTATCTTCTAAGGGTAGCAGATACCCCTTCACTGCTTTCTTCTGATCAAAGGTGAGATTGGAAATTAACTTGATAGTTCACATATTCAGTCCAAAGGCATAGTACAAAAAGCTGGATCTAAGTCCAAGACAAAGGACATGAGATGGAGAATACATGATACTGAGTAGAAGCATCTTGGAAGGAGAAACCAGAAGTTTTGTGAATCAAAGGGAGGAGAGCTTTTATAGGATACCTGTAATATGAACTGTTAAGGGTTCTCTTCTGCTCTGGAGAGCAGTTACCTGTTTTCTGAAGACCCATGGGGATAAGGTATCCTAACAAGTGATAGCAAATAGGGTCCGTCTTAGGGCCAACTGTGTTCAGTTATGGTAGTAACTGACTGAAGTAGTGTTTCTCACAGTGTGGCCCACCAACCAGCAACATTAGTATCACCTGGCAACTTGTTAGAAATGCAAATACTTGGTCCTTACCCCAGACCTACTGCCTCAGAAACTCTGAGGTAATCTCTATTTTAATAAGTCATCTAGATGATTCTGATGCACATCAGTGTTTGAGAACAACTGGTCTGGAGTAGTGTGTTGAGCTCAGGGGAGAAAAAAGTGCAGTAATCGACTGGTGATGTTACCACGAACGTGGGTGGGAGGGGTAGCAGTGAGTAGACCCTGTAATTTGTGATCTCACTTCTAGACAGAGTTTATAAATATAATGCAAATGAGTGATCTAAACAAGCCACCAAACTTTGGCAACCCAAAAGTTCTGAAGAACTAAAAGAACAATTGGTCAAAGTAAATAACAAATGCAGATGGAATTGTGGCAGTGGACTGAAGGAGAGTCACATGACTCCTCATCTATGAACATCTATAAACAGGTAAGAGAAGATGGTTATTGGAAGGATAACATAATAGGCCAGAAAGCGAAAGGAGTAAGAACCAGAATGGGCTGGTTTGGGGAAAAGATTTATTCTGAGTTTTTAAAGCAGTTTGGAGATAGAATTGAGGGAGGTGAAAAGTACATATAGAGAGAGATGGAGAGAGAAAACTTAAAGAAATTTTGCTATGCATTAGGATAAAATTGATATTTTTGAGAGACTTCTGTAAAGATTTAAATTTTTTTAAATTATTATTATCACAATAATTTCTATTTTGGTTGTTGAACTGTTGTTTCTTTCTGAGTGATATCATACTAAAACTGAGCTTTATTGGATTAAGTATTTGTATATTTATTTGTTACTTTGTTTTTCCTCTGTCTTCCTCTAAAAATACTTTATTTAAGGTAGCTTATAGACAACAGTAGTGCTAATAACTTACATTTGCTTAAAGTTTTGTAATTATAAAACTTTATAATCTTTGATTATCTTTTTGGTAGAACATTATGATGAGGCAGGTGGTGAGGGGACATTATTATCCCCATTCTCCAGATGAGGACACTGAAACTTAGTGAAGTTATGTACCTTGTTCTGAGTGAAACAACTAATAAATGATGGATTTGGGATTCAAACTTGGGTCTCCTAACTCCAGATCTGGCATTCTGTTTATTACCTCATATAGTAACAAAGAGTAGTGTAAAGAAACGTCTCCTGTTGGGAAGGGTAATTTGTTTTAAACTTTAAATTTACACCATGTCTCATAAAATATGGTTCTACTTTTAAAGCTTTTTTTTTTTTTTTTGGCCATGTCCTTCGACTTGTGGGATCTTAGTTCTCTGACCAGGGATCAAACCCGGGCCCTCGGCAGTGAAAGCGTGGAGCCCTAATCACTGGACCGCCAGGGAATTCCCTTGGTTATACTTTTAGTCACACCTTGTAAGGAATTAGGGTCTCATTTGAAAGGTGAGATTACTGTAGGTTTTTGTAATGGGAACAAGGAAAGTTTTTCATTACCAGAACTGGAGCAATGACATTTTGAAAGCAGAAGGCACTCAGTCTAGCTTAGTCTAGTTTACAGAGGATTAAAATGACCTCTTGGTGAGAGTTATTAAGAGAGGGCTTTGAGGCTCAGCATATGTCTTAATAGAGAGGATACAGATGGAATAGGATAGAAAGCGAGCTGGCTACAAGACTGTCAGAAACTGCTGCCTTGTTTTTATCCTTTTGTACTCTGCTTATTTTCTTTTTCTTCTTCTCTTCCTATTTAATAGAGTTGTGTTGAAGGTTCCATCCTGCCTAGCCAAGCCAAAGGGAACCAAAGAAAGGGATTTGGTCTTATTGGGTTGGAGCTTTACCTGCAGACCTCTGAGAATTCAAAATGGTGGTGTGGATGGAAAGGTCAATTTCTAGGATTTAGAGTTGGGGTGATGTGGTCAGTTGGCTCTTCTTACATAGAGATACCCCTTTCTTGGATAAAATGTTGGAGGAATGTGTTCTTTTAATTTTTATCTGTTATTTCCCCCTTAAGAGAGAGAGAATCTTCACATGATTTGATGAGAATTGAAACAGGGTAAAGGAGTGGGTGGGAGGAAAAATTAATAATTATCTTATAAACTCAGGAATTTTTAAAATGTTCTTTTAAAAGAAAACTGACGCTAAAACTGTTTTAAAAAATAAATGTTTAGAATGAGGCTTTTTTCTATTGATGGCTGGTCTTTGCGCATTCCAAATTCAAAAGGAATTTTTTAAAAATGTAAACCTCTGTACAGTGTCAGGTGACAAGTAATACAGCACAGCTCTCAAAAGCAAAAATAAAATAAATTTCAGAATATCTTTCTATTTTTCCAAGCTGAAGAGAACAAAGAATTAAGGGCTTTCTTTCCTTATAGTCTTCTAATTTAAAAGTTGGGGAGCTTTCCTATTCTGCTGATTAGGCTTTGAAGTCTAGAGTGAAACAGTGGTTACAACAAACATCTACCCGCTTAGAGACTGGAATCAAGAAGCATATTGCCCTAATTCTTCAAAGACTATTGAGGAAGAGAGAAAGTGAAAAAGAGAGAGAGAGAGGGAGAGGGAGAAAGAAAGAGAGAGAGAGAGGAAGGTGAATAAATAAATCTAAAGATATAATAATTGGAATATGGCTTTTCCTGATTCACCAAGGAGTTGAAAGATCACCACTGACAAATAAGAGTTCAAATATACACAAATGGGAATACTAGACTATATTTTAACAACATTAGCATATTTTCCTAGCCTTAAAAATTGTCATTGAAGTTCTGTTTACCAAGTGTTATTGCATAATCACCTACTCAAACTTGGCAGTGAAATGAAGCCTAGACTTCATTTGTTTACATTTAACTTTGTGGGGACCCATCCCTATATTGGCACATGCTGTAGGTTGGCATTTACATGCAAATTAGCCAATTATTTATATATTTTTTTGTTACCCCCACAGCAGAATGGTGAAACCAATTCCTTGGATGTATAATTCTAAGAAGAAATGTAATTCTAATGAAAAAAAAATCACAAATGCTGTCCAATAAAATGTACAATTCCAATGTTACCAGGATGACCAAGCACATTTTTATATATAGGAAGTGTACTGCCGTTTTTTTTTTTTTTTTAAAGGAATCCTTCATGGATATAGGAGAGAAAGAGTCATAAAGAAGAGAGACAAGTTGCTTTGCCACTATTCTATCGCCACATGTTCTGCTGCTACTTTTGCAAAATGAATAGAGAGGTACCCAATTAACTTCCTTGAGTAATCAAATATTTAAAACAAGTGAATACACAAAAACCTTTCAGTGACCTTCATTTGTAGGCAAGGTAACCACAGAGAATCAATAAATATATTGACCAAACACTTGTAAGAAGAATGAATTTGTCACAGGGCAGTGTTGTTTACTGACAGTACACCTGACTTTCTTCCTGCCCCCAGATTCCCCTCACCTAAATCTACCTGGAGGCTTTGCTTCCTCTCAGATCTTGGAATGAGTTTATCCAACTCATTGATTTGAGATCAAGTCAGGTTTGTTGATGGCCCCTCTCTAACCCTAGTGTCTGTTCTAACTGTTCCGGGTTAGGTTCATTTCCTATTTCCTAATTACACAAGTGACTGAGCTTCTTGTCAATTTCTCCATATCTCATGTTTTTCTGTTCTCTGAAGCTTATATATTAGTTTGCTAGGGCTGCTGTAACAAAGTACCACCAACTAGGTGGCTTAAACAACAGAAATTTATTCTCTCACAGTTTTCTGGAAGCTAGAAGTCCAAGATCAAAGTGTTAGCAGTGTTGGTTTCTTCTGAGGGCTGTGAGAGAGAATGTTCCATGCCTCCTAGCTTCTGGTGGGTTGTTGGAAATCTTTGGTGGTCCTTGGCTTGTGGAGGTATCACCCCAATCTCTGCCTTTATGTTCACATGGTGTTCTCCTTGTGTGTGTATGTCTATCTCTTCATATGGTATTCTTTTTATAGGGACAACAGTCTCATTGGATTAGGAGCCCAACCTACTTCAGTATGACCTCATCTTAACTAGTTGTATCTGCTGTATCTTTCTGGGCTTCAACTACCTTTCCCTTATCTACAAAAGGGAGGTAAAAAGGCATACCTTTTACTATGAGGATTAGTAATAATATCTGTAAATGCAACTAACACAATGAATTGTACATTCATTGTACAATTAGGTACATTGTACATTAGGTACTCAGAATGTGGTAGTTATTATTATGGCATTTTAACTTCTTAAGACCACTCTTCCATTTTTCTACTGCATGCTCTATTTAATCAAGGCGCATCTTGGAGTCAGAATATAAACAGGTCATGGGATCTTGAAAGGAAGAATCAGTGAGGAATTGTATCTTCTATGAATCCTAGCCTTTGAGAGTTTTAAAAAACTTCAAAAAATAGCATTAGTTATTAATAATCTTACCGTACTCAGAAAAACAGGGGCAAATCACCTAAGGCAGTATTTTGAGTTTAACTACAAAATTTAGCTACGAACTACAGAATATTTTAAAACCACAGTATTTAGTAATCATTGCCTCTGAATCAAGTAGCAGTTTTGTTAGGTACTTGTCAACTAAATTATGGGTAAAGTCAACTTAAAATATATTTGGGATTCAAAATGTGTTTCTAATTTTAAGAACCAAAGAACATAAATAATAGACTTTTATTAAGAAACAGGAGTAATTGTTGTTAGTTAATTCCTGCTGCTGCAAGTTTCTTAAATCCCAGATTCAAAAAAGAAATATGGAGCCAGCTCTATGATCACATTTTACAAGACTAGAAAGCAAGTGGTATCACTCTTGGAGGAACAGATGGGATCCAATGGGTAATTCCAGTTGCAGAGAGCAAGCGCAATGACTGGAGTGAAGCCAGAATAACAGTTGTAAGAAAGAGGCTCTCCAGAATTTAGGGGAAGCTCCAGGATGGAAGTGGAGTACCTGGAAGAAATACACACCTTCCTCCTGGGGAGGAGCCAGATGCCCTGTTCAGACAGGTTGAAGATCAAAGTATGACACCAGAATGTGTGTAATGCACAAGGAAGTAAGTGGGATTTATGAGGAAGTAGAAAGTTTCTGGGTGTGTCTAGAGGAGAGAGGACTGAAGAAACAGAGTCAGGAACAGCATGACATCACTCAGGATCACTGATCAAGAGCAAAGTAGGGGATACACAAGGGGACTTCAGAATCCAGCAGGCAGTTACTTCTAAAGATGAGCTTGTAGGCATGGCCTAATTTCCACACTGTCAACCAGGACCTTCTGCCCACTATTCTCAGTTCTTAAAGTGGTCAGGCCTGGCCAGGTGGACAACAGTGTGAGTCTTGGCAAGCAGCATCCTTATGATTTGATACTGCAAAGACAGAATATCTTCAGGTGGTAGGTCCCAGAATACAGGCTAGGATTCTGCTAAACCAACATGTCCTGGAATATGCTGAAAAGGCCTTTGCACAGCAAGGCTGCTGGCATCTCCTGCTTCTTGTCTGACTAAGATGTCCCTGACTTCTTCAGCCAGTGACAAAATTAAATGTTCACTCCAAACCAAGCTATAACCTGGCTTGCCATGAAGCAGAAAATTGTTTCAATTTGAGCAATCCTGTAATTTTTAGAAGTCTATAAAATGAGAAAAGTGAGATATCAGATGACCAGAGTCAATTGGAAACTTCCTAATTCATCTCAGTTATTGATTTATGTAATGATTTCAGTCAATTGGCCTTGCACGAGAAGTAAAGTCCTCAACTGCATTTATAATTCTAAATGTAATATATTGGTGTGATATCTTGCTCTTTGAGTTGGGAATACCCTAACCTCATTCCAGGGTTGATAAATGGTTGTGATATGAACTAGGAGTGTTTGCTGTATCTTACCTAGATGAATAAGTAAGTATACCTAGATAAAATACAGAAAAATATCTGAAACGTTGCAGGTTGCTGCTACATGCAACCCACATTTAATTAGAAACCATATTATTTCAATTCTGCCTCCTAAATATCTCCCAAAACAATCCACATTTTTTCGAGGCCTTTTAGTCACATTATCCTAGTTTAGAGTCCATCATCTGGATTATTGAAACAGCTTCTTAATTGGCCTCCAGTCTTGCTCTCTCTCATTTATTCCAATTCTTTTCACACTACGGGAATTCTGGTTTTTCTAAATATTTGATCTAGTCATTTCACTTCCTTGGGTAAAACATTTAATGGAGCTTCACTTTTCTTGGGATAAAATATTCTTTTCTCCTATATTTCTTAAAGTGGTCTGCAAAGATGTTCATGACCTGCCCATCATTCACTTCACCAATTTGAATTCCATAATCCAGCCCTAATGGACAACTTTCAAGTCCCACATGCTAAGCTCTCTCACCTCCGTGTTTTCTATTTTATGTTCTCTCACCCTATAACGTGCTTCATTATCTCTCTCCCAGTCCTCTTCCCCTTCAACTTTCACAGCTACTGCTACTCTCCCTTCAGATGTGGTAGGCACTACCTGTGCTCACCAGCATCGACCTTTCCCTCTTCATCCTTGGCTCATGGCTACACTACAATCCTAGCCTCCATTGCAGTTAAGTGTGACCATGTAATTTAATAAAATGTGGTGGAAGTGATGTGCCACTGTCAGGACTGGTCCATAAAACCCTGCCACAAGCAAACCTTGTTCTATTTTGCCATCCACCATCTGACTGAAAAGGATTCAGTACTTTTCAGAACTTGGAAGAGGACAGAGGCCAAAGATGAAGGTGCCTGGGACTTTCATTTGGCTGTAACATGAACAAGGGTAAATCACTAGTGTATTAAATTGCCCAGAAATTGGGGTTTGTTTCAGCAGCTGGTATTACTTTCCTAAGCAATACAAGGTTTTAGCTTAGTTTTAAATTTCCTTGATAAACCTTCTTTGACCGACAATGTCTGTTTCTCCACTCTACTGTAAGCTCGGTAAGAGTAAGGGCAGAGTCCATTATTTTATTCACTATTGTAGCTTCAGTTCTTATTACAGTGTCTGTATACAATGCATGAACAAACAAAAATATCTGTTGAAACTTTAACGAATTGGCTTTATATTGAAGCTTAGAAAATTCAAATTTGAGTTTTCAGAGGTTAAACATGTACGATTAAATTTGGAAAAGTACATTTAATTTCTTTACAGAACAAAGAGAAAACTATGAAACACTGGAAAATTCTTACATACTTGCAAACAAATAACTTAAAAGACCAAATCAGCATGTTGGGGACAAGAACTTTAATACAAAGTGCCTCACTTTGCCACTCTAGCTTGTCTGATTTTTTATTTTACTTAGAAGAGAAAACCATGATAAGGATATCTGTCACCTAGAGTGTCAAGAAGCTTTTGAAAAGCTGAAATAAGCTCTGATTTTTCTTATCAGTTTTTAGAGCTCCAGGCATTTCAAACCTGTTCAAACTGGCAGTTGACATGTCTGATAATGGTTGGAGCACTTTATTACAAGGCCACAAAGTAATAATCATCTACTTATGAGAAAAATGTTGCCAAGAGAAAGAAACTTGTTTTCTCTATAGCATTAATATGAAGCAATTTCTACTTGGACAAACCAAATCTCTAAATTTGGCCAAGATTTTTTTTTGTGTGTTAAGTGATTGTTAGGCTCTCTCTTAATTAGGATGTGCTGGGCTTAACAGTGGCATATAAAAAATATTCTGGAATGACAGTGTGAATGATTTTCAGAGAGGGAAAGAAGAGAGAGAGAGAGGGAGAGAACATACTAGAAAATTCTCTGTGTGACTAGAAAGCCTAAGGTTTTCATGTTTCCTAGAACTCCTTCAGCTAATAGAAGTTATACAATTGAGCGTCGAGGGACATATGGCCAAGATGGCAGAGTAAGAAGACCCTGCACTCATCTCCACCCACCGGCACACCGAAGTTACAACTATTTGCAGAGCAGCTATCTATGAGAACAACCTGAAGACTAACAGAAAAGTTTTCCCACAATTAAAGATGTAAGGAAGGAACCACAAGATGGGTAGGAGGGGTGGAGATGCAGTATAGTAAAAACCACACCCTTAGCTAGATGACCTACAAACAGGAGGATAATCACAACTGCAGAGGTTCTCCCCAAGGAGTGAAGGGGTTTGAGCCCCACATCGGGTTCCCCAGCCTGGGGGTCTTGCATTGGGAAGACAAGCCCCAGAACACCAGGCTTTGAAGAACAATGGGGCTTGTGTACAGGAGGACTGGAGGGCTGTTATAAACAGAGATTCCACTCTTAAAGGGTTTGCACAAAATCTCACGTGCTCTGAGTATCAGCACAGAATTAGTAATTTGAAAGGAGACTGGGTCAGACCTATTTGCTGATTTTGGAGGCTGCCTGGAGAGACAAGAGGCAACTGAGATCCACCTGGGGACATAAATGTTGGTGGCAGCCATTTTGGGGAGATTGTTCTACCAGGACACTGATGCTGGAAAGCACCATTTTTTAAAAAAAAAGACTTTTATTTATTTATACAATTAATTAATAATCGAAATAGTTTATTTACAATATTATATTAGTCTCAGGTGTACAACATAATGATTCAATATTTTTATAGATTATACTCCATTTAAAGTTATAAAATGTTGGCTATATTCCCTGTGTTATACAATATATCCTTCTAATTTATTTTATGCATAATAGTTTGTACCTCTTAAACCCATACCCCTATCCTGCCCCTCCCCCATTCCTTTTCCCACTGGTAATCACTAGTTTGTTCTCTTTATATGTGGGTCTGTTTCTGTTTTGTTATATTAACTTGTTTTATTTTTTTATATTCCACTCATAAGTGACAACATATAGTATTTATCTTTCCTGTCTCACTTATTTCGCTAATTATAATGCCCTCCAGGCCCATCATGTTGCTGCAAATGGCAAAATTTTGTTCATTTTTATGGCTGAGTAATATTCCATTGTGTATGTATACCACATCTCCTTTATCTATTCATCTGTTGATGGATGTTAATGTTGCTTCCATACCTTCGCTATTGTAAATAATGCTGCTATAAACATTGGTGTGCATATATTTTTTCAAATCAGTGTTTTCATTTTCCTGGGATTTACTCCCAGACATGGAATTGCTGAATCATATGGTAGTTCTATTTTTAGTTTTTTTGAGGAAACTCTGTACTGTTTTCCATAAGGGCTGCACTAGTTTACATTCCCACCAACAGTGCACTAGTGTTCCCTTTTCTCCACATCTTTATCAACATTTGTTATTTGTGGTCTTTTTGACAATAGCCATTCTGACCAGTGTGAGGAGATATCACATTGTTGTTTTGATTTGTATTTCCCTGATGATTAGTGATGTTGAACATCTTTTAATGTACCTGTTGACCAACTGTATGTCTTCTTTGGAAAAATATCTATTCAGGTTTTCTGCCCCTTGTTTAATTGGGTTGTTTGTTTTTTTAATATTGAGTGATACTGAGTTGTATAAGCTGTTTATGTATTTTGGATATTAACCCCTTGTCAGTCATATCATTTCCAAATATTGATTTATTAGTTCTAATAATTTTTTGATGGCGACTTTAGGGTTTTCTATATATAGTATTATGTCATCTACAGTTAGTGAGAGTTTTACTTCTTCCCTTTCAATTTGAATTCCTTTCATTTCTTTTCCTTGTCTGATTGGTGTAGGTAGGACTTCCAATACTATGTTAAATAGAAGTGATGAGAGTAGGCAACCTTGTTTTGTTCCTGATATTAGGGAAAAGCTTTCAGTTTCTCACTATTGAGTATGATGTTAACAGTAGGTTTGTCATAAATGGGCTTTATTATGTTGAGATATGTTCCCTCTATACAAACTTTGATGAGAGTTTTTACCATGAATGGATGTTGAATTTTATCAAATGCTTTTTCTGCGTCTATGAGATAATCATTGACTTTTATCCTTCTTTTTGTTAATGTGGTGTATCACATTATTGATTTGAGGATATTGAACCATCCTTTCATTCCTGGAATAAAATACCAAGATACATTATAATTAAAAATGATAAAATTTATAGATAGAGAATCTTAAAAGCAACAGGAGAAAAGTAACTGGTTACATACAAAGGGACTCCTATATGTATCTCTGCTGACTTTTCAACAGAAACTTTGCAAGATAGAAGGGAGTGGCATGATATATTCAAAGTGATGAAAGGAAAAAACCTACAACCAAGAGTATGCTACCCAGCTAGGCTATCATTCATATTTGAAGAAGAGATAATCAAAAGCTAAGAGTTGGCAACACTAAACCAGCTTTACAAGAAGTCCCTAAAGGGACTTCTCTAAGAAGAAAAGATCACAACTAGAAATATGAAAATTATGAAAGGAAAAGTCTCATTGGTGAAGGCAAACACACAGTAAAAGTTGTAGATTGTACAAAGAACTCATACAACTCAATATCAAAAAACCAAACAACCTGATTTTAAAAATGGATAGAGGGGGCTTCCCTGGTGGCGCAGTGGTTGAGAGTCCGCCTGCCGATGCAGGGGACACGGGTTCGCGCCCCGGTCCTGGAAGATCCCACATGCCGCGGAGTGGCTGGGCCCGTGAGCCATGGCCGCTGAGCCTGCGTGTCCAGAGCCTGTGCTCCACAACGGGAGAGGCCACAGCAGTGAGAGGCCCGCATACCGAAAAAAAAAAAAAAAAAAAAAAAATGGATAGAGGACCTGAATAGACATTTTTCTAAAGGAGACATACAGATGGTCAATAGTCATATGAAAAGATGCTCAACATCATTAATCATCAGGGTAATGCAAATCAAAATCACAATGAGATATCACCTTACACCTGTTAGAATGACTTTTATAAAAAAGACCAAGAGATAAAAAATGTTATCAAGGATGTAGAGAAAAGGGAACTTTTATACACTGTTGGTGGAAAAGTAAATTGGTATAGCCATTAAGGAAAACAGTATGGAGGCTATTCAAAAACTTAAAAATAGAACTGCCAGGCTTCCCTGGTGGCACAGTGGTTGAAAATCTGCCTGCTAATGCAGGGGACACAGGTTTGAGCCCTGGTCTGGGAGGATCCCACATGCCGTGGAGCAACTAGGCCCGTGAGCCACAACTACTGAGCCTGCGCGTCTGGAGCCTGTGCTCCGCAACAAGAGAGGCTGCGATAGTGAGAGGCCTGCGCACCACGATGAAGAGTGGCCCCCACTTGCCACAACTAGAGAAAGCCCTCACACAGAAACAAAGACCCAACACAGCCAAAAGTAAATAAATAAATTAATTAATTAAAAAAAAATAGAACTGCCATATAATTCAGCAATTTTACTTCTGGGTATTTACCCAAATATACCAAGAACACTATTTTGAAAAGAGATATGTACTTCAATGTTCATTGCAGCATTATTTACAATAGCCAAGATATGGAAGCAACTGGTAGATAAAGTGTCTACTGGTAGATAAAGGGATAAAGAGTATGTGGTATAAATATACAATGGAATATTACTTAGCCATAAAAAAGAAAAAGCAAAAATAAATGAGTAGGAGTACATCAAATTAAAAAGCTTCTGTATAGCAAAAGAAATAATCGGCAAATTGATAAAGCAACCTATGCAATGGGAGAAAATACCTGCAAATCATCTATCTGATAAGGGGTTAATAACCAAAATATATAAGAAACACATACAACTCAATAGCAAGAAAACAAACAATCTGATCAAAAAATGGGCAGAGGACTTGAATAGACTTTTTTCTATAGAAGACATACAAAGTGCCAACAGGTATATGAAAAGATGCTCAACATCAGGAAAATGCAAATCAAAACTACACTGAGATATCACCTCACACTTGTTAAAATGACTGTCATTAAGAAGATAAGAGATAACAATTGCTGGTGAGTATGTGGAGAAAAGGGAATGCTTGTGCACTATTGGTGAGAATGTAAACAGTATAGACGTTCCTCAAAAGATTAAAAATAGAACTACATATAATCCAGCAATACCACTTCTGGGTATTGATCTGGAGAAATTAAAATCACTATCTTGAAGAGATATCTGCACCTCTATGTTCATTGCAGGATTATTTACAAACACATTGATAAATCAATGAATAAAGAAGTTATGGTATATATATTGTATATGTATATTATATATATATGGCATATATATGATATATATATATCATATATATATATGGTGGAATATTACTGAGTCATGAGAAAGAAGAGAATCCTGCCATTTGTGACAACATGGATGCACCTTGAGGGCATTATGCTAAGTGAATAAGTCAGACAAAGACAGATACTCTATGTTCTCACTTATATGTGGAATCTGAAAATGTCAAACTCATAGAAATAGAGAGTAGAATGGTATTCGTCATGGGCTTGGGATTGGGGGTAATGGGGCGATGTTGGTCAAAGGGTACAAACTTCCAGCTATAAGGTGAATAAGTCCTGGGGATATAATGTACAGCATGATGACTGTAATTCACAACACTGTATTATACACTTTAAAGTTATTAAAAGAGTAGATCCTAAATGTTCTAACCACACACAAAAATAATGTGAGAGGATACAAGTTATAACCTTATGTGGTAATCATTTCACAACATATTCACGTATCAAATCATGTTGTACACCTTAAACTTATATATGTTATATGTCTACAGTATCTCAAAAAACTAGAAAACACACACTCTCTCCCTCAGCGAGGAGAAGCAAGTACATACTTCCTCAAGCTGCTAGTGAAGCTCCTCATCACATCAGAAGCATCTTAATGAGGATTCACTGAGGAACCCCTGCTAGTCAGGAACATGTCAAGGTTGCCCCCTGTAACCACTACTAGTTAATGTTTCACTGGAGGTATTACTCATTTCAACTATATGAGAGAAAAAAAACTAGTGATATAAAATCTGAAAGAATATGTAAAATTATGACTATTTACAGAGGATATCATTGTATGATTGTAAAACACATGAGAATCAAATGACAAAAACCACTACAAATAAGAAGGTAAGTATGTTGCTGGGATATAGAATTAAAACAAAAATAAATAATTTGTAAAAAAAAACAAGTCTTATAGTTATAAGAACCTGGGCACCATATTAGATGGGACTAGCAGTCAGACAGATAATACTGGAATGGTGAGATATTATTCTCACATGTAAGAATTTTTTTTAAATTACCCACGATAAGAACAGGACTGGTCATCAAGTCTGGGGCATGGCCAAACATTTGGTCCAAGCCAGGTAGGTAGACTCAAATTGTGGCATTAGGGAAAATGAGTCACTGGTAGGCAATTGTGTAGAAAGAGTTTTGATAAAGTTATGGCTATAGATCTCTATTAACCTATTATGGGGATTAGAGATGTTTGATTAATTATGTTTTGAGGGTTAGAATCTCAGGACCTCTTTATCAACTACCTCTCAGTATCAGAAGTTGGGCGAGCTCAACCATTCAGCTGACCCAGAGCATAGTAAGAAAAAATAAATGCTTGGAATCAGAAAATCTGGATTTGAGTTCAGTGTTGTGACACTTAATAGCTCATTGACCTTGGAAAAATTACTGTTACTCAGTTTTCTCCATGAATGTAATACTCCTTTTCCTCAGTTCCTTCCAGGGTTTTTGCTAGGCTCAGATAATATAATGTATATAAGATCTTTTTGTATACTTTTAAATGCTACATGAATGTTGCTTGTCATGATGATGGTGACGATGATAGCAATTCATATGCCCACTGTGGTGCCTGGATATTACTCAGGAATTACTAATCTCAATTACCTCCTTCTAAAAACCACAGCAGGCTCTTCAGCACTGTCATTCATAAACATCTCTGTCTGGATTCAGACAGCAAACAGATATCTAGGGTGTAATTGCTGGAGTCATGGCTGGGCTATTGGCTAGCACATTTCTGGTAAACTCTCAATGTTACTGCCAACCTGAGGTGTGTTTTTCAGCTCACAGACTCCTGTCATCTGTCAGAGGCTGAGAGATTTTTAGTGAGGGAAGAAAAGTCTAAGGGCCATTTGCCCTCTTGCCCTTGAAAAGAAAATATAATTGTTTGGTAGAAAAAACATTCAGAGGTCTGACAAAGGCCTAACGTTCTTTTAAAATGTGCTTATTATGAAATAGTTCAGACATATAGAAATTCATACCAATTTATAGTGGACATTCACAAACCTACTGCCCATTTTAAGAAGTAAAACACCAGCAATACAATTAAAGCCCTCTGGTACCCCTCTCAGATTGCATCTCAGGTAACTAGTATCTTGAATTATTTTGTTGTTTATCATAGAGGGAATTTCTCTATATTTTTGCTAGTAACCAACCTCAATTCTTTATAAGCACAGCTCTTACTAGATTTATCACAGTTGTATATCCCAATATTCTTCTTTATCTTCTTTATCTCAAGAACTCAGTTTGGTGGAATATATATATTTTGGTAAAAAGTAAAGCATCAATACTTATTATCTTTATACAGTGCAGAATGTCTCCCCCACTCACCTCCCTCTTCCTGAACCTCTTCTCCCTTCTTTATTTGCATTGGCATGTGGACTTCTTGTTCCCACCAGATGAGTCAGTCAAGATAGAACGGATGTCAATGTCTCCTGAAAAAAAGATGCCATACTTTCTTGTAAAGTCACGAAAAAGCATTAGTTTGAGCCAACGCTGAAAACAATTGGGAGAGCTCACATAAAAGTCTGGATTTCTGACTTCTTTTGAAAAATTGAAAAGACTGATAACATAGTGCCCATGTTCCTAAGTGGCAATAATCCACCTGAGCCAAAGAGCAGCTGCCTCTTTTAGATGGGGCCCTCTTCATTTTGCCATATTCCTGTCACTCCTTTTTGATCCCTGAGACTAAGACCAATAACATTTGCCATTTATTATCCTACTCGGACTGCTGATGATCCACATGGTAGAGAAAAAATTTTTCCTTTACCCATATCAGTACTATCAAAAGTGGTGAAACAAAAAAATCTATCAAAAAGGCCACCTCTATTCTCACTCTACCCTTAAATAAACACAGGTGCCTAGAAAAAACAGTGTTCCTTTCACAATCACAATGTTAAGAGAAGTCCCCTTATCACTCAGATGGTTGCCTCTGAGGTCCTCTGCTGTAAAAATGTACTCTGGTCATCCCCTTCCCCTGCCCTGCCCCCGCACACACAATCACCAGCCTCTTCTCTTGTCTAGATTCATATGTAGTTTTCATAGACTTGAGGCAATGGGTGTGGAAAATGAGGCAAGAGAAATATAAGAAGAAGATAAATGTCAAAACACTCCCAATGTAAGCTAGAGCTTTAAATTTAGGAGTGAGACACAGGAATCAACACTTGGTAGATAGCACTCTTTGCAAAACAATTTCACAGGGGAGACCCACTTTAAATATCATTTATAAAGTGTTGCTGGTGAGATTAAGGTGTCCGATCTCCTAACATCTCATCAGGAAGCCAGTCTAAAATGTGATGATGAAGGCTAAGCTCTAACCTTGGAAATTATATTGAGAGGTAAGGCTGTAACGACTGAAGCACTTTGTGGACTAATAGGGAATATTAAAAAGGAAGAGAAGGAAAGTGAAAAAAAAAAGATGAGTCTTCAGCTAGTTGTGTCCAAGGGCAAAAAGCACTGTCTGTCTGGCAGGTAGACATAAGAATTCTAGTCTCTAGCAAGGTTTTCTCTGGACAGAGCAGGTATAAATCTTTTGGCTTTTGCATAAATTATTCAGATACCTTCTCTCTGGCTTCAGGTTTAAGGAAAATCTTCTAATTATTATTTTGGGAAGAATATATCTTAACTAATAGATATGAGGTCAAGTACTCCCGGATCTGAGAATATCTGATTTACAAACAACTGGAACCTTTGGAATATTTTCTCAATATTACTCACAACCCTGTTTCATATACCATCCTTCCCATCTCTGATACCCCTGCTATTTGTTCTCTTATTGTAGAGCACATGAGAAGTGAGGTGTAGGTGGGAAATTAAATGTTATGTGTGCCTAGAAGTATCAACCTAGCATCGGGTGACTGCTCCTATGTCACTTCTCCTCCTTCCACTTCTTCCCTAGGTCCCTGTACCATCTCTGTCATGGGAGGGGGAGTGTCACGGGAAAGCTGCTGTCACAGGATAAATGTATTCTTGGTGTCTTTATGTAGAATTCAGAATGTCTTTTTGTCTATAAATAATATTATAAACTGTGGCTAAGTGTAGTCAAAATAATATGGAAAGCACCATACTCAAGCATGTTTTGGGGTGGATCAATCTTTTAAAATTAGCCTGGGACTTCAAGTATGATTGAAAAACATATCCCACACTTAAAAAAATAAAATCTATGTACACATGAGATTTGGGGAACAACCAGTTTCGGAATTTGGGAAATGTCTTTGCTCTATCACTATTATAAATTACTGCTCATCATTAATTTATAATAACCCTATTTTCATTATTTTTGATTTTTTAAACAAATGAATGTAATTAGGAGACCTGACATCCTCCAGGAGTTAGGGAAGACTAAGGAGGGCTAATTGGGGGCCTGAAAGATGTGAGGAGTTAGCCACTTAACCAAATGGAGAACAGGTATCCCCATTAAAGGAGCAAGTATCTGCAAAGAATCTGAAGTGAGGAGGAGCTTGAGGTACTGGAAGGACTGAAAGGAGGCCAGTGTGGCTAAAGTATATTTCATGAGCTAAGGCTGGAAGGTAGGCAAGGACTAGATCAGACAGGATGTTGCAGGCCTTGTCACAGATTTTAGACTTCATTCTAAGATCCATGGAAAACCACTGGAGTATGTTAGTCAGGAGAATGACACGACGACATGATTAGATTTAGGTTTAGATCCAGTATCAGGTCTACAGTGACCCCACGAAGGTTTAGCTGTCCCCCTAATTTAGCCTGTAGCAAATAGCTGCCTCAGTCCACTATACTGCAACCAGTAGCATTCTGTATAATGCATTTTTATAGTGTAACCAGTAGCATTGTATATAATGCATTTCTTAGTCCATTCTTGGAGTAAGTCCTTAAAATTTAAGATCACTGTGCTGCACATTGCTTCTTAGAAAAATTGACTTTAACTTCTTAGCCTAAGGCATGAATGCAGGGACTAATGTTTTCTTTATTTCATCTTTAGTCTTTTAAAATCTAAATAATTTATCATTTTTTTCCTACTGGCCTCTAAGTTCCTTTCCTAGAAGTCTGACAGGGTTTAGAGTCAATGTCAACTTTTAGGCCACTAGGAATTCATTTAGGGAACTGAAGAGGCAATTTATTAGCAAACTGGCAGGGAAGCCCGTTTCTTTACTTTATATTTGTTTCTGCATTTGGGCCATTCTGCAAAGTAGCAGTTACTTAAGGTCTGAGAGATCACGTGCAGCAACCAGATTGCTTAATTTATGACTAGTGAGATATTCTACTGGGAGAATTTGGTTCATTATAAAATGCTTTATAAGCATATCTAGAGACTCTTTGGCATCAGTCTCCTTAAAAAGATTAAATAAATAAAAGTAACTAAATATAACCCACCCCAGACTTGAGCTATTGTCTTTTTCTCACATGTGCAGAACTATCTCTGATTATGCAGAGAGCTCAGCCTGCAGAAACAGTGTGGCGGGGGGGCTGGGCGGACAGAATGAAGTCTTGGCCCTCCATTGCAAACTGTTGCCTTTCCAAATGATGCACACATGCTTGGTCCATCTGTCTTCAAGGACTCGGCAGAGTAGTCAGTAAAACTTTCTATTTAGTGTTTGAAGCTGCATTGCCAAATATTAATAACTCATTTTATTTATAACTGAGTCTCGAGAGTAGGAAAAACAGGTGGTACTCATGGAAAACTCAATAGTAGCCAAATTTCAAAGGTCAGCTGCTGCAAGTGTGGAATGAGAGAAAGAATTTTGTGTTCATTCTCTTCCTGTAAAAATGTTTCCTGTGGTTCCTTTTCCCAATCATAAAACTTGTACTTAAGACTGCCCAGGACTTCTCTCTAGAACTGCCCCCCACCCCCAAATCATCATTCTCAAGAAGTTCCCCAGAATGCAGACTTTTAAAATGTCCCCATCGTCCTTCGTTTCCTTCCCACATGGTCTTGCTCTGAAAAATTATGGCCATCTAATCTCACAAATTTATCCATAAATTGTTTTAGTGATGATTGATGTTAAACCCTTCCTGGAGATGATGACTGTACAACACAATGTCTATAGTGGTGAAAGATTTCAGCTATGTGGCATGTCAGTAGGAAAGATAATTGTGGGCAGACAAGATCTTTCTCTTAGTCTCCCATCCTATGACCATGAGAATATTAATAAACTTCTGAGGGATCAAGAACTGAAGGGATGCCAGGAGACAGCATAATGAAGCTCAGATTTTCAACAGGGAAAAAAAGGTTACTTTTTGGTTTTCCAGTGTCCCTCTATCCTTCTTTTCATTAAAACACTGATACTTCTTTTGAGAAATTACCTCTTTCCCCACTGACATGGGATATTAGGGGTACTTGATGTCCCCTAGCCATGGGGTGGGCATGTAACTGATTATAACCAAGCTATTCCCAACCCCTGGATGAGCATCAAAAACACTGAATTTGTGTGGATTTCATTCACCCTAATAGGGACACCTTGAAGAGGCCGTTCATTTATTTTTACTACTGAGACACCCAGAATGGCTCTGATTTTCTATCTTTCTGAACCTGGTTATTTAATCTTCTCTTTTTAGTCCTTTCTATGAATTCCTTTTTGTTGCTTAAGATAGCTAGAGTCAATTTCTGTTGTTTGCAACTAAAGAACTCTGATTGACAAAAATGTTAATTCTAAACTGGTGAATATGGTATTCATCCTGTAAGACTCTAGGGATGTGGACAGTCATTAGTATTATCTTTCCATTTCCCTTGCTACTTACTTGGTAGGACTGGCCTTCCTCGTCTCCTTAGAAGGAAAGTCATATGACTTTTTTTTCATTTTGGCCAATGAAACATGATTGGAAACGATATGGAGCATTTCCAGGTGGAAACTTTAAAGAGCCTGTGTGCAATTTGCCACTGTTCTGGTGATCAGGGAAGCTCCTGTCCAGATGAAGTCTATTAGCTTGGGTGTCTGAGTGACTATGATGAGGAGAGATTCTCTCCTGTTCTACATGAGACTTGTAGTGTGAGGAACATAGAAACTTTTGTTATGTTAAGTTATTGAGATTAAGGAGTGGGGAGTGTTACTGACAATACTACAAGAGTGACTTTATAGGATGTAGAAAAGTGGATAGTTTTCTGGTTGCCAGCATGCGGTGATAAAGGACATGTCTCTCACTTTTTAAAATCAGAGTCATTAGACTAGAAATATAAGGAAAATGGAAAAGACTGGTGTTTCTCCAACTCTAGTAATAATTAAATCTAAATTATTTTTATTTTAATGATAATCAAATATAGATAAGACTATATACCAAGATCATCCAATATGAATCTAATAAAGCTACAAAACCAGAATTATTTAAATTCATCCCATTAATTTCATGTGACAGTTGGCATTGTTTAGATGAGCTAAAATCACTGTTTAGCAATGTGAATGTGGTACTAACTTCCATGGGTTTGATCTTCCAATCCTACCACATGCCATGTGATGATTCAGGTCACCCACGTCTTTTCTTTATTTGAAACACTGCAGAATCATCACTTACAGAGGACACAATGATGTCATTTGGCCTGCTTTTTGTGTGCATGCGTCATTTAAGTATTAAGGCATCCTCTGTGTTTTTTTTTTTTAAACTAACAATTAAAGTAGTACTTCTTGGTATCAATGTGAGGATAAATGCAGACCCAGAAACAGAAGTGTAGCAGTCTTAACTTATAAAGAGGTCATCCAAATTATATTGAATATGTCTGTATCAATTTTAAAAATTTAAATAAAAGGACACTAGAATAGTTCTCATATGGAACTTGAGGACCTCTGAGGATATATCTGCGGACTACTAGGGGCAGCATATGCTAAGCTGAGAAACACTGAACTTGATATAAAATATCAAAATTTCAATAAGGCATGCCTTGTCTCACAATACTGGACATCCTTATGGATGCACAAGATAATTATATTATTAAACCATAGCAATAATTAGTTGGATGTTTATTAATGGGTCAGTATCAACCTGGAGGGAGGTTTCTAGTGGCATGGTTTGGAGCTCTATCCTTAGATTTATTTTGTTCTATCATTTCATCTAAGTCACAAATAAAAATGTAGAATATGTGTTAAACAAAGATCAATGATAATCTGAAGATGAAAACAAGTATGTTGCGTACAGAAATATCCAAAACAACCTCTAAACCATCTCCTCTTAAGATTTGATTTTTATGTCATCAGATGTCTATTCCACCCACTACCCCACCTGTTTGCAGTCACGTACTGACCCCCGGTAGATCACTCCTCCTCATTTTTGTCACTCTTTCCAGTAACACTGCTGTCTTGATTCTTCGTAATTTCTTTATATACATAGATGATCCTTCCAGTTGCCTGATTTTTCAGTTTCTCAACTTCCTCTCTTCCAATGACCTTGTCTTTCACCTTACCTCACTCACCCTATAGGTCACAACTTAAACCTTGTGCTTGTCAATAAGTGAAACCTCTGCATGATTTCAATGTCAAACTTTACACACCGACTACCTCTTTCTCTAACCTTTCTAGTTCATTTCTTTTAGTACCTCAATTCCAACAATCCCTTGAACTCACCAAGACCAATAAAGTATCTATCCTGTTTCCTTTTCACTATCTCATCATTTATGTCTTCACTTCCTTAGTTATTCAGCTTGAATTCTATAGTCAATCACTATACTAACTCCTTGCCTATACTCTCAGCCTCTTTCTACTTTCTTACTAAGTTGTTCTCACTTGTCTTCAATCCTAGTTAAATCCAATTTTATGCTTCTTGCATGCCTGTACTTGTTTAGTTGATATGACTAAAGAAAAACACACAACCGAGCTGGCCAGTCTCCATTAATATTCACTACCATTAATCTTAAATGGGCCCTTAATGCTGCCTAGGAATTATACTCCCACTCTGTTAGACATAGATAATTATTTCATACTTCTTTCTTGTTAAACCTCCAACACTTCTTCCTTCATCCTCACTTTTAGTTTATGATCTTTTTTCCTCTTTTCCTGAGAAAATAGAAGCAATAATTAAAGAACTTTCAAAAGCAACACCACCTTTTCTATCTACCCTCACGCGTCTGTAACCATATACTCTGCTTTCTCCCTGTTATTATGGATAAATTCTATGTACTTCTAGATAAGATCAGGCCCTCAACCTGTGTTCTCAATGTTTTCCCTTCTCTCCCACTCAAGGATATTCTCCAACTATTCTCCCCACTTTTCATGCATCATTGATTTCCTCCTCTCTAATGGATTTTTCCTAATGGTAAACAAACATGCTGTTTTTATTCTATCTCAAAAAAAAATCACTCTTCTCTCAGTCTCAGTTTCTTCCAGCTCCATGCTACTTCTCTTCTTCTTTCTGCAGAAAACCCAAAGAAAAAGTATTTATACACTTGATCTCCAATTCCTCTATTCCCATTCTTTGTTGAATCTGCTCTAAATAAGCTTTTGCTCTTGGCACTGCATCACAACCACCCTTGTCAATGTCATTCATGACCTCAAGTCTTCATCTTACAGACTTTCAGCAGTATTTGACATAGTTGAGCACACTGGCATGCAGAACACGCTCTATCAGTTTTTCAGCTATCTCATTGCTCCTTTTCATTCTTGTTTCCTGGTTACTACCTACTACTTTATGTCAGAATGCCCTAGGGCTCAGTCTTTGCATCTCTTCTCTTTTCTATCTATACTCATTCCCTTAGTGGTCTCATCCAAAATCATGTCTTGAAATACCATCTAAACACTGGTGACTCACAAATTTATATCTTTCTACTATTCATAGCTCAGACCTCTTCCTTGAATACCTGACTTAAATATCCAACTACCAACTAACAGGGACCAAAATAGTAACAGGTCCAAAATTAAGTCCTGTTCTGCCCTTCCTTCAAAACTTTCTCCTTCCTAAGTTTTTCCCTGACTAGTTAATGGCAACTCTAGTCTTTTAATTGTTCAGGCCTGAGACTATAGCCTTTCATTCATAGTGTACCATTATATACTAGAGGAGTATCACTTTTTTAATGGTTCTTCATATTACTAAACTTTTTAAATTGTTGATCAACTACTTATCTTAATACTTTAAGTAAGATGACCTTTATTTTATGGTATCTAGGATCAAGAAGATAATCTCCATATTTCTGGGAACAATAATTTAAGAGGGCTACAGGTATTTGGAAAGTAATAGGAGTAAAATGACCAAGATATTGAAGGAAAGTAACATGTTTTATGAGGAATAGTTGAAGAATTTGAGGGTATATTTAACCTAGAAAAGAAATTGAATAAGATGTGGTATCTATTATTAAATATTTCTAGAGTCCTTCGTGTGAAAATGTGATTACCATACTTGGACTGTCCATTTTGGTTCACTTAGATCATTAAAGATGTGACAATGCTTTCTTCTTCTGAGAATGGATGGACTTGATAATCAGGAGAACACGATACTGTAAGACTTAGGTCATTTAGTTCCCAAGATATCTTTTATATATTTATAACAAAAAAGGAAGTAAACAATACCTTAAGATGTTTTACAGTCTTAATATCTTGCTCTATGTTCTAAGGATTTTTGTATGGTTGTTACTTTGCAATATCTCTGCTAGGTACAGAGGAAGCCCATCATTCGGTGTCCTAAAAGAAAATGTTTACTTGGATGTTATCACATCTCACATGAGAAAGAGATGGGCAGGCATCTCATGGGTAGAGAAGCAGTGACAGGGTCATGTCCATGGACCCAGACTCTACATGAAATTTTCCTGTCTAATCCTCTTTAGACAGGAGCTTCTCTTCCACTCAAATATGCAAAAGTTTAAGGAAAGAGATATTTCCTTCAAGCACTAAAGACAAATGGGTATCAATGTGATGTCTTCACTTATAGTTTTGAAACTTTCACTCATGCTTATAAATATAACCTATTATTTCATTTTTGATCTGACAAGGAGATGAGAGTCTTTCCCTGCACTTCAGCTGAGAATTCTCAAGAAAGCTGCTTTTAGGACCAGTAGGCAAAAGTTGCAGCGTGACCGACTTTGGCTTCCAGTAAAAATCTTACCATTTTCAGGACGTATTGCCTCTAGAGAGGTGATCCTCAACCTTGGCTGCATTTGGAATCACTTGGGAAGTATTAAAAAATTTTGATTTCTGGGTCCCATCCCCAGAGGTTGATTTAGTTGACCTGGTCTGTAACCTCAGTGTGGAGATTTTAACAATCTCCCATGGATGTTCCATTGTGCAGCCAAGGTTGAAAACCTCTTCTCTAGACGTATTTTACTCCTTCTTGCTGTTGCAGGGGATAGGTAAGGGTAGGATACTGGGAAGAGGAGGGTAACATTTCAGATACCTGCTGGAAGACCACTTGGAGCAAATATTGTTGAGATAGTTTGAATAATAAACAGTTGATTGCAGTAGATGACCTTTTATATCTTTCCCAACCTTGAGATTCTATTATTTTATATCAGCCCACCACAATGCATGTATATGGAATCAAAGAATTATACACAAGGACACAAATTCCACTGAGCTATATTAATGAGGATGATTTTGCTAGTATAGCTGTGTTCCTAGTTGCTGCCTCTTTGGGTGGGTGAGCTATTCTTTTATTCTGGCTGCTTTTCAGTGTACATGACACAGTTTTATTAGATTACGTTATGCACAGCATCACTGAGTCAAATAGATGTTATTAGCCTGCTAGAAGAAGCTTCTTAACCAGCTGTGAGGGCTTATTAATATACATTACGATGTTAATAGTGCACATGAATATATGTGAGTAGGTGGTAGGGGACAGAAATTTAAACCAAATAAAAAACGTGAGAGACTGCAGCACATGGGAAATAAATGCTCATTGCCACGAGTCTCAATTATTTTTCATTATTTTCAAGGTCAAGTTGGCAATTTTTCACTTCTACCCACAAATGCCCTTCCCGATTGATTGACTCTTACAGCTAGAAGCTCTCCTTACACCCAGGAGGCAAGCCTGCTTTTTTATTGTATTAAAAAAATCTAAATGCCAAAGCAAAAAGAATACTGGGCTTCTGTTTATTTTTATCTGAATATCAAAACACCATGCAAATTCTAAAGCAATTAATTTAGTAGTAATCTGGGATTTTAAAAAAAGTTTCAATGATTTAAAAAATAATATGTTGAGGAAATTGTTATTCTTACTGAGAAGCCGAATAAAGCCTATTATAATCCTCCTAGGTAGGAATCTTCTAAATCTTCCTTCCCATGCTCCCTGGCATTGCAAAAGAAAATCTTTCCTTCACCATTACTTCATTTCTACTGTAGAATGAAGAAATATCTTATGTTCACTTATAACTGTGTAGGACTTTTTCTCATGAGTATTTTTGTCCTAAAAATCAACCATAACTTGGAAAATTAGGGTAAATGATCATTTTTTTTTTTTTTTTTTTTTTTGCGGTATGCGGACCTCTCACTGTTGTGGCTTCTCCCGTTGCGGAGCACAGGCTCCGGACACGCAGGCTCAGTGGCCCTGCATTGGCAGGCGGCCTCTCAACCACTGCGCTACCAGGGAAGCCCTGATCATACTTTTGCATGTAGAGAAGGTGCGAGGTTCCCAGGAATTCTTAATTGTCATACTGATAAACAAAGAGAAAGACATATGTGAAGCTTGGTAGAAGCAGGAGAGTGTAGCTAAATGTGAGAAGGAGGGAACAAGGTGGGAGGTAAGGGCTGTTAGTAGGAGAATTCCCTCTTCAATTAACAAAGGGGTGGGATGAGAGTGTGAAGGCACAGAGGGTGCTGATGTTATTATCTATTACTGCCTTGAAGATGATGGTAGGAGGACGAGAATATTCTCATTTAATGGCTTCCATTTTCTCTGTTAAGGGCAAAACCATCTGCTAGGGTTGTAATGAGAGGGGAGAAGTTGGAGGGTTGGGGAAAGTACAAAGATTATGAAATTGTTGTTATGGACTATGACCTTGTTTCACTGGTTATCTTATTTTACTCTTGAATCTTTAATATTTTTCTTTCTGGTTTTACCTCTCTGTCCAAGAATATTCTTCATTTCTATCCCCTCCAGCCCCTCTCTTTTCACTTTTAAATTTTCTCTACTTTCTTCTTTTCCCTTACTACCAAACTTCTTGAAATAATAATTTATGATCACTACCAATTCTTGTTCATATTCCATTTGCTCCTTAAATCCTTAGGGGTTGGGAAAAGATGACTCAGTGAAGGAGGTGGAAAACACCTCAAAGCAGTAGAAGGAAAATCAACATAGACCTGTGTTGAGGAAGCTAAGTATACAAAAAGATTCAGGGAGAGCTAAAACCAACCTTCTCAATTCTTTCAGCTCTTCTTCACTGAGGCACCTGTAAGAAATAATTGTTTATTCTTTCAATGCAATCACAGGGCTCTGCTTATACCATTCACATTACTCTCAAAATTCTGTTTATAAGTAATTGTTTGCATGTCTGTCACTTTCCATACTCAATTATTGTAGGTCTTTTGAGTCAGTATTACTCTTTCTCTTTCTTTTGTGCCCTATAACATCCAGCATCCTACCTAGTGCAAAATAGGCATGCGATACATACTTGTTAAATAACTGAAGCCTTTTATCTAATTTGTGGCTTAATTACATTTTCAAAAAATTCAGACCTGAAATTCTTGCATGGAGCATGAATATCATACACTAATATTCATTTGTTCAGCAAATCTAAACACCTACCACGTGCCAGACACTACTGTAAGTGCCAAGGATATAACCATGAACAAAATAGACAAAATTGATGTTTGTAAGCCATTTTACAGATTATAAAACTGACTCATATCTATTCTTGGTATTTTTCCTCTTTTCTCATCCTGTACTATAAAAGACTAAGGCCTTCAATAGGCCTGGTATATATAAGGGAAATTAAGCTCCTTCCTCATTCTCTGCTTTGCTTCTCACATCCTTTGGAACATATGCTTTTGTAGCCACCACCCTTGATTCCTTTAGCTTCTTTCTTTCTTGGATTGTGGAAATCTCTGTAAGAGTTGATGAATTATAAATATGGTAACCACATTTTAAGATTTATAAATAAGGGCATATATTCTTACAAAAGGTTTATTTTTTCTTATTTGTAAACAAATTGACATCAAAAGTCTTACAGTGGCATAAGTCTTTATATCACATTAGATTATACATATAATGTATAACTTTCATTTAAAAAGTATACAATTACGTGAAGAGAAATTTAAAAATTCAGCCAAGAGATATATTAGTTAATACAATATTTGCATTGTCAGTTTCATCATCTGCTGTTGAAATGATGGCACATTATTCTCCGCATACTTGTTTGAAGAACTCGGTTTGCTTAATAATTATTTATTCTTTCCAGTTTTTTTCCAGCATTTCTTGGCAAGTCTCTGAGTACTTCATGTGGATTATCAGGAAAGAGTTTATAATACCCAGTGGCTGCCAATGGTTATTCCAATTTCCAAAAGTTGTTAATGAGGAAAAAAAGACAAAGCACAAAACAACAACAAAGAGTAAGCAAGTAAACAATAACAGCAACAACTTTTCTCCATCCGGAGTTTGGACAAAGAGAGACTGAGTTTATACATTTTCTTTCTGTTTAGAGGAACAATGTTTCCTTGTTGAAAACCTTTAAACATATTCAACCATCTTTGATCTATAGATACATTTTCCTTCCCATATTTCACTAGCAAGTTCTCATTAAGATGTGACTTAAGGATACAGTGTTCATTAAAAAGATAATATGACTAAATTAATTGCCTATTTTCCAAGATTTACCATTCTGGGCCTCCCCAACTGAAGCCAGCCAAGTTTATAGTTTCTACGAAGATTTCCTTTCCAAAGGGCTAGTTAATTATTAATCTACAAATACCCAGCTGCCTACTTCCCAAGGTCCTAATCACAACAAATAGCATTTTAGTAGTTTTCATGTTAAGATATTTTACTTTAGCAGTAGAATTAAATTTTTTTCTTACAATTCTTTTATGATCACCAATATTCATATGAGACTTCTGGTGCTGAAAAAATAATAGCTAACATGTATAGAGGGTTTCCTATGTGCCAGGCAGTGTGCTGAGTGCCAGCATGAATTCTCTCACTTAATCTTTACAACCATCCTATGAGGTTGGTAATTTTATCTTCCTTTTATAGATAAGAAAATTGAAACACAGAAAAGATAAATAACTTGTCCAAGGTCTCATGCTGAATAACTAGCAGACCTGATTTCAGGTCTGTCTGAAATCAGAGTTCCTGCTCTTAAAAATATATTATTGTGTATCCTCCTTCTCCACAGGTTTTGCCAAATTTTAAAATGGCATCATGGAAAACAGTGGTATTTGTTGAGTAGCTGGAAAGTTTTTTGAAGTGGTTTTAATGGTTTGTGAGAAGAGTGGCATAGAATATTTTAAATAGAAACTGTTCCAGAAAATCCAAGAAATTTGGTCTCCATAATTAAAGAACATTAGATAGACACAGACATGCTTGAAAAACTACACAAAACAAAGTAATATTTGCATTAAATAAAGGATTATGGCTGAAGACAATAGAGAGTGTGATAATGGGGAGGAAGGAGTGACGCAGAGAAATAAAATTTGTTTTTCTAACTGAGGAGAGCTAGAAGAAGCCATAAATCACTCTGGATGTTACTGAAAAAATACTTGTAAGTTTCCTCTACTTTGCAAAAGTTAAGAGAACAACAACGTTTTGTCAGCCCAAGCTAGCCAAGGAGCTGATTGAAAGGGAAAGCTTATCCTGCAGGGCCAGAGAGGACACACAGGGTTTTCTCTTGTCTTAGAGTCTGCAACTGGGCAGACAAGAAGTCACTCATCCTTCTACACTCCTCTCTTTGGGAACTTTTGTTTATGGGAAAGCAAAGTCATGCCGGCACCCTGGCTTATACTCTGAAATTCTAGGGTGCCAATTTTTGCAGAGCTAATAACTAATATGGACATTTTATTGTCCATATTATAAAAATCTTATCTTAACCCTTTGTTAACCATTATAAAAAATTAGGTAATGGCATTATTAAATTTTGTGATTGCCATCACAAAAACAAATGCATATTCCTACTTAAATTGGTCCAAGCATCATGAGTCATGGTGAATCAAAGCTTCAGGAAACAAGAGGCTGGTCATAAAAGAAACTGTTTCCACTTATCTCCATATTCCAAACCCAGGAAAGGCTGTCAACACTTTATAGTTGTTATCATCTGCATTAGGGACAGAGCATCTATGGTCTGTGGTCTGAATCTTTTTCTCCTGTTCAATTTGTATAACAAATTCCAAGAGTTCGCATCTCTATTTAGTCTATAGTGGCAAAAATCCAACCTATTTTTAAAAGCCTTAAATATTCTTTTAAGATTTGGTTGTTTTCCTGTGAAATTATGATTCTGTAGGTCTATCTGTATTTCTTTTTTATCCTTTAAGCTCTCCCTGTGCTTATTTTCTCATTTTCCTCCTCAAATAACAATAGCATATGACAAAATTATAATTTTAATTTGTTGATATAACTGAATGGAAGTTTATGTTATTTCTTTTTTTTTTTTTTAAATTAATTAATTTATTTTTGGCTGCGTCGGGTCTTCGCTGCTGCGTGTGGGCTTTCTTTAGTTGTGGCGAGCAGGGGCTACTTTTCATTGCGGTGCATGGGCTTCTCATTGCTGTGGCTTCTCTTGTTGCAGAGCATGGGCTCTAGGCGTGCAGGCTTCAGTAGTTGTGGTGCGTGGTTTGCAGTAGTCGTGGCTCAAGGGCTCTAGAGCGCAGGCTCAGTAGCTGTGGTGCACGGGCTTAGTTGCTTCCTGGCATGTGGGATCTTCCCAGACCAGGGCTAAAACCTGTGTCCCGTGCATTGGCAAGTGGATTATTAACCACTGTGCCACCAGGGAAGCCCCTGTGTTATTATTTCTTAAATTTCAAAATCAAACATGTGAATTACTGTTTCTTTCTAAGTTTAAAGTTCTATGAAAACTTTTATATTTTCTTCCTCCAAACTGAAATTACAAGCATTACTCAAATTATATGTTTTACCTTGTCATATTTTTCTGCTCTGTTTAGTTGATTATGCTTACCAAGTCTTATAATTTCAAAACCTTATTAATTTTTTTCAACATCTAAACAAAAATGTCAATGTAGCTGGTATGGGATATCACTTTACAAAAATGTTTATTGTAACTTGAGTTCTCCACAGGAACATAAGCTCATAATGAGGGTATAATGAGGGTGCAACCTTTTAAAAATAAAATGTAGAAATAAGTTTGAAGACATATTATTTTGACACAGTAATATTCCCTAAAAAAATCTGATTGAAGAGTTCCTGTCTGAGGAATTAATATCATGCAAAAATTTAATATACAAAGCACATTTATGAAAAAATGATCTGAAACTTTGCCAAAGATCTAGTATAAAAGTCTTCTCACCATTATCATTTATAATAGTGTAAAATTAGAAATAAATGAAATATCCAAGAATGTGGAAATGATTAAATACATTGTATAAATATCTGTATGACTGAATATATACTGACATTCAAAACAGTATTTCTGAAGAATATTTAATGAAATACGGAACACAAAATTTTGAGTTCACAACAAAACGTTTAGTTAAAAAAACCCCCAAATCAAAGTGGTATATACTGGACACTTCCAATTTGTTCAAAAATGTCCTGAAATGGACTAGAAATAAATGCTTAAATATTGTAAAGTTTTTATAACAAGCACACCTTACTTTTATAATCAGATATATATGACATTCATATAAATAGAAATATTAATAAAAAATGTGATCTCCAAGTATGTCTAACTGGTAGACAGAAGGTTTTTAGGATTCCTATTTTTTTTGCCTACTGTAGGCTGCAGTTCAACTCTGTTGGCCTGTACCTAAATGGATATCTTTTAAATTACTTTTTCAATGATGCTTTATAGTATTTAGGAAGAGAATGCAGTGAACCTTGACTAAATAAATTATATAAAGACAGAATTCTGGATTGGAAAGAACCTTAAAGATCATCTAGTCCAAACCTCTCCTTCAATTTCAGCAACAGTAAATCCAGAGATGCAAGCATCTTTTATATTAATAATAATGGGAAAATAAATTCAACTCTAAAGTAAGTTCCTATAAACTGTTTCACTAAAGCAAAAGAATAATGAAAATAATAACAATATATTTGTATAGTGGTTTGCATTCTACAAATTCATACATAATCCCATTTTTTTCTTAAAATAACCTACATATATAAAGGAAAAACCGAGGGTAGGAGGCTGAAAGGAATTGTTAGTGCTTCAGTGAGTAAACTTAGTCCTGTCTCAAGACTAAATCCCTTTCTTTTACCACATCCCAACGTGATGGATGGATATGTGAAAATCTATTTTTAAATATGCACGAAGAGCTGACTTTAATTACATGTTTAATGGCAAATATTTGCGTTTTGCCCTAGAAGGCATGAGTTCTGTTTGCAATTCTGTCATTGATTGTGTGCTGAGCCATACTTTGTATGTTTTGGGTCTATCCTAATGACACTTGTCTGTTTATCTAAAACCCATGAGGGCTATGACATTATTTAATTAACCCTGTGGTTTCTCCCTTTGTGGGCTTGGAGTAGGCTGAATAAGGGATTTTAATGCTGGTTGCTATTTCCTGCCATATGACAGAAAGCTGACAATTACCAATCAGTACCCCTCCTGAAGGATATATAATAAAGTCAGAAAAAAGTCAGATGAAGATTTAGGAAGGAAATATAATTCCTAATCCTTTTGAAAGTTTTGCCAGAAAGGCTATAGGTGGAACCTGTTTTTCAACTGTGTTCTCTTAATGAAATTCTAATTCTTAGACTGGCAAATACTAAAGGATGGTGCTATAACTTGACTGAGGAGTCAGAAACGGGTGATAAGTTAAGTTGCTCAGTCCAAAAGCCAGTATCTCTAGTAAGCAGATTGGAAACGTTCACACTTGCTAATGTAAATAATTCCCAGCCTGGCCTTATGGTAAGTCTTGCGTCATCATCCAGCTGTTATGATATTTCTGAGACTATGGCCTCTCTGAGCAATGTCTAATTAGTTACAGAATAACTGATTTTCTTTGGTGGGAATACTCCCCTGGGACTCTTAATATACTTCAAATTATACTTAGATTTATTGTGAGATAAGACTTCCTATTATCTTGCCATCCCAAATGTTCTCTGCTGCTAGTTCTCACTCCCCCGCCAACTCTCAAATGTCTTTTTAGGTCTAGTATCCAAACTCCTTAGCATATATTTTTCCTTTCTTTTATCTCTTCTGTCTGTTTTACCCTAATATTTATATTCTATAATAATATCCTTTTCTGATATCAAATATCTATATAATGGGATTTCTTTTTTTTCTCTAAAGAAAGCTAACAGCATGAGGAAAGAGCTTTGAGGTATGATTTATAGGAGTCCAAATTCCTATTTCACAACCTACTAAATGTATGATATTGGACATACTACTTAACCCTTCTTTGCTTCCATTTTCTCACCTGTAAAATAGAGTTCTCAATAGCTACGATACATGACTGTGTGAGAATTAAATAAGAAATGAAATGTAAAATTGTTTACACAGTCCCAGGTCATAATAGATGCTCTCCTCAAAGAACCTTGAATTTGATTGCCACATTATTATGGACTGAATTGTGTCCCTCCTACCCCCAAATTCTTATTTGAAGCCCTAACACCCAGTGCCTCAGAATGTGACTGTATTTGGAGATAGGGCATTTAAGAGAGTAAGTTAAAATGAGACCATTAGGGTGGGCCTTAATCCAATCTGAATGGTGTCCTTATAGAAGAAAATTTGGACACACAGAGACACCAGTGATGCACACCACAGAAGAAAGACCATGTGAGGATACAGTAAGAAGGAAGTAATATACAAGCCAAGGACAGAGGCCTCAGAAGAAACCAACCCTGCTGACACTTTGATCTCGGACTTCTAGCCTACAGAACTGTGAGATACTTAGTTTCTGTGTTTTAAGCCACCCAGTCTGTAGTATTTTGTTATGGCAGCCCTAGCAAACTAGTACACATATATTCACTATTTCAGAGGAATTGACCCCCACACTTCTCCTGTTCCTGTTTTTATTTAATCCTCTACTTAGTGATAGGGCAGTGATTAAGAGCATAATCTTAGAAGTTAGCCTTGAATTTGAAGACTGGGTTATATACATAAGTGAACTCAGGTGAACTTCTCAAATGTTTTTGAGTCGTAAATTTCTTCACGTGTGAAATGGGGATAATACCTATCTCATAGAGTTATAGTAAGGATGAAGTTTAAAAAGATGTTTATAAATTTCATAGTATACTGTCTGGCATACAGGTGCTAAATAAGTGGTAGAATTTATCAACTTTATGTATGATGGACCATTTGACTGCGTTTTGTCAATTTGGCTTAGTTTTTTCTCCAAGCCTGGTCAGTTTAGTAAATCTTCTCTTTATGAAGTGCCACACACATACATACTTTCTATGATTATTTGATTATTTTTGGGGTGTGGAAAAGCAGCATCTGTTAGCTTCCTTGTTGGCTTGAAGCCAAGATCACAAACCCATGAAGTGAGTTGTAATATATTTTCTTTTTTTTTTTTTTTTTTTTTTGCGGTACACGGGCCTCTCACTGCTGTGGCCTCTCCCGTGGTGGAGCACAGGCTCCGGACGCGCAGGCTCAGCGGCCATGGCTCACGGGCCCAGCCGCTCCGCGACATGTGGGATCCTCCCGGACCGGGGCACGAACCCGTGTCTCCTGCATCGGCAGGCGGACTCTCAACCACTGTGCCACCAGGGAAGCCCTGTAATATATTTTAAACATATATCCGAAAAATCCTTCTAATGTATTAGACTTGTTTAGATTATCTGATAACTTTTCTCCAAGGACCAAGTTAGGCTATTTTTCTTTCTTGAAGTTCTTCAAACTTTTCATTTTAGGAAAACATCACGGCTTATCAGAAACTCCACTCCATGAGGTATTCTAGTTTGCAGTAGAAAGAACATAGTTCTACAATTTCAGTATCTGACTCAATTCTAAAGTTCTCTATATTATTTATAAGGTATATTTCATAGTCTGGTCTCATTCCCTTTACCAGATGGTTTATAGAATAACATCTTATTTCTCTTTAATTAATTAAGAATGGAATTTGCTTCCATAGATATTTCACTATGCTTCTCTTACCTGGTAAGAATTTTAGGCTATAAATGTTTATGCTGTCTCCTCATGTACATAATTCACCCTATCTCTTGCTCATTTCTATCTTTTGCTCACAGTTTGTAAACTGGCATCATAATATCCTTTGTCCCCAGTGTCTCTCTCTCTCTCTCTCTCTCTCTCTCTGTGAGACTGCAATTATGTGAAGATTTTTACTTGCTATAATTTATTCAAATTAATATTTACTGAGCACTTACTATGTATAAGACACTGTGTTATGTATCTACTGTGGAGGAAGAAGAATATTTAGAATAGCCTCAAAGAGTCCACAGTCTCATTCTAATCATATTTTTTTAGGCTTCTAATATTTGTTTGAAAACATTTATATATTCTGATGACTTTTCTTCTACTTCCCATTCCTATTTGTTGTCCCATCTGAAGAGATATCTACTCTGTCACCTCTTTTTTTTTTTTTTTTTTTTGTGGTACGTGGGCCTCTCACTGTTGTGTCCTCTCCCGTTGTGGAGCACAGGCTCCGGACACGCAGGCTCAGGGGGCATGGTTCATGGGCCCAGCTGCTCCGTGGCATGTGGGATCTTCCCGGACCAGGGCACGAACCCGTGTCCCTTGCATCGGCAGGCGGACTCTCAACCACTGCGCCACCAAGGAGGCCCTGTCACCTCTTTTTAACTCAAGAAAGCCAATGAATTCCCTCCAGGTCCTCAAGCAGAGTCTTTGTCAATCTGTTTTGTGTGCTTTTTCATTCTCAGTTCTCCCATAATATTTAGAATAAAACCACCACTTAGTTTGCTAAGATAGTATAGTGTTAGTGATTAGCAGCTTAGGGGGTTTTCTTGCAAACATTACCTGTCACTTTGCTGAATTAGGATATCTTCTTTCTTCATTCTCATCAAAAGACCAAACGATCACTTGCTATAGGTTTGTTTCCCTTTATTTGAAAATTAAGGAGTTGCCAATAGACTTTCTGATGAAGGAGAGGAGGGCATCTAAATCCATTATTTTAGACCACAATGCCTACTTCTCAAAGAGTTGAAGCAATTCCCCTCTCCCCTTTTTAAAAGAAAAGCAAGACATAAAAAAGAGGAAAGCAAACTCTTCAGCCTCAATAGGCACCCATGCTTAGAGGTGAAATGGGCCAGGAAGAAGAGAAGAAAAAGAGAGTAAGGACAGATACACATTGTTAGGAATCCAATATAAAATTTGGAACCCTACTAAAATGGGTTTATATCAGACATGGCATTTGCTTCACCCTTATTTTTACCCCTCCAAAGCTAGATATAATTGGGTGCCATCTCATAAATCTTTTACTAATGACTGTCAATAACCCAGTTGTTCAAAACCCTTTAAGCACCTCTTATGTGTGAAACATTGTGTCAGGTGCTGAATAAGATAGGAGAAATATACAATACCATGTCTGACTACAAGAGCATTACTTTCTAACTGTGGCAATAAGAGACTACTAAGCAGTATTGGAGGGGTCCTTGGGAGGTCTCCAAAGGAGTAAAATAGTACTAAAAAAATAAAAAAGAGAACATGAGCATTGAGCTGAGGATCCAAAAAAACTGTGCTCTATTCTATCTCTGCCATTTCCTTGCTATGTGACCTTGGGCAACTCATTTCTCTTTCAGGTCTCCCCTTTCATCCCTCATCCCTTCCATTCCCTTCCTCCAAAGGAAAAAAAAAGAGAGAAAAGAAAAGAAAGAAAAAGAAGAGGTTATCCTAGAAGATCGCTAAAATGTAAGAATATATGGGATGATTACTAATAAGCTCTGTTGCATTGCCCAGATTGTAGTCTACAGCTTGCTATGGTCCCCTGAGCTGCCCTTCATTTTCGGAGATGAAGAAATCGAGGTCCAAAACTCCCCAAATTCAGTAGCAAGTTAGGACTCAGAACCACATCTTCCCATGCATCTTTCAAAATGATTATAGTGACTCATAGAAAAAGCTTAAAAAATATTTTTGACATGGCTTACTAAGTGAGAGAGATGTTTCTTAAAAAATTTTTTTTGTATATATGAAAATGGGAGGAAGGGACAAGTCTACGTATTGGAACAAGGTGAGCGATTCATTCCTCAGGATCTGAAAGGCTGTATATTCCAAAACTCTATTGCAATAACATTCCATTTGGCAGATGTGACCTGTTAAGCAATTATACAAGTAGCACGGCAGTGAGGGAAGCCCATAGATGCACCTGGAGAGCGGGAAGAGGCTCAGAGGTGGTAAACTGCAAAATAGTTGCCCAAATCACAATATTGTCCAGAGTCAGACGTAGGGAAACCCTTCCTGTAGCCTTGAAGGCGCCCAAGTTCTCACGCTTCCTGGCATTCTATTGATTCACACTTGCGTCCTTCAACAGGTAGCGCCAATTACAGCCCACAAAGCACGGCCCCCCAGCATAGTGGCCAATACCGCTGTCAATCAAATACTTCACCTGCCTTTCTAAATTTTCCCCTCCCCCTTTCATTGGCGCTTCTTTCGACCTATCCACAAATTTCTTCCGCGCCTCGCACCGCGGAACTTGGCTATTTGGAGCCTAGGATTGGAGCCGAGGCTACTCCCGCCCTTTGACGTACCGGAGCTCTCCGCCCCTTTCGCGGGCCCCTAGCAGCCAGGGGAGAAAGGGCGGGCGAGCGAGGGGGTGGTTTGGGGGCGGGGCTTGCCTCCCACGGCGGGAGGGCGGAGCCTGCGGTGGAGACTGCCTGCTCCGGTAGGACCTCGGAGAGCGCCGGACGCCGCTCGCTACCAGAGAGACTGGAGAAGCGGCCGGAGCCGGGCCGGACCGACGCCTGCGAGCCCGCATCCCTCCGCACCCACAGCTTTCCGGGCTGGCAGGCGGATAGTAGCGGCTGAGTAAGGTGCCTAAGTCGGGAGTCAGTCATCTCTCTGGGACGCCGACGCCGCCGTCCAACCTTGGCTCCCTCACACCTGTGTGTGTGTCTGTGCGCGTGAGCGCCCGCGCGCGTATGTCTGCGTGAGGGTGTTTGCGTGTGCTCCGGCTGGGCGCGCGAATGTCTGTGTGAGGGTGTTTGCGTGTTAGCGCGCCCGCGGGCGAGAGCCCGGCGCCTAGGCGCTCGGCCCGGGGAGGGACCGCGGGAGCGGCGGCTCTCCTTGCCCAGCAGGCTGTGGCGGGACTCGGGCCGCAACCGTCGTCACCACTGCCTCATGTCCCCCAAGAGCCACCAACGTGCTGCGGGGAGAGCGGACGGGCGGGCTAGCGAGGCGGCGGCTGCGGGCAGAGCGGGGCGGGGGTGGTGGTGGTGGTGGTGTGGAGGGTGAGAGCAGCGGGGTGGGGGCAGAGACTCGGGGAGGGAAGGGGGAGACGGAGGGGGAAGCGGAGGCAGTCGGCGCCGCTGCTGGCCCCTCCCGTCGGCTGTTGCTGTGGGTCACCTGCAAGTGTTTTGGGGTCCGGGCTGTACCGGGTGGAAATGGTAAAAGGCACCCTCACCACCCCGCGTTTCCTGTTGAGAAAAAGGGAGCGTTGAAGATGATGAGGGAAAGCCCAGAAGGTGGTGGCAGAATAAATACGAGCTCTCCCCCACCACCATTTTTCTGAAAATAAAATACTGAGCTCAACCTTTAGGAGGAAAGCCCACCTTTAAGAAAGAGAGTCTTGGTCTGATGGACTCTGGTTTGATTGTATAATAATGATGATATAATGCTAATGACGATGATGACACTGCCTTTTATTTTTACCCCGGTGCTGATAAAGCGTAGCTACAGCTGGGGATAAAGCCCTTGAAAATTTGGTGTCTGAGGAGGGAATACTGGTGCTTTTGGAGTTGTGTTTTCTTTTTCTTTTTCAAAGATATGCATTTTAGAATTAAAATTTGACCAAAGGTTGATTTTTTTCCTTTTTTTTTTACTCATTGAAAGCCAATGCTCGTAAAATGCGGACTGGCTACTGCCATGACTGATGAAAAGCTAAACACTTTTACCCACGTATAATTCCATGTGTTAAGTCACCCTTTCCTTTGAATTTCTCAACAGTTTTTAAAATGAAGAAGTTTAATTTCCGAAAAGTTTTGGATGGCTTAACTGCCTCCTCCCCTGGCAGTAGTAGCAGCAGTGGCAGTAACAGTGGTGGCGGGGCTGGAAGTGGTTCCATGCATCCAGGAGGAACTGCAGGGGTTCTCAGAGAGGAGATTCAGGAAACCTTGACTTCAGACTATTTCCAGATTTGTAAGGTAAGTTTTGAATTGGCTTAAAGCTTATTATTTCTTTATTTTACTACTGTGAGGAAAGAATTAAAACACTCCAGGGACTGGAAATTGTTGAGATGCCAGTATCAGAGAGTCTGGTGCAGAGAATTTTGTGGGTAGGTCAGTTTGAATTAAGATATTCCAAGCATCAACTTAAAAAGCAATGATAGTTTAAGAGGGAAATAAGCAAACATAAAAAGTAGACTCTGCAAGATAATATTAAGGCCCATTAATGGACTACTTTTTAAATTTAATATTTATGTATAAATAGTTAATCCCATTCTGTCATTCAGAGAAACTAATTTTATTTCACTGTTCAGTATAAAATGATTAAAGCTATTAAGATGTTGCTAGAATTAAGTGGATAAGAGCTAGATGAATATGTCCATTTTAAAATATCTAGTGGCAGTGTTTAAAATTCTGAATAAAAACACACCCAGATTCTTAAATTCTTAATAAACAAACAAACAAACGCTATGGGCTTAATACTTGTAAGAACGCAAAAATAGCCTGTGTTCTGGTTTAGTGAGGAAGCATTTTCGGTAATTATACTTTAATATTGAACTTCTAATAAATAAGCAAAAGAAAGAGTTTCTGATGGGGAGAGATGAGAATTTACAAAACAAGCATTGTGTTAATATATAGAGATAATTGTTTTATTTTCTGACATCAAGTGATTTATAATTTGTATTGTCCTTTTTTGGGGGGTGGCCTAAGAATGTGCTTTTGACGTGTCATGTGCAGTAAGAAAGTTACCAAGTCATTCATATGATGCAGATGAATATAGTTTTATAAATGTGTTTGAATACATGAGAAGAAATAGTAAATTTTTGAAATTAAGTATTAAATTTTTCAGTAATTCAACACAAATTTTTTTGAAATTATTAAAATTATTTTTGTAGTAAACAGATTGTGTGTCATGGGATAAGTTTCAATTATTCCCTTGATTTCTGTTCCCAGTAGGGTCATTATAAAAACAAATCTATAATTACTAAAATATTATAGATTACATAAAAGCAAGTTTATTTAGAATTAGTTTAGATAAACAGATTTAATTCTAATCTACCCTGTGAAATTTGTATACAATACAATTTTGTATACAAAGTTGTATACAATTTTGTCCTCACTTTGAAATAATAGATATTTTGTCAGATTAGGGAGGAGCTTAACAGTGGTCATGAGGCAAATATGTGAAAGGGTCCTAAAGGCCAAATTTGAACTGCTAAGCAGGGAACTTAGGCCCTGATTCTCTAATCTTTGATGTATTACTATTACCATTCCAAGAATCTTAAAAAATTTCCAAAGTCTCTCAGTTCGTGAATATGATAGTAATGCAGGATAGTTTTAGTAGAGGTAAACTTGATATAGAAAAGATAAATTTCTGAAACAGAATGGCATTGGACTGTTGATGGTATAAACTGGTAGAGAAGGTTTTAAGTAAAACATTTCAGGGGAAATGGGTGAATGCAAGAGAGGAAAATGGGATAGATAATCACCTTCCTATTTATTTAGGCAAGACAGTCATGCAAAGTGGCTGAAGTTAAATATGTATTACTTCAAAAACATATGGGATGGTAGGTAGAGCACTGGCCTGGGAATCAGAAAATTTATATTTTATTTAAAGCTCTGCCACTTGCCAGCCACATATTCTTTGGAAAGCCATTTATCTGCCTTGTGACTTGATTTTCTCATCTGTAGTATGGTAATAAGTATTTCTGCTCTTCTTACCTAAGAGGGTAGTTGGGAAGATCAAACAAGACAATTAGGTGAAGGCAATGTATAAGTTGGAAAAGGCAGTGAAACGCATATTTATATGATTGTTAAAGTTTTAAAATCACCTTGTTCTTGGTGGAATGACTATAACCAGTGGGTTATAAAATATTAGGTAACAATATTCAAAGAAATTATAAGGATAGAAAGCTATGTGAGCTGAACACTAATAGTATTGAAATCTCACTAAATGGGGAAAGTTCTGTGACATCTTTAGATAGGAATATAGTTAATTTTAAGAAGTGGTTATATGACTTTAGGTTACCTGGACTGTAATAAAATGTGTAAAGATGCATTAAAGAAACTCCAAAATTAAAACTGTTACTAAAATGGGGAATTAATTTGGACTCACTGATTAGATGTGCAAAGAACATTCTATTCTGAGTACTAAGCAGTTGGTACCTTCTGAGTACTTCTACCTTTTTAATATGGCCAAAATTAAAGTACAAATCAAGAATCTGCTCTTTTGAAAACTATCTTCCTCTCTGTTATTTGATTGGTTGTCAAATTCTATCCTATTTCCTTAGTATTTTTACAATTTATTCCCTTCTCACCATCTCCAGTACTTGTTCATTCCACCATATTTTCTTGCCTGGTCTCTTCTTTTTTGTGTGTGTGTATGTAAAATTTATTTTGGATCTATAACATGTTTACTGATTTGAATAAGGCTTATTTCATTAACATGTAATTTCCCCCCTGTAACTGTTACTAACAATGCACTCTGTTGAATCTCTCTCTGGTATCAGGTTCTCTTTAACAATTCAGTCCAATTTCATAGCCTTAAAAAACACCTTTATTGTGAAAAGGAGGGATAAAGTGTTTAAAAAGCTTCTCTGACTGCACCTTGTTTTATAGTTTTGATTTTGGAACAAGTGAACATTTCATATAATTAAAAAATTTGGATCAAAAAGGAAAAAAACTCCTACAAATCTGAAACAAATGGATACAAATGAACCTAGGAGTATATAAAATTGATAGTATAAACCACACAGAAAAGAACAATATTTCAAATGACATTAAAACTCAAACTTTTGGGCTTCCCTGGTGGCGCAGTGGTTGAGAGTCCGCCTGCCGGTGCAGGGGACACGGGTTCGTGCCCTGGTCCGGGAAGATCCCACATTTCGCGGAGCGGCTGGGCCCGTGAGCCATGGCTGCTGAGCCTGCGCGTCCGGAGCCTGTGCTCTGCAACGGGAGAGGCCACAACAGTGAGAGGCCCGCGTACTGCAAAAAAAACCCAAAAAACAAAAAACTCAAACTTTTAATGGACCTCCATGGTGAGGTATATCCTAAAGAGCAAAAAGAACCACAATGAAATATTCAGTTGCAATTCATAGTTCTTTTTTTTTTTTTTGACCACACAGCTTGTGCAAGTGAAAGCATGCAAGTGAAAGCTTGGAGTCCTAACCACTGGACCACCAGGGAAGTCCCACAATTGATAGTTCTGTTGTTAGTAGTAATACTAGTCTTGTAGCTTTGAAACTATTTTATGCATAATATACATTATATATGTATATGTTATGTATATGCATAAGCAAATACGCAATCATGTTAATGTCATTAAAACCAAGATTTTCAGTGTGAAAGCAAAGGGATACAAATATAATAATTGATGATTTAATTGTTCACTTAAATTGGAAATATCCATATGAATGCATGATTTAGTTTTCTTTCTGAAATTCACATATTTCCTAGCTTTATTTACTGAGAGGGCATAGAAATAATAATGACAGTCTGGTAGAAGTGAGCATCCCCAGTGCTGATCATAGTCTCTGAAAGCCATTTACCAACAAAAGGAAGAAGGGCTCCTTGAAAAGAATGGCTGATTCTAGGTCCAGGGCAGGAAATGTACCAGATGAGCTTGATACCTCTTGCTATGTCAGAAAGCAGGAATGCTTTCAATACCACTGGGGTTGTGTGGATACAGGGGTCAACTTCAAGGAGTTCACATTGGCCAAATTTGGGACAATTTGAGCCTTGAATACTGCAGTGTATAAAGCATAATGTATACAGGCATACCTCATTTTATTGTGCTTTGCTTAATTGCGCTTTGCAGATACTGTGCTTTTTACAAATTGAAAGTTTGTGGCAACCCTGCGTCAAGTAATTCTATTGGAACAATTTTCCCAACAGCATTTGCTCATTCCATGTCTCTGTGTCACGTTTAGGTAATTCTCACAATAATTCAAACTTTTTCATTATAATTATATTTGTTGTGATCTGTGATCTTTGATGTTACTATTGTAATTGTTTTGGGGCACCACGAACCTGTGCCCATTTTTTTTTAACATCTTTATTGGAGTATAATTGCTTAATGGTGTGTTAGTTTCTGCCGTATAACAAAGTGAATCAGCTGTACATATACATATATCCCCATATCTCTTCCTTCTTGTGTCTCCCTCCCTCCCACCCTCCCTATCCCATCCCTCTAGGTGGTCACAAAGCACAGAGCTGATCTCCCTGTGCTATGCGGCTGCTTCCCACTAGCTATCGATTTTACACTTGGTAGTGTATATATGTCCATGCCACTCTCTCACTTTGTCCCAGCTTACCCTTCCCCCTCCCCGTGTCCTCAAGTCCATTCTCTAGTAGGTCTGTGTCTTTATTTCCGTCCTGCCTCTAGGTTCTTTATGACCATTTTTTTTTTTTTTAGATTCCATATATATGTGTTAGCATACGGTATTTGTTTTTCTCTTTCTGACTTACTTCACTCTGTATGACAGACTCTAGGTCCATCCACCTCACTACAAATAACTCGATTTCATTTCTTTTTATGGCTGAGTAATATTCCATTGTATATATGTGCCACATCTTTTTATCCATTCATCTGTCGATGGACACTTAGGTTGCTTCCATGTCCTGGCTATTGTAAATAGAGCTGCAATGAACATTGTGGTGCATGACTCTTTTTGAATTATGGTTTTCTCAGGGTATGTGCCCAGTAGTGGGATTGCTGGGTCATATGGTAGTTCTATTTTTAGTTTTTTAAGGACCCTCCATACTGTTCTCCATAGTGGCTGTATCAATTTACATTCCCACCAACAGTGCAAGAGGGTTCCCTTTTCTCCACACTCTCTCCAGCATTTATTGTTTGTAGATTTTTTGATGATGGCCATTCTGACCCGTGTGAGGTGATACCTCATTGTAGTTTTTATTTTCATTTCTCTAATTAATGATGTTGAGTATTCTTTCATGTGTTTGTTTTGCCTGGTCTCTTGAAATCACTTCCTAACTGATTTTGTCACCTCTTGTTTTACCCTATTCCAATTCATTTTGTTATAATAATGGTTATTTCTGAATTATAATGTAATTATGTCATTTTCCCTGCTAAAAATTCTATGTTGGTTTCCCTAGAGCAGTGGTGATCTAGAAACAAGGGTCTTATGTAAAATCCAAGCAAAATAACACCTATTAAAACAAATAAATATGGTACTTTATTGGTGTACATTAAAAAAATAAATTATAATAAATTATTCAGCCAATAAATAAAAAACTGTTTTTTATATTTGGTTTTGTTGTATGATATTATCCATAGACAGGTCGTAGGATATTTGCTAACCTTAAAAAAGTAAAAGTACAGCCTTTATAATCAGTGACACATCTATATGAAGTTCAAAAAGAGAAATGGTAGAAGAAATTTTTGTTCAAGGTCAGCAAAAAACAGGTTAATGGCATCGGTTTACTGCAATGTTTTAAGTTCAGTATGTATGCATTTGAATGCCCATGATGTTTGTGCAGTAATGAACTGCCTTTTCCAAACTTGAATTCCATGAACACAATTTGAAACCACTGCTCTATACACTAAACTTCAGACTGTTTAATTGATCTTTATATAGTTCCTTTCAGAAGGGGCTCATGTTTACCTTTCCATCCTCATTTCCTTGATACCCTAAATATATTGTATTCCCTGAAAGCACCATATTTTCTCATATCTCAATGCCTTTTCTTAGCTTATTGCTACAGATTAGAATATCTCTTCCAGCTTTAATATAATTAGAGAATTCCAGTTACTTTTCATTACTTTGTAGTTGAAACACCATCTATATGAAACCAGCTCTGACCACTGCCTTCCTCATCTACCCACCCCAGGCAGAGTTAGGTTTTTTTTCCTCCTCTTCTCTGTTTGCTTATAGGATCTGCTATAGTGTGAATTTAGCAACTTATTGTGGTTAAAAAAGATTTTTTTGTCACTACTATTATACTGTGAACTCTGGGAGACAATTATATTTTATTTTCTTATTATTGTTAGGGTGCTCACTACCTGTTAGGCCACTGGTTCTTAACTCTGTCTAAAAGAAAGATTTCTAGCTCTACCCAGTCTTAGAAAATCAGAGTTTCTAGGAATTGGGCCTAGGCACATGCATTTTTAAAAAAGACCCCACAGGAGATTCTGATGCACAGTCAATATTGAGAACCAGTATAGCAGGCACTTGATATACTTTATAAATGAAGTAGCATATACATGGTTGGTTGATTAATTGAAAAGAGATTAAAGCATAAAGTCATTAATAATGATATATGTCTTAAACATTTTATTTTAAATGAAAACATTTAAATATGCATCAATTTACAAATCACTTGATAAATGACCAAAATTATTTTGTTGCACACTGGTTCTCTGATTAGAGTTCTATGTGAACTTCTCATCCATAAACCGTCCCAAATTCATTACGTGCAATTTTCAGTTTTTGTTTGTTTAAAGTAGAATAAGGAGGAAACTTCAGTGTCAGATGAGATATATATTTCAACAAGCAAATAAATTATATATATATATATATATATATATACACATGTATATATATCAGCTGACAGTTTATACACATGGGTGTATAATCTAGATGAATATATATATATATATATATATATATATATATACACAGACCTATATACAAAGTATAGATGAACATACATATGTGTGTGTGTATATATATATACATATATTTTTTTTCTAGATTTATTTTGTGTTCATCCCTATAGCTACCTGGCCCACACCTAGTTAGTCTGGGAGCAGGAGGGTGTGAGTATTCTAGCTACAAGTTTACTAGTTTCAAGCATTTAATGAACCATTAGTATCAATCTGTGTTTTACAAAGAGAATGGAAAGTTTTTGTTAATCTAGTAATTTGCTTAAGTTAAAATTAGAAAGCTTCATCTGCAAAATATCCCATCTGACCTTCGTAACAGTCCTATAAAGAAGCCAAGGATAGTGTTAATATTTTCCTTTTACTGAGAAGATATCTGAGACCAGAGAATTTAAGTGGTATCCTTACATCTCCAAGTTGGTAAGAGACATAGATAAGTTTAATGCTCTGGTTTTTGATTCTCAAATCCAGTACTTTTTCTGCTTCATTTTTCTTACTTATTAGAAAAGGCAACATGATTAATTCCTTAGGAAACATAGAGACTTTGAGAAGATAAAGACTATTCTGTTGCCTCTCCCTTAAAAATACATCTCAAATCTGACCATGTCTCTTCCACCACATGTCTTGCCTGGGCTACTATTTTATGGCCTTTTCGGGTTTCCCCTGCTTTCACTCAGTCTTCACCACAGTCTCATAATAGGTAGAAGAATCCTTTTAAAATTTAAATCATATCATGTCATTCCTGCTCAGAGTTCTTCAATGGCTTTTCATTTCTCTTAAAAATAAAATCAAAAGTCCTGTTATGTCTTACAAAGCTCTAAATGATCTGGCCCCTGACAAGACATGATTTTCAACTGTTTTCTGTTACTTATTCTGCACCAGCTACACTTGCTTTCTTACTGTTTCTCAGACATGATTCCTGCCTCAGGGCTTTTAGCATTTGCTATTTCCTTTACATGGAACATTTTCCCCCCAAATAATTATATTACTTGTTCCCTTTACATCATTTAATTCTTAGTTCAACTATTAACTTCTCCGAGAGATCTTCATTGACCACTGCTCATCCCCTTTACTCTCTACCCTTATCCTGATATTTTTTCTTGATAACACTTATAACTACCTGTTATTAAATTATATATTATTTGCTTGGTTTTTTGCTTCTCCTATTATAATGTAATTCCATGAGGACAGGGCTTTATTTTGTTCACAACTATCTCTAATTCCTAGAGCAGAGCTTGCCACATAGAAGGCAGTCAAATATTTGTTGAGTGAATAAATGAGAGCAAGGAATCTGATAGAGTGATGTATTAAGAGCAAAATAGATATATTTTGAACAATTTTTTGGAAAAGGCTTTTATTAAATACATTTTATATTACATAAACACAAGGAAACCACTGAGCAAAAGAGTGACACCACTTTAGGAACATGGTATATATTTTTTAGAAAGATACGGAAAAGAAGATTGTAGAAAGATTCAGTTAAATTTATTTCAATTTTATTTTTGTTTCCAAATGATCTTTTTAGGGGAACAATTCAGAAATATTAGACTGACAGTGACAAACATACAGGATGTTCTAGACCTAATTAACAAAATAGACAAAATAAATACATCACTAGAACCAGATGGCATAATAGCTGAAGTTTGAATAAACTCTTAAATTAACCAACTCACTATTCATCAACATTTATAAGTTGAATTTATAAATGGTCATGGTGTCAGAGACAATGTGTAGATAACTAGTGTAACTTCTTACATGGAAATGGATTTGTAATCATGATATTCATACCAAACATAATATCAGATCTTTCCAGATAAACTGGTGTAAGCTCAGAAACATGGTCGTGGACTGTGGAGAGTTGGGCTTTCCAGGACCCTGGAAAGCTGAAAGGAGATTAATTGCCTAGATATCCCTTCCTCAGGTTTTTCATTGTCCCATATTTTTCCAATTTCATATCATTTTACTTGGGAGATTCTGTACCTGAGATTGGCACAAGACCATGATCATAGTTCCACATTTCTGCAGTTTTCATTCATTAAAAGAACTATACAAGATTCCCTGAGATGTGTGGACTTGTCTCATTCTATACTTATAAATGGGTTGAATAAAACATAGTACAGTTGATACTGCAGGATAACTTATTATGGATAAAGCATCTGACAAAGACTTCATGCTCCCGTCACTAGAATGTACAGTAGCGAATAGACATCTTTAAGAATAGTAATGGAGGCAAACCAGAAGAATTAAGCTCTCTTGTTAGGACTGAGGTGTTAACAAATTTAAGAACCAAAAAGAATTAAAATAAAATTTTTTTAAGAGCTAGAAAAACCAAAGCCAAGTTATTCAGTACTCTAGGCTCTCTACTTTGCCTATCCTGAGAGCATAAGGGTGCAGGGGCAGGCTTGAGTAAGAAATTATAGATTTGTGGGAAGTATGATTACAAATTTTTTAGGTTACCATAGAGAACAATTATGTTTTCTCACAAAAGGTCCTTTGGTACTAGTATATTTTCAGCAAATTGAGCTGTTGGTCTCATTTAGTATGGCAGTTCTTATGTCCTTAAAAACAAACGGTGTCGTGCTTTGTGTATGTCTCAATATAGAACTAATTTAAAATCTTATGTAATTTCTGACTTTGGTTATCTGTAGGATTATCAGTAATGATTAGAGTAGATTCCTATCTCTTGAAGTTTAGTGCATTTCTGTAGACCCCTTCCGACTTTACTTGAAGATGTGCCTGTGAAAAACCATAGTTAAGTTTCATAGTTTACTTGTAATGATAGAATGATTATATTGATTTCCTACATTATGTTTCCATGAACCATTTACATATTAGTTTAATAGCAATAACTTTGTATCCATTAAAGTTTTCAAGTACAATAGAAGTCCTGTTCTAAGCTTTTAAATTGAGTTTTTCTTCAGAGAAAATTGAGTTTTTGTTCCTAATTAATTGTCAAAATAATAATCTTTATAAAAGATCTTAGTTATAGCAAGAGTTCTTTTCTTTTTTAATTTAAAAAAGAAGACAACTTTTCTTCTTATCTTTTCTTCTTTATTATTTGAAGGCTAATCTTTTGATATGTGTTAAACACAAGTGTTTTTATTTAAAAATATATATTAAGCATACCGGGGAATCATTTCTACTTATCTAAGTAAAGCTAAAAGTTATTTATAAGGACTGGTAGAAAATCAGTGATTAAGTTTTAGAAAAAAAAATAGAAATTGTATTTAAAGGATTTATAGAAGGTAGTTGTAAACAATAGAATATAAGACTTCCAAAAAGTGCATAATAGGCCTACTGTGATACATGTAGAGAGGCTTGGTTAAATGGAGCATTCATAGTCACTGAAGGAATACAAGAAGATATTTTGACAAGTTTATTATTCAAAACATATTTATTATACAGAGTTAAAAATGATTAGGTCATAAACCATTCTCAGCCAACTGACTCTAATGAGTGAAATAATGTGTTTTGGTTGACTTATCAGAGAAATCACTTATGGTACTTTCTGGACTTACGTAAGATATTAGAAAGAAAGTATGATTTTAGTTCCATTGGAGGCCCCAAGTTACCAATTGTTGTTGATGGTGTAGAGAATGACTTTGAATATATTATGTAATGATGATATATTATCAATATAATGAATTTTAATTAAAATATATAATATTTAATGTATTAATTTTAGTTGTGTCTTATAATTGGATTATGTGTATACAGTAAGTATCTCTTGGATTGAAAATAGCATAAAAGCAACAAATAATGGTGGTTTTAGATGTAGGTTTAATACCTGGATTTAAAAGGTAGGGTAGCTAGAGAAAACTGTTATATTTCTTCAGTTTTTCTCCTCTGTTAATCACCTATAGATTTCAGTCACATTAGAAATCTAGTACTTTACCTAAATGAACACAATAAAATTAGACTGTCATGAAAATTTATTGGATGGCTTAATGTTCAGCCTAATTTGTTCATTATAAATTGACTAAAAACCTGTCTATAAGTCTGCAAACCAAAGAAAGTTTGAAAATAAGCAGTACAGTAAATTGAGAAGTTAGGTTGAGTCTGGGGGAAATGCTTAGTTTGTCAACATTTAAGTAGATGGAAAATGTAAAGCTAGCAAAGGAGACATAGGAGAACTGAGCAGAATGATATGAGGAAAACTCAAAAGTAGAAGCAGATAATCTGAAGCTTTCTTAAGAAAGATTATTAAGAGACAAATTCAAGAGTATCTCAGCATTGTAAAGAGATCAAGGATGGTGAAAACGAAACAAATGAAAAACAAGCAAACAAACCAAGAACTACCAAGAGACAGCTGAATTAGACCAAGAGGAAGTTGATTAGGGTAAAAATATTTATGGTAAAATGATGGACAGAATTAAGGTCACACTATAATAGAGAGTAGAATTGATAGGATTAGTACTTTTAAGAGTAAGCGTGTAAATTGATTTTAAATAAGAGAAAAGTGTTGGGAAAGTAGCAGAGATGGTAGATTCTGATAGCATTTTGGTATATTGTAGGGGGGTAATGCAGTCTATCCACAGAAGAGAAATTGAGGCTACCAGAAAAATGAAGAGTAGGGTGGGAAATAGAGGTATGATTTGCCCTTTAAAGTAGTAAGGGTATCTTCCTAACAGAGTTTACTGTGGTTTAGAAATTTGCAAGGGCTTCTTTTCCACAAATGCCACCAGCAGATTATACTTTTGTCAGCAGTGCTCTGTTTTCTCCTTTTAATACCACCAAACTTAGACCTGCATCATTCATGGTATAAATTTTACTCTTGCAAGATAATTCCCTCTCTCTCTTAAGACAAGGTTAGCATGATATAAAAGCCTTGTTATTTTGTTTTTCAAGACAAAGGCAAGCTTCCCTAATTGAATTTATAGTTATTAAAAAAGAAAACAAAAACAAACAAAATAAGACACAAGAAAAAGAAATATCCTGAGCAGTAAAAGATTATTTTAAACGAAAAAAACAACAAAAAAAGTAAGGGTATCTGATTTGGAAATTTTTCTTTACTTGAGGAGAATACATATTTCATTTGAATTCTCAGTAAACTCTGTGCTTTATCTCCATATAAAAATATGTGGTTCTACTAGAAGATTGTATTAGTTTCTATCTCTGCTGCAACAAAGTACCAAAAACTTAGTGGCTTAAAACAACACAAATTTATTATCTTATAGTTCAGGAGGTAAGAAGTTTGAAATGGGCATCACTGGGCTAAGATCCAGGCATTGGTAGGACTGCATCCCTTTCTGGAGGGTCTAGGAGAGAGTGTTTTCTTTCCTTTTCCAGCTTTTATAGGCTGCTCACAATTCCTTGACTGGTGGCCCCCTTCTGTCGTCAAAGCCAACAGTGGCCAGTTGAATCTTTCTCGCATTGCATCACTTTACCTCTCCTGCTTTCCTCTTCCACGTTTAAAGACAGTCGTGATTACATTGGGCCCACCAGGATAATCCAGATTAATTTCCCCGTCTCAAGGTCCACTGATTAGCAGTCTTCATTCCATCTGCAACCCTTAACTCCCCTTTGCCATATAACGTAACATATTCACAGGTTCTTTGGGGAGCCATTATTCTGCCTTTCACAAAGATGCTCATTACTTTCACCTGTCTTTTGTTTTCAGTTACTTTATGGAAAACAAAATAACAACAGAGACAATAGTATAATAAACTCTTAGCTTCAACGATTATCAACTTTGTAAATCTTCATCTCCCATTTCATTATTTTAATGCAAACCCCAGACATTATACCATTTTATCTGTAAAAACTTCAGAGATCAGATAAGGGCTCCCTCTCTCTTTTAAAAGCTATGAACCCCAAACCATTGTCACATCTAAAAACATTAACAAAATTTCTTTATATAATCTAATATGCAGTTAATGTTTAAACTTCCTAAATTGTTCCATAGTATCATTTTATAATTGAATTGTTTGGATTGGGATCCAAACAAGGTCCACATTTCATTTTCATCTGACTTGAACTTATCTTTAGTTCAATTTGTGTGCTGTTAGAGTCTGTTGGTTTGTTTTGAGATCAGCTATCCTGTGCTTTTGTGTGTGTTGTTGAGAACAAAGCTCTCTGATTCATTTCTGAACTGGATGACTATATGTGAGGAAGTGGGTGGGCTGTGCAGTGTACCACAAGATGAAAAGTAGACTTAAAAGTTATTTTCTAGAGATGGTCACATCTTTTAAGGAATTGGAAAATAATATTTTAAGTCAGCCTGAGCTATTCCTACTGTTTGTTGGTACTGTGGGGTATATTTCCCTGAGAATATTAGAAAAGAGGAAAATATTAAAGACATAGGATATATCAAAGTGAATAAGAGTGGAGTAGATTTTTTAGGTTGCACTCAACAGTATTAATTTTTATCTATGTAATAACTTACTGGAGGGATAGGATGGGATCCCGTTGCACGTCTCTTTTTTTAAGTGAATATTTAAAAGACAGGTGAAAAAAGAAAACATTTGCAAGGACTCACGCTACTTAGAATTATGTAGCAAGAAGCTGAAAGTGCATTGGTCAAGTCTATTAATGTAGATTTCTTCTACATTATAGGATATCAGATTAATAGACTATACTTGAAGAACTGAATTAGAGTGCATTAAGAGGAGGAGCAGAATACTGATGAGGAACGTACTTTGATTTATTGAGAAATCCATTTATAAATAATTTGTACACTATTTTTATTGGTTACTTATATAATTCAAAAGCCTCCTGGTAGTTTATTTATTATAGGATCTTTCTTTGCTTTTTCCAGTTCTATCTTAACCAAAATTCCGTTGCTATTTGAGGTAATATTCAATACTCTTTTTTTAAATTCTGGTTTTAATGAGATATAATTGACATACAGCACTGTATAAGTTTAAAGTGTACAACATAATGATGCGATTTACATCTATTATTGATTAGCACAGTAAGTTTAGTGAATATCCATCGTCTCATATAGGTTCAAAATTAAAGAAATAAAAAATTTTTTCTTATGATGACAACTTTTAGGATTTACTATTAACAACTTTCACATATAATTAGCAGTGTTAATTATATTTATCATTTTGTACATTACATGCCTGGTACTTATTTATTTTATAACCAGAAGTTTGTACCTTTTGACTGCCTTCATCCAACGTCCACCCCCCACCCCACCTCTGGTAACCACAAATCTGATCTCTTTTTCTATGAGTTTGTTTGTTGGTTTGTTTGTTTTTGAAGTATAACTGACCTACAACACTATGTTAGTTCCTGTTACATAACATAGTGATTCAGTATTTCTCTACATTTCAAACTGATCAATATTCAGTACTCCTTTGTTCTGACACAGGTATTAGTATTAGCCTAGGCATTAGGTGAATTCATTTACTTATTATGTATATTACGTATTATGTACTTATTTATTAAAGACCTATATTATGTATAACTCTATATTAGGTACTTTTTAACTAGGTCATCATTTTTTTGGAATGAGTTTGCAAGGCCAGCACACACTATATGAACCATTTATATTTTTATGGGATTAATGATTTGCATCATGTGTACTTCATTTTTTTGGCAAGTTTTATAAAACTTCCTCTTTTATTTTCTTTAATGAAATTTTAAAAAGTGGCTTAAATTCTTTGCTTCTTCCCTCCTCTTTATTTGTACTTCTACTATTTTTGCATCATTTTTAACATATGTATTGTCTTTCTCTTTCTATTTCTATTCTCGACTAAAAGCTCTTTTATTCTAAAATGAAAGAACCTGGAAAATGTTAAAAACATATTTCTTTTGCCACAATTTTCATTCTCCTAACAAGTCTAATGGTTTTATTGGGACTATTAATATACCAAAATAGCTGTTTAAGTCACAGATTCTCTTTTATTTATCAGTATTCTCTTTAAAGGATTGAAAGGTGTTTAAACTTGGTATGCTCAGTGTAATCCTTAAAGAATTATCTTCAAATCATGCTATTTGATAACTAACCTAATTTCTGTCTTCATACAAAGCAGGATTATACATTTATGATAAAAATTTTATTTAATTTAAACATTTTTCACATGCCCATGTATTTTATTCTGAGGAGAGCTATAGGTTTAAGAAGCTTGGAGTAAAAGATAAATATCGAGAGGATTGGATACTAGGAGAAGAACACTCGAGAGCTGACAGCTGAAAGCAACATAAGAAAGAGCAGGGAAGCAATAATTTGAGGTATAATTTACACATCATAAAATTAACAGATTTTAAGTGCTCAATTCAATGAGTTTTCAGTTATAAACACTATGTAACCATCAGTCAAAATATGATATAGCATATCTTAAATTTTTAAAAAGTTTCTTCCTGCCCCTTTCCAGTCAGTTTCTACTTCCACCACTTTCCAGAGGCAATGAATTCTTAACTTTTATCACCATAGCTTAGTTTTGCCTGTTTTTGGACTTCATATAAATAGAATCACACAGTATGTATTGTGTGTATGTGTCTACGTGTGTGTGTATGTCTTCTTTCATGCAACATAATGTTTTTGATATATGTCTGTGTTGTTGAATCTATCAGCAATTTTTCTCTTTTTTATTGCTGAGTAATAGTCCATCAGATATTTTTATTGAAAAATTACATTTCTATTACAAATATAAACATGCTCATAACAGAAAATACAACAGGTAGAGAGAAAACACTCCTAAATTATTCAAATTTGTAGTTTGAATACTCAGATATAGATAATGATCAGTGATTTCTTTGAGGTACATTTTATATCAGAATTTTTTGTTTAGTTTTTTGTTGTGTGGAAATAAATGACCACCCATATGAGAAGAGATGTTGTTTTTTCAAAGCTTGCTATAGCAAGGGAGTCAGTGACCATTACTTGCTTTTGGCAAAGACTCAAAGACCAGCAAGGGAGTGGGGAAAGCTTTATACTGAAAAAAAGGGTAGGCTTCAGGTATGCTCCTTTTTTTTTTTTAAACTGAAGTACAGTTGATTTACCATGTTGTGTTAGTTTCAGGTATACAACAAAGTGATTCAGTTATATATATGTATATGTATATATATATGTTCTTTTTTCAGATTCTTTTCCATTATAGGTTATTACAAGATACTGAGTATAGTTTCCTATGATATACTTGTTTATTTTATACATAGTAGTATGTATCTGTTGATCCCAAACTCCTAATTTATCCCTCCCCCCCTTCCCCTTTGGTAAGCATAAGTTTGCTTTCTACGTCTGTGAGTCTATTTCTGATCTGTAAATATGTTCATTTGAATCATTTTTTTAGATTCCACATATAAGTGGTATCATATGATATTTGTCTTTCTCTGTTTGAGCTACTTCACCTAGTATGATAATCTCTAGGTCCATCCGTGTTGCTTCAAATGGCATTATTTCACTCTTTTTTATGGCTGAGTAAGGTCTGCTCTTATTGGAGGTTGTTGGCATGAGAAGCTGGAGGCAGACTAACTATAAGTAGGGCATCCTATATGATGGGTTTGGGAATCATATTTGCCTTTCTTATTAGTACTGAGTTTGAAGTGTTGTGGAGGAGGGGTCTGCAAAAATTAGGAAGCCCAGCAGTCATTGACCAAATCTTAATGTTCTGGGCTGATAGCTGCAGACGTTGTGGTTTGGCTTCCTGGAATGATTGCTGCAGGGATTGTGGTTTGGTTTTCTGAGCTTACTTGCTGCTGCAGAGTTGTGGACCAGAGCTCTGTTGTCATACCTGGTCCAGCATTATATATTGTATTGTATGTTCAGTCTCTCAGTTGTATTTTGGTTTGTGTTGTGGATCCTATATAGAATTCTACATCCTAGGATTTTTTTGCTTATTATTAAACATTAATATTTTTTTCATGTTGTTAAGATTTTTTTCTTTGCATAAGTTTAATGGCTTTAGAACAGTCCATCTAGTGGATGCACTCTTCCTTTATTATTGGAAATTCAGGTTGTTTCAGTTTTCCATTCTTTTAATAATGCTGTTATGAATGTCTGTGAGCATTAAACCTTCAGCATATTTATTATTATTTCTTCAGACTAGATTCCTAGAGGTAAAATAGTTGGGTTATATAGACATATATATATATATATATATATATATATATATGAGTTGGGTTATATATCTTGCTGAATTACTTTCCAAAAGGATTCACCAATTTAAACTCACTTTAGTAATATATAACTGCCAGTTAAATAATAGTCACCAGCTTTAGATATTTTAAAATATTTTTTATAATTCAGTAGATGAAAAATAGAATTTATTTTAATTTGTATTTTTTGATTATTAGTGACCTTGATTATTTTTCCATATATTTATTAACCAGTTGAGTTTCTTCTTTCATGAATTATTTTTTCATATCCTTTACCCTCTTATCTATTTGTTCTTAGTAATTTTCTATTAGTTTGTATAACATTTTTATAAAGCATACTAATCAATTGTCTTATATTTTTGTGAAAATATTCCCTAGTTCATGATTTTCATTTATATATATACATATATATATTTACATGTATTTATTGATTTATTTTTTGTATGGTTAAATCTATTGGTCCCTTTTTTTTTTTATCTCCTAAGCAAGGAAGTGCCTCTAAAATTCAGAGTTTTGGTTAAATACCTATTTCTATTTTTTTTCTGGTGCTTTGATATTCTATATTTTAATGTTTTTATCCAAACAGAATTTGGCTGCATAGTGTGACTCTAAAATGATTTTTCCTCCAAATAGACAGTCAGTTTTAACATACCACTTAATAACTGATTCTTCCTTTTTCTACTGTTTGTGATACTCCTTTGTTATATATTAACATTTGATATGTATTAGGATTTGTATCTGGGATTACAATGTTTTTACATCTTTCTGCCTGTTCTTATACCAATACCGTACTGACAATTTTCAGGCAAAAGACTGATCAAAATAATGTGTAGGCTGGGTTTTGGAATATTTGAAAGGAAATGCAGTGTCTGTGCCCATCAACCAAAGACTGTATAAATATGATCAAACAAATCTGGGTTTATTACAACAAAGGAGATTGCATACCATAGGGAACCATGAGACATCCCAGTAAGAGGATGTTAGGAAGGGCTTGTTATAGGATACGGGCTTGGGTCAGGTGATTTTAGCAAAGTTCAAAGAAACATGAATTGAGTGTTGTTAGAAAGTTGGGGACATTTCTGTCATTTGGTATCCTAAGAATTTTTATCCAGGAAGCAAGAGGAATGGCATAAAACTATAATTGCTAAAGAGCAGCAGTTGCTTGTGTTAGCTAGATGAGGGGAACGTTTAATCATTAGTGTGGTTTGCGCAATGTTCTTGTATTTATCTGACCTAGACATGGTTCTGCAGTGGTTTTGTTTTTATCTTGCTTCATAGAGTGGCCTTGTTTGATATCTGTTCTGTGAAATTGTACATGTTCAACAGGAGAACACCATGGCCTGCCTAGCTGTTAGTGCCAGGCAAGCTCCAGCTGACAGCTGTTAGAGGCTGCTTTTTTTCTCTTTTAGCAATTTATTACTTTAAAAGTAGCTTTTGTAGCTGAAGTTCCTACAATATGTTGCTAAGCAGGCCTGGTTCAATACTTAGACAAGAGAAATTTTTCTTATTGACAACCAACAATCCATGTTGGTTGATTTGAGTTTGTTATATAATTGTTGGACAACAGCTATTGTTTAGTATAATTATATAGTTGAAATAGTGTACTTGAAAACAACTATCCTAAATAAGTATAATTTCTTGTTTTCTTTTCATTTGCACTATTTCTCCATTTATTCACATTTTCTTTTCCTCTCCATTTTGAGAAAATAACGCAGATTTTATTTCCTCTGTAAAATGCTCCCTGGCAGGCAGCCAGGTAACTCTCTTTTTAGGTTTTTTTAAAAAAAATAATTAATTTATTTTTGGCTGCGTTGGGTCTTCATTGCTGTGCATGGACTTTCTCTAGTTGTGGTGAGCAGGGGCTACTCTTCGTTGAGGTAGCTTCTCTAGTTGCAGAGCGTGGGCTCTAGGCATGCGGGCTCCAGTAGTTGTGGCTTTCAGGCTCTAGAGCACAGGCTCAGTAGTTGTGGCACATGGGCTTCGTTGATCTGTGGCATTTGGGATCTTCCCGGACCAGGGATTGAACCTGTGTCCCCTGCATTGGCAGGTGTTTCTTAACCACTGTACCACCAGGGAAGTCCTCTTTTTAGTTTTTTAAGGAACTTCTATACTGTTCTCCATGGTGGCTGTACCAATTTACATTCCCACCAACAGCGTAGGAGGGTTTCTTTTTTTTCCACACCCTCTTCAGCACTTATTATTTGTAGACTTTTTGATGATGGCCATTCTGACCAGAGTGAGGTGGTACCGCATTGTAGTTTTGATTTGCGTTTCTCTAATAGCGATGTTGAGCATTTTTTCATGTGCCTTTTGACCATCTGTATGTTTTCCTTGGAGAAATGTCTATGTAGGTCTTCTGCCTATTTTTTGATTGGGTTGCTTGTTTTTTTGTTATTGAGTTATATGGGCTGTTTGTATATTTTGGAGATTAAACCTCATTTGCAAACATTTTCTCCCATTCTGAGGGTTGTCGTTTCGTCTTGTGTATGGTTTCCTTTGCTGTACAAAGCTTTTGAGTTTAATTAGATCCCATTTGTTTATTTTTGTTTTTATTTTCATTACTCTAGGAGACGGATCCAAAAAGATATTCCTGTGATTTATGTAAAAGAGTGTTCTGCCTTTGTTTTCTTTTAGGACTTTTATAGTATCTGGTCTTACATTTAGGTCTTTAATCCATTTTGAGTTTATTTTGGTGTATGGTGTTGGAGAATGTTCTAATTTCATTCTTTTACATGTAGCTGTTCAGTTTTCCCAGCACCACTTATTGAAGAGACTGTCTTTTCTCCATTGTATATTCTTGCTTCCTTTGTCACAGATTAATTGACCATAGGTGCATGGGTTTATTTCTGGGCTTTCTCTCCTGTTCCATTGATCTATATTTCTGTTTTTGTGCCAGTACCATACTATTTTGATGACTGTAGCTTTGTAATGTAGTCTGAAGCTAGGGACCCTGATTCCTCCAGCTCCATTTTTCTTTCTCAAGATTGCTTTGGCTATTCGGGGTCCTTGTGTTTCCATACAAATTAAATTTTTTTTGTTCTAGTTCTGTGAAAAATGCCATTGATAATTTGATAGGGATTGCATTGAATCTGTAGATTGCCTTGGGTAGTATAGTAACTTTAACAATATTGTTTCTTCCAATCTGAGAACACAGTATTTCTTTCCATCTGTTTGTGTCATTTTCAGTTTCTTTCATCAGTGTCTTACAGTTTTCTGAGTACAGTTCTTTTGCCTCCTTAGGTAGATTTATTCCTAGGTATTTTATTCCTTTTGATGTGATGGTTACTAGGGTTATTTCCTTAATTTCTCTTTCTGATTTTTCATTGTTAGTGTATATAAATGCAACACATTTCTGTGTATTAATTTTATATCCTGCAACTTTACCAAGTTCACTGATGAGCTCTAGTAGTTTTCTGGTAGCATCTTTAGGATTTTCTACGTGGAGTATCATGTCATCTGTAGGCAGTGGAAGTTTTACCTCTTCTTTTCCAACTTGGGTTCCTTTTATTTCTTTTTCTTCTTAGATAGCTGTGGCTAGCACTTCCAAAACTATGTTGAATAAAAATGGTAAGAATGGGCATCCTTGTCTTGGTTCTGATCTTGGAGGAAATGCTTTCAGCTTTCACTGTTGAATATGATATTAGCTGTATGTTTGTCATATATGGCTTTTATTATGCTGAGGTATGTTCCCTCTATGCCCAGGAGAGTTTTTATCATAAATGGATGTTGAATTTTATCAAAAGCTTTTTCCACATCTATTGAGATGCAGCCATTTTTAAGTTCCAGCAGGTTAAAAAGAAGATTTGAAGTAACTCTTGCTTTTCTGAGAGTTCAACCCAGCAAATTAATTTAGTATTTTTGTATAGCTGGGTGGATATGCAAAATTCCATTTACTGTGGAAATAAAACTGATTTTCAAAAATACACTATTTATAGAAATAAAGCTAATTTTTGAAAATCCTTTGGGAAGCTCTGTTGTGTATGAGTGAAGTAAGCTGTCTATAATACTCTGATTTTTCTTCTGAACTCTGTGACATCAGCTAAACTAGTTATTTTAACTAAGTTCCAGAGAGAAATTATTATCTGTCCTACATCACTGCAAACATTTTACAATGCTGAAACAGTCTCACTTCTATTTTTCGAACCCTTTCTTTTTAGTCACTCCTATACTGGCAAACATAGATTATTTGATAAAAGAAAATTATGTGAGGTAAAATAATATCCTTAGCAATTATGTATTTTGAGGATAGAATTGCATTTGGGAACAGGATGGCCAGGCTGTTGAATGAATCATACTCAAAAACTTAACTTACTGAGTCTGGTGGAGATGCAGGCAAGGAAGTGCATAGGGCATAGTCACAGAAAGCAGTTAATTTGTCTAAAGATTGTATTTGCTAGCTTTAGTGTGATCATATATAGTTAGAGATTAAGATTCAAGATGAAGGCTTGGAGGGAAGAGTGATGCAGGAGAACTGTGATATCACTTGGTACCTTTCTCCATTCATTTATTTTTAATTGATCGGTGTCTTTACAAATAAAGTAGGTTACTTGTGGAAAAAGTATAGTTGAGCTCTTATTTTCTTTTAATCCACTTTGACAGTCTCTGTCTTTTAATTGGTATTTCGTCTATTGATATTTAAAATCGTTATTAATGTAGTTGGATTAACATATATTATACTTGTTACTGTTTTCTATTTGTTGCTCTTGTGCTTTGGTCATTTTTTTTTTTTTTTGTCTTAGACTTTTTCCCTACCTTTCCTGGTTTTAACTGAGCATTTTATATGATTCAATTTTCTCTCTTTAACTTATCAATTATACTTCTTTTTATGCTTCTTTAGTGATTGTCCTTGAGTTTGCAGTATACATTTACAACTAATCCAAGTCCTCTTTTAAATAACACTCTGTCACTTCATGGGTAGTACAAGTTCCTTTTAACAGTGTATTGCAAATTTCTCCCTCCTGTCCTTTATAACATTGCTCTTGTTCATTTCACTTATCTGTAGGTTATAATCACCGAATTCATTGTTGCTATTATTATTTTGAACAAACTATCATCTGTTAGATCGATTAAGAATAAGAAAAATAAAAGTATTTTTTAACCTCTATTTATTCCTTCTCTTACACATTACTTTTCTATATGTAGATTTAAGTTTCTGACCATTTTCCTTCTTTCTGAAGAAATTCTTTTAACATTTCTTGCGAGGTGACAAATTCACTCAATTTTTGTTTGTCTTAGAAAAATTTTATTTCTCATTCACTTTTGAAGAATAATTTCACAGGATACAGAATTACAGGCTGGTGGTTTTTTTCTTTAAACACTTTAAATATTTTACTCCACTAATGGTTTCTGAAGAGAAGTCTGATGTAGTTCTTATCCTTGATTCTTTACAGGTAAGGTTTTGTTTCTCTGGCTTCTTTCAAGATTTTTCTCCTGGTCTTTGACTTTCCACAGTTTTAATATGATATGCCTATGTGTAGATTGTTTTGGTATTTATCCTGCTTAGAATTCTCTAAGTTTCCTGGAACTATGATTTGGTGTCTGTCATTAATTTTTGGAAATTTTCAGTCATTGTTGTTTCAAGTATTTGTTCTGTTTCTTTCTCTCTTCTCTTTCTCATATTCTCATTACATGTATTACACCTTCTGTAATTGTTCCATAGTTCTTGGATATTCTATTCTGATTTCTTCATTCCTTCTTCTCTTTGTATTTCAGCTTTGGAAGTTTCTGTTGACATTTCTTCAAGCTCACTTATTCAGTTCTCAGCTGTGTCCAGTTTATTGATGAACCCACCAAAAGTGTTCTTCCTTTCCATTTTATAGTGTGCTTTATTTCTAGCATTTTTTTTATTCTTAGAGTTTCAATTGTTATACTTACATTACCCACCTATTCTTGTGTACTATTTTTCTTTTAGAGCCCTTAGCATATTATCATAGTTGTTTTACATTCCTGGACTGATAGTTACAAAATTTCTGCCATATCTGAAACTGGTTCTGATGTTTGTTGTCTCTTCAAACTGTGGTTTTTTTGGTTTTTAAGTATGTCTTATAATTTCTTGTTAAGGGCCAGACATGATATACAGTGTGTTTTCCCCATGATTAGGTAACCTCCTTATATAATACATTATGGAATATAGGAATACACAGATTGAATTCAGGACTATTTTACTTGGCTCATGCAACTGGGATGCAGATTGAAGACTTCCAAATCTTGGGGAAACCATTGAATCCCTTGGAGATAATTTGAAATCATCACAAGATTTTAGACATGGAAGAGAATTTAGAGATAATAAAGTTGAATGTATGCCTTTTACAAGTGCAGAAATCAAGTTCAAAGACATTAAGATTACATTAAAGTAACATTAAGGTTAGACAGTGTTGACTATTGTTATATTTTTGCCAAGTTTTTTGCAAAGGAAAATAACCCATTCTGTGCTCTTGAACTAGAGATATAGTTTGAACTCTATTTTAATAAACACCTCATAATGTTTTATTCAGTATAACACATCTATTCCCATATTTCATTAATGTCTTTTTATTAATGTTAATCTCTTGAATGCCAGTTCTTATTCAAATAATGCTTTCATATGTCTCTTTGCCTTTAACAAGCTGTTCAATAAAGCTGTACTTTTTTTTTTTTTTTTTTTTTTGCGGTACATGGGCCTCTCACTGTTGTGACCTCTCCCGTTGCGGAGCACAGGCTCCGGACGCGCAGGCTCAGCGGCCATGGCTCACGGGTCTAGCCGCTCCGCGGCATGTGGGATCTTCCTGGACCGGGGCACGAACCCGTGTCCCCTGCATCGACAGGCGGACTCTCACCCACTGCGCCACCTTAATTTTCATAGTAAATTAGCAACGGATAACTACTTTGCAAACAACTCAATGTTTACTTCATTTTTATATTTGAAATTTGTTCTGAAAGGAAAGCTAGATAGCCTCCTTACTCTCCTTAACAAAATAAATAAAAAGAATTTAAGTCTTAGGAATTAAGATTCTGTGCATATTTGGTGAATGAACTCCACCGCTTTTTATGAGATGGAAATAGTAAGAGAACTTTATGGGCAAACCCAGCCAGCCTACAAGGACTATGGGTGAAGAATTGGGTAAACTAAAGTTATATTTTGGGGAAATACGGGTGTTTTTGAGCTCTGGATGTAAATTTTATTTTTGTTTTCTTGGAATTGTTCCTCATTGTCTCTGTGATAAAAGTGGTGCTCAAGAATGTGAGCAGGTCTTTGTTTTGGATGAAACAATAGCACTATAACACAATAGTTACTATAGCACTGTTTGCTAACAGGAAACACTATGGATACATGATGTGGTAATTTACAAAGTAATTTGGGTGAGTTTTAGTTGTTTTTTATCTTGCTGAACCCACAATTGCTACCTGAAAGCTGACCAATGCCACCTTCAGTTTTAGCTTTTGTTGGCATTGAGTTAAAACAATTTCTAAAAGCAAAATACCCTGTATTAAACCCTAAGATAGTGTTGTGAAATTAATTAAATAGTGTTGTGAAAAGTACGCAGGGCGGAATACACCCCTGCTATAGGAACACCCCTTTATACAATATCCTTCTTACCCCTACTTATTTGAAGATATGTGGTATATTTGATGTTTTCCTTATGGAAACCAATACTAATAAGAAGCATATGAATCTATTCTACATAGTATAGTGCTGGACAACTATTTTTAGTAAGACTTTTGAAGTTTCTTTGAATTCTTAAAAGGTATTTCAATTTTTTTCAGATTTCTCTAAAAGACAGTACTAATCTGGCTGGTCGAATAGTATATATGCCAGAGGATCCTTGAGACAGATAAAGAAATTGAAAGACAAGGAAAGCTTATTTACCCTCTGATCTATCTATTTGGCCAGCTGAGCATTCTTTTTTTTTTTTTTTGCGGTACGCGGGCCTCTCACTGTTGTAGCCTCTCCCGTTAGGGAACACAGGCTCCGGACGCGCAGGCTCAGCGGCCATGGCTCAAGGGCCCAGCCGCTCCACGGCATGTGGGATCTTTCCGGACTGGGGCATGAACCTGCGTCCCCTGCATCGGCAGGCAGACTCTCAACCACTGTGCCACCAGGGAAGCCCTAGCTGAGCATTCTTTAACAAAAATATTATAGGGAAGAATTTTAATATAGACAAAAATAGAAGAATATAAAAAACTATATGTATCCCTCACTCAGTTTCAATAGTTATCACATTTTGCTGTTATTATTTTGTCTATTACCCCTTTCCTCAAACACACGACTTTTTTGTTGGAATATTTTATTTTATTAAATTTCATTTAAGTATAATTTCAGATATACAGAAAGATTGCAAAAGTAGTACAAAGAATTCCATATATCTTCACCCAGATTCCACAAATATTATTTTATCACATTTGAGTTACTATTCTTTCTCATTTTCTGTACTGTTTGAAAGTATGTTACAGACATGATGCCCCTTTGTCCCTAAATACATAAGCTTTTATTTTCTTGAAATAAAGACTTAAAAAAAACAACACAGTACAATTATCAAAATCAGGACATCTGCATTGGTATAATATTACTATCTAATCTATAGACTTTATCCAAATTTTGCCGGTTGTCTCACTAATGTCTTTTATGACAAGATAAAAGTAAATTTATTTCTGAGCCAGGATCTAATCCAAGATCATATGTTATATTTAGCTGTCATGTCTTTTTAGTTTCCTTTAAAATGGGGCAATTACTCAGTCTTTGACTTCTCTCATCTTGATATTTTTGAAGAGATCAGGTCAGTTATTCTGTAGAACTTAGAAACAATTTACTGGAGTTATTGGTTTACTGGAGTAATTTAAAACAAATCCTAGAGCCTTTGTGGAGCATCTGCCCTGCTCCTTCCCCATCTTCAGCAGTCAGAGCTCCCCACCCTTCACCCCTAGCAGCCTCCCAGAGAGAGGACTACAGAGGCAGAAGCCCTTCTGCATGTTTTTAGTCCCTGCCTTTCCCCTGGAATCTGGGAAGTGCTTTTGTTTTTACTTTTATAGGTCAGCATTGTATTCAAGACAGAAGCTGTGACTGACTGTCAATGCCAAGGAAAGGGGTTTCCTGTGTGTCCCTGGGGTTTTGGGCTCTTCCCAGAGAGAGAGGTGTTCAGTGTCCCCCACTGTCACTCCCCACACAGCTCATGAGATGTGTGACCTGTGTTGGATGTTCAGTGTTTGGTAGCAAAGAGGTGGGGGATGGTGGCAAGGAGGTGGCACCCTCTTGGGAAGCCAGGCAGTGTCCCCTGTGGGTAACACCATGAGTCTGCCAGAGAAGCCCACCACGCTGGCATGTAGTGTTTCTCATTGAAAGCTGTTTCTCAGGCATTCTTTCTAGCCCTTTTTCCCCTTCAGTGTGCCTCAATTGTCTCCTTCACAGAGTGAGAGGGCTGTGACCCTCCCTCTACTGGACTAATTAAAGAAAGACACTTGTGTTCCCAAGTGGTGGTTTTATTTTTTTTAGTTCTTATGTTTGTGTGGGAAATTGTGGATAAAGTGAAAGAATTGTAAATAAATAATGTATTTCCTCCTCCAAAAAGTAAAAATAAAACAAGTCCTAGATATTTATTATTTCACCCAATAGTACTTAAGTATATATTACTAACATGTAAGGATTTAAAAGAAGCAACCATAGTGATACTATCTTAGCAAAATTAATTCCTTAATATTATTTAATATCTAATACTTGTTTAGTTTTTCCCGATTGTCTCAAAAATGTCTTTTTATAATAGATTTGTTAGTATAATGATACAAAGGCCATGCGTGCTTTTTCTTTGCATATGTCCCTTAAGATTATTTTAATTTATAATAGTTCCCTTTCCTTTTCTTCCATGCTATTGATAGTTGAAGAAACCAGGTCATTTGTCTTAGAATTTCCCACATTCTGTATTTCGCTGGTTGCTCAACTGAGTGCTCTTAACCTCAGACTTTTTAAAAAGGTGGGCAGTGGCTTAAGAAGGAAATATTGGTGCAAACCACTTCCCCTTGGTCAGCTCTCTTGGTTCCAGAGCATGTTGTTTTCATGGTGGAGGCATTCTTCTTTATAATTGTTATAATGTTGATGATGACTCTTGAATCATGATTTGGCTCTGCTCTTCAGTGTCTGCCTAAGGTGCTCTTTTTACAGTCAGGCATAGGGATCAAGTCCAGTCTAAAAGTATCAACTGAACTAGCATGATGGTCACTGTAAGAATTTTAGTATATGATCAGGGCTTATTTTGTCTCATAATTCTATTTCACTCCATCTAATACAAATATGACTTGCTTTGTTCCTAGTCCTAAAATTGTTACAACAAAAATGAAGGCTTATTTTTCATTAGCTTGTTCTACTTCTGAGACTAATTTATTTAGAAGCAGGGGCCTGATTCTTATTGACTCATCTGCTTTATCTTGCCTAGGGAAAGACAGTTGAATAAAGTAGAACATAAACTATTTTTGCCAGTACTGACCAGTTCAAGCTAATGCCTTTCTGCCACTCCATAGGATTTAGGTAACTTGGCATTTAAATATTTTTTCATCATTTTTTTTCATGTTTCATCACACACACAGACATAAATATACCCACATTTTCCACTAACTAGACTAAATCATCAGCCTGTCAGGAGGAGAAGGTAACAGTAAATTTAGAGATGCTAAACATAGAGTAAGTGGATTTTAAGGACCTGACAAAGCCAAGGATAGTCAAAATGAATATCTGGTATCATTTTTTACATTAAATTATAAAAGAAGGCAATGATAATAGTTAAAATTTATTTAGTGCCTACTTCTGGTCATGCACCAGAAATACAGTAAGTATGCAGAAAGTATGAAGCACTTTGGAGGGATTACGTCTTTTGGTTGTCATCATAACAACCCTATGAAGTAAGAATTGTTCTTATTCTCATGAATCAGATAAGAAAATTAAAGTTTAGAGAGGTTATATGAATTGTCTAAAGTCACATGACTAATAAGTGTAGGGCTATGATTCAAAATCCAGTCTGTTTAACCTGAGAGTTACACTCTAAGCCAGGTCAAATTTGCCAGTTTTTATGAGTTGTTTCACTATTGCCAAGTCATTTATCACTAGTAGTTCTCTTAATTTCTGCTTATTTATCTGAAAATAACCTCCAACCACTTAAATACTTGAATACTATCTTAGGTGTTTTCAGACAGACCTGCCTAGTAACAAAGGCAGTCCTGTCTGTAAAATAGGCAGGTCTATCTACAAAATCTTGTTACTGACAATCCAAAGGCTTTGTTTCCTTTTTTCTTTTCCTTTTCTGGCTTTACAAATAATCTTTTATTTTGCTCATGATTCTGTGCGTTAGCTGGGCAGGTTTTCTGCTGTGGACCCACCAGCTAACCACAGACACAGGCTCAGCTCTCTCCCATGTTTGGGATCAGCTGTTGGGTTGGCTGGTGGATTAATGATCTAGCATGGCCTCACTCATATGTCTGGAGTTTGTGCTGGCTGTCAACTATGATTGGTTTTCCTCCCTGTGGCTGCTCATTCTCCATTAAGCTAGTTTGGGCTGGATCACATGATGATCTTGAGGTTCTAAGAGCAGCAAAAGACCAGTTCCCAGTGCACAACACTTTTCAAATGTTGGGTCATATGTACTGTTGTCCTATTGGTCAAAGCAAATCACATGGCTAAGATAGAGAGGAGGGGAGGATATAGGCTCTACTCATTGATTGGAGGGAAAGAATTTTTGGTCATTTTTCCATCTATCAAAGAACTCCAGGGTGAGAAATACAGTGGCACTTTTGAAACATTTTAGCCAAGACTTAGAGTTCAGTCAAACATCAAGACTTTGTGTGGTGTGATTGAGAACCTAAAATTATTTTTCTGAGTAGTTATTTAATTTCCTGAATTCCAATTCCTGAATAATTAATTCCCTTCCTAGTAATTCTTGATGTTTTCTTTATCATATGTTAAATTCAACCAAAAATCATGGTCTGCTTCTGAGATATCAATTCTATTTCATTCATTGGTATCTAGTCCTACCCTAGTAGCATACGGATTTATTTAATCATTACACATTTAGAACATGTTTTATTAAGTGGTAGACCTAGTTTTTTCTTACTACACTTTTTAAAAGTGTATATATTTCTTGCTAAACTTAAGAATCTTAATCTACCTCCTCCAGTACACATAAAATGCATTGAGATTTTGATTTTAAAAATATATTAAATCCATAAGTTAATTTGAGAAATAAGTAGTACCTTAATATTTTTCCTATCCATGCAGGTATGTGGATCTCTTTCTGCATTTGTTCAAATCTTTTATCTTGGTCTTTTTATCCCATATATTTCTTGTTATAATGAATCCTGATTCCGATATTATGCATTGTTAGTTTTTGCTACTATGAATAAGCATATTTATCCTGAATCCAGATCCTTTAATGAAATTGATGAGTAGATTTAAAAATTTTATTGCTATCTTTCTTTTTGAAAAATAAAAATTGTATATAAGATATACAACATGATGTTTTGATATATGTGTGCATTGTGAAATGATTACTACAAACAAACTGATACATCACTTCCCATAGTTGCCATTTTGTGTGTGAGTGTGATGAGAATCCTTGAGATTTACTCCCTTAGCAAATTTCAGAGATACATATATTATCATTAATTATAGTCACCATGTTGTATATTAGGTCTCCAGACCTTATTCGTCTTATAATTGAAAGTTTGTACCATTAAATATCTCCCCTTTTTCCCCATCCCACCAGCCTCCTGTAACCACTGTTCTACTCTCTGTTTCTATGGGTTTGACTTCTTTTACATTCCACATATATGTAAGATCATGTAATATTTGTCTTCTGTGTTTGGCTTATTTCACTTAGTATAATGTCCTCCAGGTTCATCCATGTTGTCACATATGGCAGAATTTCCTTCCTCTTAAAGGCCAAATAATAGTCCATCGTGTGTGTGCACATGTGTGTGTGTGTACACAGTATTTTCTTTATCCATTCATCCATCAACAGACACTTAGGTTGTTTCTGTATCTCGTGAATAATGCTGCAGTGAATATGGGAGTGCATATAACTCTTTGAGATAATGTTTTTATTTTCTTTGGATACCCAGAAGTAGGATTGCTGAGTCATATCATAGTGCTATTTTTAATTTCTTGAGGAAGTTCCATATTGTTTCCTATAGTGGCTGCACCAATTTATAATTCCACCATTTGTATGTCTTCTTTGGAAAAAAATGTCTGTTCAGGTCCTTAGCCCATTTTTTTTTTTTTTTTTTTTTTTTTTGCGGTACATGGGCCTCTCACTGTTGTGGCCTCTCCCGTTGCAGAGCACAGGCTCCGGACGCGCAGGCTCAGCAGCCATGGTTCACGGGGCCTAGCTGCTCCACGGCATGTGGGATCTTCCCGGACCGGGGCACGAACCCGTGTCCCCTGCATCGGCGGGCGGACTCTCAACCACTGCACCACCAGGGAAGCCCCCTTAGCCAATTTTTTTTAGCTGGGTTATTAGTTTAGTTTTGTTTTTTTGCTCTTGAGTTATATGAATTCCTTATATATTCTGGATATTAACCCCTTATCAGATAGATGGTTTGCAAATATTTTCTCCCATTTTGTAGATTGCCGGTCAATGGCTTTCTTTGCAGTGCAGAGGCTTTTTAGTTTGATGTAGTCCCACTTGTTTATTTTTGGTTTTGTTGCTTGTGCTTTTGGTGTCAATTCCAAACAATTGTTGCCAAGACTAATGTCAAGGAGCTTTTCCTGTATCTTTTCTTTTAGGAGTTTTATGGTTTCAGGTCTTATGTTTAAGCCTTTAATCCATTTTGAGTTGATTTTTGTATATGGTATGAGATAAAGGTCTAGTTTCATACTTTTGCATGTGACTGTCCAGTTTTCCCAATACCGTTTATTGAAGAGACTATTCTTTCCCTATTGAACATTCTTGGCACCTATGTTGAAAATTGATTATATATGCATGGGTTTATTTTTGGACTCTCTATTCTGTTCCATTGGTCTATGTGTCTGTTTTTATGCCTGTACCATACTGTTTTGATTACTACAGACTTGTAATATAGTTTGAAATCAGGAATTGTGATACCTCCCACTTTGTCCTTCTCTCTCAAGATTGCTTTGGTTATTTGGAGTCTTTTGTGATTCCATATAAATTTTAGGATTTTTAAAATTTTTGTGAAAATGCAATTGGAATTTTGATGAATTGACTTGAATCTGTAGATCATTTTGTGAAGAATGGACATTTTAACAATATTAATTATTCCAATCCATGAACACAGGATATCTCTCCATTTATTTGTGTCTTCTTTGATTTCTTTCACCAGTGTTTTAAGAGAATTATGAGCCAATATCCATGATGAACATAGATGCAAAAATTCTCAACATAATAGAATCAAACAGAATTCAACAGTACGTTAAAAGGATTATATACCATGGTCAAGTCAGATGATAAATCCCTAGTAAGCAAGGATGCTCAACATACACAAAGCAATAAATGTGATACACCACATTAACAAATTGAAGGATGTAAATGATATGATCATTTCAATAGATGCAGAAAAAGCATTTGACAACATTTAATATACTCTCATGATAAAAACTCTCAACAAATTAGGTATAGAAGAGTGTACCTCAGTCTAATAAAAGCCATATATGACAAGCCCACAGCTAACATTGTACTCAATGGTGAAAAGCTAAAATCTTTTCCTCTAAGATTAGAATGAGACAAGGGTACCCACTCTCACCTCTTCTCTTCAACATAATACTGGAAGTCCTAGCCAGACTAACTAGGAAAGAAAAAGAAAGAAAAGGCATTCAAGTTGGAAAGGAGGAAGTAAAATTGTCTCTGTTTGTAGGTGACATGATCTCATTATATATAGAAAACCCTGAAGACTCTCCTAAAAATCCTGTTCAAACTAATAAATTCAGTGAAGTTGCAGCATAAAAAAAAAAACATATAAAAACCAGTTGCATTTCTATATGCTAACAATGAACTATCTGAAAAAGACATTAAGAAAACAATCCTGTTTAGAATAGCAAGAAAAAGAATAAAATACTTAGGGATGAATTTGATCAAGGAAGTGAAAGATCTGTACACCAAAGGTGTTTGTTCTTAAGGTTTCTTTTTCTTCATCTTTCTACTGCTACTACCCAAGGATCAGGGATTATAAATCTTTAAGTATTACCTTTGGGATTAATGTTTTTCAACATGAAAACATCTTTCATAGCTTCTATTTCAGTAGATGAGGTTGGTATTCAGCTTCCAGTCTTCTCTTTCTTAACTTTTTCCCTACTATTATCTTGACATCCCTCCCACACTTTAGGAGTATAAACACTGCTATCATTATGATAGTCCCATTGTGAAAAGGTGTTTAGTCAATGTGTTGTTTTATAAAATGTGTCTCCCAGGTGTTGTCTTTACTAGGTATTTGTCTTTTGAGTTTTTGTTGCTGTGGTATTAAAAAATGTGTTGACCTTCTGAGAGTTATATTTTGGGCAGTGGACTAAATTAATGGAAATTATGGGGGTATATGGAGCCAAAAAATATTTACACTGCTTCTGAAATTCTGCTTTGGTGGGTAGAACTCTTAGAGTCAGCATAAATAGCTCACATTTTGCCCTCTCAAGCATCCACCTGTTTCTCAGTTTTTACCTAATGGACTGACTGTGCTGGCTATAGTTGAGGCCTATTACCAGCAGCAACTTGAGGTGGAGGCCTGACAGAGCGCAGGGTCACTGGCCTATATTTTTTCCCTTTGGTGATCTCTGCCAGCCTTTTTCTTTCCCCTTTGAGTGTGGACCTTGTTCTCCTATTCCTTCTTTTTTTTTTAAACCATTAAAAAAAAAATTTAAGTATAATTAATGTACAATGTTTTGTTAGTTTCAGGTGTACAGCAAAGTGATTCAATTATACATATACATATATATCTATTTTTTCACATTCTTTTCCATTAGAGATTATTACAAGATATTGAATAGAGTTTCCTGTGCTATACAGTAGGTCCTTGTTGTTTATTGCATATACAGTAGTGTGTATATATTAATCCCAAACTCCTAATTTGTCTCTCCCCCTCTGCCCCTGCTATCCCTTTTTGTTCTCCCATTCTTAATTATAAATTTCTGAGTTCTTGTATCCATTTTTACTGTACCCTGAACCACCATACTTTTGCTATCACCATGCTCTTGTTTTTTTCTGCCCTATTTTTTTGTAAAATGAACTGTTTTTACACATTCCAAGAAAATTAATAAGCTAACACTTTAGATTTTTATAAGTACCTTGAGGTATAAAGCCATAAGAACTTAAAGGTTGGCATGGATCAGTTTCTTCTTAACATGAAATAGCTTATTCCAGAATGGCTCTGAGTAGTGGGAGAAAAAAAAAACATTTTTAGCATTTTGGGGACTTCCCTGGTGATGCAGTGGTTAAGAATCCACCTGCCAATGCAAGGGACACGGGTTTGAGCTCTGGTCCGGGAAGATCCCACATGCTGTGGAGCAACTAAGCCCGTGCGCCACAACTACTGAGCCTGCGCTCTAGAGCTCGTGAGCCACAACTGCTGAGCCCGTGTGCCACAACTACTGAAACCCGGACGCCTAGAGCCTGTGCTCCACAACAAGAGAAGCATCACGCACCACAACAAAGAGTAGCCCCCGCTCGCTGCAACTAGAGAAAGCCCACGCGCAGCAACAAAGATGAAGACTAAATAAATGAATAAAAAGGGGGAAAAAAAACATTTTGCTGGTTTGTAATGCCCCTTTTTCCATACCCTATGACTCAAAGATCAGGGATGACCACAGCTCCTCCTTATTTTGATACAATCTTAATATTTTCTTGATTGAAGCATGAAGCATCCTTCACTTGATTTTATTTACACAACTTAGTGAAGTTAGGAGCAGAAGTGTTTGGTTATTGTCTTTGTGGTTTCCCTTGATATTGATTCTACCCCAAGTTGAAACTCTGATATTTCTTATGATCCTTTTGAAAGGCATTTCTTGTTCTGATTTTAAATTCTTATCATGCAAATCAGAAGGTTACATTCTTTCATCCTGAGATAAGATTAGAGTACCAAAAAGCTACATGGCTCTCATTTCCAAAGCTATCAATCGAACTGTTTATCCATTAGCTTGGTGACTTTGGATAGGTTGATTAACTTTACTAAGCCTCAATTTCTTCCTCTGTAATGACACCACCTACCTCATGGGGCTACAGAAATAAATGCAAATTGTAAAGTGTTCTTCACTATACCCTGTACATAGTAAACAAATGGTGGTGACAGCGACCCTGGGGGCAAGGACTGTATACATATAGTCTTCATTGTCTATTTCTAATGTAGCAAGAGGAAAATTTTCATTTTCACATTCTTTGCAATTGACAGTAAATAGGCTGAGGAAAGAAAGACATCAGCTCTGCATTACTTCTTTGGTAGAGAGCAAAATGCTGTTTCTGCAAGTAGATTGTAAATTTAGATCTTATTTTATTTGTAATGGAGGCTCAAAATGTCTACCCTTCCTATTATTGGAAATTTAAGAAGGTGCCATCTGAGGAAGAGAGGTGGCCCTCAAATACTTAAAGACTATTTATACTAATAGAAATAACAATAGTATCAGCTATCTCAGTGGACTGTTTGAAATCCAAGTATGTAGCTCACAAGGGAATCAAACTAAATAAACAGCAAATCATTTTTAATAGTCTAACACAGTAACTAAGTAGATAATTAGTCCTTTTGAATCAGGGAATATGCCACTAAATATAAGCCCATTGTTTGTTTCTTTTAAGGAATACATTCTTTGTGAGAAATATCTATTGGTCTATCATGTGTCTTTAAGTCTGCCATTGTTTCTAGTACAAGTATTTGTATTAGGAGTATAGTATGGAATTGGAAAACACCTTGAAATAATTTAGTTCATTCCCTTTATTTTATAGATGAAGAAACTGAGAGCTTAAGTAATGTGTACAGGTTAGATAGTCAGTGACAGAGTTAGGACCTGGACTAGCTCTTCTAACTCCTAGTGCAATATTCTTCCACATCATCCTACCTGTAATTTTGCTTCACAAGATTTTTATTTTCTTTTCTTTTAAAAGTGATTTTTATTTTACCCCTAGTCCAGATTATTTTTCTATGACTACTGATTTCCATTTTTCTTATTTATCAATGGGAAAAGATCTTTAAGTTCCCAGAAATTTGTTTGATAGCTATATAGACATATAAAATAGTTTCAAAAAAGATGTATATATTTCCTTTAAGCATGATACAGAATTAAGTTGAAATGTTAAATAAGTTGGGAATAGACACTAGTGTAGCCAGAAAGAAAATAAGGGTATCAAATAAGTAGGGTTTAAGAGGAAATACTAGGATAGTAAGAAAGATGGAATAGAAGTGATGGCAGGAAAGGTACTGTGAGTGAATATAGAGAATGCCAAATCTGGGTTCTTGAAAGAGGTCTGGAAGTCTATGATGATGAGGCTGTGTTCATTTGAGGCTGGTGATGTTAATTGTGGTGCTCAGTTGAATTTAAAGGGAAGGAAGAATGATGTAGTCAAGGTGTATGATAGATTGAAGCAAGGATATTGAAGACATAAGGCTGTTAATAGGGCTCAGAGTAGAAAGAAAATATATAAGCCAGATGGTGAAATCACCTAGAAGATAAAAATGAGTCCTGTGGATGGAAGAAACAAAACATAAACGGTGGAAGTACTTTGGAGAGAACAATCTGGCCACATTGAAGACATTCTATCCTTCAGTTGTGTCCTTTATTAAATAGTAAAGATGATAGATTTGGATACCTTTGGGTATACCCATGGTTACTTGTTATTAGTGTGCTCGTATTCATATTACTTATGTCAATACATATTTGTATATATATCTCTATACGTTTCTGTAGTGAGAATTAGGCCTGTTCATGTTACTTGGTGTGTTTTTTTGAAGGTATATTTTAGCATACCTACGTGATATTATGAGAGACCGTGATAATATGAGAGATAATGAGATAGTATTAGAGAAGATAAATTCATTTAATTTGAACGTGATTCCCTCATGTTTTGAAAGGACACCTTTCTATTAAGTTTAAATACTATAAACATATATTTACATAGTATGCTCAATTTATAAAGCACATTTACATGCATTACCTCATTTATGAGTCAGATTTTTTTGGTAAGATTAACAGTGTGAACTATAGAGTCCAAGTTACTCACTATATGTGTTAAACTGTTGTAATAAAAATCAGTAGTTTTTTGAATGCCTGTAAGGCTGTTAAGCTTGAAACAACAGAATCTCTAACCTCAAGTAGTTTGTAATACAATATGGTAGGAAGAAACACAATTAGGTAGTAAAGAATAACCTACTTTTACATTAGATTTAATGATACATTAGTATCTATAACATATTCCCAATTAAATATATATAAAATATATTATCCAAGTGTGGGTTCTTTTTCTGTTCTAACACCTTAGCATTATGTAATTGCATGTGGTTATAATAATTCACGAAGGTGCTCAGAGGGAAAAGGGTGAGAATGATAACTATTGAACATTTAAAGTAAAATCTCAAGTGTGCTTTCATTACTGTGGAAAGTTGAGACAATAGCTCCAGATACAGAGATATTCTAGATAAAGATTTTATTTCAATACTTATAAAATATTTGGTTGTAAGTAATTATTCATCTTTCTTAAAAATATAAGAGAATAGTTTTTAAAGGAACTACTGCTTACATGGACAAATCATATTGATGAACTTTAAAAAGCCTAACTATTTAATCATAGCACTAAGCTTAGTGAAGGGGACACATTAAAGGCATGGTCCCTGCTCACAAAGGAGTTAGAACTTATTTGGGGAGATCAAAGGGCAATAATCATTCTTCAATAAGTGCTACACTGTGGTGTTGGTTTAGAATTTTAGTAAATATTTCATGTAGGAGTGAGAACTTGACTTGGAATTTGAGAGATAAGTAGGTAAATACTTTATTTTTGAAAAACACTAATAATTAGGACCTCATTTGTTTATTACTATGTATAAATAAAATTTCCAGTTTTTCCTATGTGTAAATATATTTTCCTACAAAAAACTAGGTTTTTGTAGATACTTTGGAAAGAGATGCTTTTAGCAGCTTAAATCACACAACAATAATGAAAAAGTTTCTGAAGTATATAAACAAATAATTGCTTCTTGAATACTAAATCCTGATGGGATTTTGTTGTCCTAGCTACAACAGAAACTACATCAACTCTGCATTTCTAATAGAATTTTAACAGTTGTGTTGTAACTTCTGTAGTATTAAATAAACATTGATACATATGAATATAATTCTATTATTAATCACTAAGTTCTAGTCTAGTGAAAAATATTTTGTCTCCCTAACCATTTTATATATTAGAAAATATATTATTCAATGCTACTGAATAAAACATTTATTTTTAGACTTTTAAAAAATTTGACAGACTTCAAATTAACAACCAAAAATAAAAATGGGTATTTCCCCCCCAATTTTATTGGTAATTGGTTACTTTTAGTGGAGGGAAAAGTTGCTGATTTTTGTCTGCTTATCATGTATCTAGACGACTTACCAGATTCTTTTTCTTCCAAAAAATTTTAGTAATTTGTTTTTTACTTTCCTATATTTATATATTATTTCAATTTCTTGTCTTACTAAATTAGCTTGAATCTCTAAAACAAAGCTGAACAATAATGGGAATAATGAACATGTATTTCTTCTTCCTGACTTTACTGGGAATACTATACCTTTCTGCCGTTTAGTATTTTATTTGTTGTTATTTTTGTTATTGTTAATATTTATCATATATAAGTAGTTTTCCTCTGATCCTATTTTACATAAGATGTTTACTTGGATTGACTGCTGAAGTTTATCAAATGTCTTTCCAGAACGTACTGATATAATCATGAGGTTTTATCTTTTTATTTGTTGATTTAATGAATGTCAGTATATATCCTCATATTGAGCTGTCTTTGTGTTAATTTAAATGAGATTAGGCAACCAAACTCTATCTAAACCCAACAGAGACATACTTTAAAATTTTATTTTTTCTTCCATCCTTATGAAAGAAAAAGTACTAACGATCTTCTTATGGCTTTTTCAAGAAAACTCACATGTATTTATATTTTTCTGAAAATGCTATGTCAATTTAAATATTATTGTCAGGGGAACACATTAATAAATAAAACAACCAATCAGAATTAGAGACTGCTTAAAAACTAAAGATTGCATTCACAAGAGGTAGCATCAATTTGTAGGGTATAGGCTCCTTTTTAGAAATGGCATTTGCAAAGACATTTATATGATGAAGAATATTATTTGCTTTTCTGTGTCTGTATCTTGTCAAGGTTTATTTTGTAAGCCGAAGTGCCCCCAGTTTCAAGGCTAAGGCCTGAAAAACTTAAAATTTAAATTAAGGAAAAGAAAAGGATGAAATATGTTAGTAACAAATGAAATATGAGGTATATATACTTACTTAAATTTTTGGGATAAACAATAATTTGGTCTTGGTTTATCATTGTTAGTATACATTACTGGATTGGATTTACTAGTATCTTATTTAGTATTTTGTACCTATATTCATAAGTATTTACTTTATAATGCTTAAAACAATCTGAAATTATGTATACTGTACTATGTGATGTGTTTCCTGTGAAATCACTAGGACAGACATTTTCATCACTTGTGGCCTTTGCAGCAGCCCATCCCTCTTTCTGTTCCTGGACCCAGGCAACAGCTGATTTGCTTTTAAGTCATTAGGGATTGTTTGAATTTTATGTAAATAGTCTGTCCCTTTCTCTCTCTTTCCCTCTCTGTCTCTTTCTCCTTCCTCTCTCTGAATCTATATACCTGTTGTGTTTAACATATTGAAAGATAATGTGGGCAATTGGGGAAAAGTTTGGGGTTGAATTAGTGACAAAAGCACATAAAAACTTAGCAAATGCAACTTAAAAAAATGTAACCTCAGGGAATAAAACATTTGTGAGGCAAAATAAGAGAGCAGTATTAATAGAGTGTTAACACTAACTGCTATGATTTATTGAGAAGATAGGGATATGGCAAGTGTGCTTGTATGTGTAATGAGGAGGTGGGAGAAAAGAGAGAGAATTTTTTGAAGTCAGTGAATAGCAATATAAAAATGTTATTTTCAGGGCTTCCCTGGTGGCGCAGTGGTTGAGAGTCCGCCTGCTGATGCAGGGGACATGGGTTCGTGCCCTGGTCCGGGAAGATCCCACATGCTGCGCAGCGGCTGGGCCCGAGAGCCATGGCCGCTGAGCCTGCGCGTCTGGAGCCTGCGCGTCTGGAGCCTGTGCTCCGCGAGCCATGGCCGCTGAGCCTGCGCGTCTGGAGCCTGTGCTCCGCAACGGGAGAGGCCACAACAGTGAGAGGCCCGCCTACCGAAATGTTATTTTCAGACTCATTAGGTAAATGCCAAAACAAATAGCAAAAAGATCCTCTAGAAAGCAGGAAATGGGCGAGGGAAGGGGACAGCTTATTTCTAACTTTCGTGACATGTCCTATAGAATTATCTGACTTTTTAAATTATGTGGCGTGATTGAGTTTGATGAAAATAAAACTAAAATGAATATAAAATTTTAAAATATTAATGATAAAATCACATTTCTGTTATATCTACTTCCAAATATCTTATCAAATGGGGGTATATTTGGGCATTATTCTAATTTAATTTTTTTTTTTAATTTTTTGGCCACGCTACACAGCATGTGGGATCTCAGTTCCCCAACCAAGGATAGAACCCGCGCCCCCTGCATTGGAAGGGTGGAGTCTTAACTGCTGTACCGCCCGGGAAGTCCCTCTCCTTTAATTTTAATATCAACCGCCTTTTAGATCTTTGAGCATGGTGGTTTTCTCAATCTTTCAAGAGATTTAAAAGTCTTAATGAGAAACTGGTACCAATACATCAATTGCCAAGGGCATTTGCATGAGTAGGTATTTTGCCATACTTGTGCATATAGCACAATCTTACCTTTCTATCGCAAAGTGACAGGGTTTCATAGGAACTTGTTATTTTTGTTACCATTATGCCACTCCATGGTGTCATATGCCTATCATAGTTCTCTTAGTCTTATTCTTCATCTAAGGGAGCAGGAAATCATTCAGCAATATTTTCAGGGATCTAAGATGACATCACATCTAGAGAAGAGCTATGGACATACACACATATCCCTAAAAACCCTCAAAGTTCAAGTAATTTGGCTGTTATTGGAAACAAATATCATTGAAATTGAGGGACTTTTCCCATCAATGGGAGTTGCTCCAGTTACAGTAATAATTGGTTTTTGCTTACCAAAATATGTGTGTCCATGTGAGCGTTCTTTTTTGTAGTAGAACAGCCCAGATATTTTATCTCAGATTATATGACTTTATGACTTACTGAACAAATTTTGAGACTGTGATTAATTTCCAGTTTCTGGATCCAAGATCAGGAATGATTTACCCCACTCTACCCTTTGCCAAGATTGTAACATTTGTAGACCTAACCAGGCAAGTGAACTTATATCAGAAAAAGTACATATTATGTAATCATAAATATTGAGAGGCAAATTGTCTATCTAGAGGAAGTTTAAATAGAATTAATTTATTTCATAATTGTAATATTCTATCTTCTGTAATCTATAGGTAGTTTTATTTTCTATATATGGTAGTTTTCAATTGTTGCATTCATGTTATTAGATGAAAACTGGTATATGATATTAGGAATTCTATGCTCAGATTATAGAAATGATAGCTTTGGCATATCAGTAGTATAGAGATAAGTATAAGCATGAATCACCAATACAGTAGCAAGTTGGAATCCTAGTAGTATACAATCAAAAGCCATATTTGTATCTTTTTAAAAATTAATTTATTTAGTTTTGGCTGCCTTGGGTCTTTGTTGCTGTGTGTGGGCTTTTTCTAGTTGTGGTGAGCGGGGGCTACTCTTCATTGTGGTGCACAGGCTTCTTATTGAGGTGGCTTCTCTTGTTGCAGAGCACCGGCTCTAGGTGTGAGGGCTTCAGTAGTTGTGGCACGTGGGCTCAGTAGTTGTGGCTCGCAAGCTCTAGAGCACAGGTTCAGTAGTTGTGGCACATGGGCTTAGTTGCTCCCCGGCATGTGGGATCTTCCCGGACCATGGCTCGAACCCGTGTCCCCTGCATTGGCATGTGGATTCTTAACTACTGGGCCACCAGGGAAGTCCCATATTTGCTTCTTTCATTTTTCACACTAATGAGCAATACTAGGGAACATTCCCCATAAACTAACTTGTTGGTTTAAAAAATATTTACTTCTTTTTAGGAATGAATGGTTGGTATGGGTGTTAGGATGACAGTTAAGATGTTTTAACAGGCCATAATAACTGCAGCTTAAACAATGTAGAAGTTTATTTCTCTTTCATGAAATCTGTCTAATTTTAAGCAACCAAGGACTGATTCAATGGCTTTATGGTATCTAGAACCCAACAAGGTCTTTCTATCTTGGTGCTGTACTGTCCTTGACATATGGCTTTCATCTCATGTTCTAAGTTGGCTGATCCAATTCCTGCCATTGAATCCATTTTCCAGTTAGTAGAAAGGTGAGAAAAATAAGTTGTATTTGCCCTTATGTTTATGGGTTTATATCATTTCTGCTCTCACTCCTTTGTTTAGAATCTAATCTCGGCTGTGGAGGCTGGGAAATGTAGTGTGAACTGGATTGCCATGTGCTGAACTCAAAATTTTAGTACTATAGAAAAAGGGGAGAAGAAGATAGTGGGAAGCAACAGACAGTCTCTGTCATAGGTGGTTTTGAGGCTGTTTTGAAATATTATGATAATATTAAGCCCAGTCAGCCAGGCCTAATATGAGTTCTTCTTTGTCTCATACTGCCCTTGTTCCATACTGGCCCTTCGGTGTTCTCATTTGTATACTGAGGAAATTAAAATGAAAACTAAACTAAAGCTAAATGTTCAGAATTCCTTCCTAGCTGTGTTGTGGTTAGATTCTGCCAATGGAAGGTGCCAGATTAAAAGACACGAAGAAAGTAAGTCATTTTATTTCTGCTAGTGCCTTTTGCAGTGTCAGCAATGAGTACAAGTTTGTGTCTTTCATTTCAGAGATAGTAACAGCTTCCTAACTCAGGGTGACATGACCAGCATTTCCACCTATTTGTAACCATCTTTTTTTGCTCCAGATATCTAGAGAGATTTGTGTAACTTTTGGTACAGTTGGCCACCTTACCTCATCCCCTGTAATGTTTTGAAGGGAGAATGCTATGGACTGAATTGTGTTCTCCCAAAATTCATATGTTGAAACCCTAACCCCCAGGGTGATAGTATTTGGATATGGGGCCTTTGGGAGTTAATTAGAATTAGATGAGGTCATAAGGATAAGGCCTCATGATGAGATTTGTGGCTTTGTAAGAGGAAGAGACAGAGATGCTTATCTCCCCATTATGAGGACACAGTGAGAAGGTGGCCATCTGCAACCCAGGAAGAGGGCTCTTACCAGCAACTGAATTGGCTAGTAACTTGATCTTGACTTCCTAGCCTTGGGAACTGTGAGAAATAAACATCTTGTTTAAGCTACCCAGTATTTTGTTATAGCAGCCTGAGCAGACAAATAGAGAGCAAAACAAAGCAAGAGAAACAAAATAATATTAGGAAAAATTAGATATTTAAGAACCTCATTTTATTTGTTGCTTATCAGCTTTGCTTATTTCACCAGCTGAACATAAACTATAGTATTTCAACAACCCTTTCTGACTCTGTCTAAAATTGAGAATTTTTCACCTTGACAAGTTGTCTTCAGTTGTCCTACATTTTTCTCTGCTTCAATTTTTTTTTTTTTACCACATCTATGCCATTCCAATTGATAGCCTTGATTCTTTTGAAATCAGCCAGGTATCCCAACTGATCCTAACTTCTTATTGTATACATTGTCTGATGATGCAATATCAGAATATTTGATATTCTTGAGGAGAACAGTATTTTTTCTTTCAAATTACAATAAAATTCACCCAGTTAAAGCATACATTTCACTAGTTTTTAGTATATTCACAGTTATGTAACAACTACCATAATCAGTTTTAGAACATTTCATCACGCCCAAAACAACTCTGTACTCATTAGCAGTAAATGCCCATTATCCAGAGCCCCTCTCCCCCATTCCTAGGCAACCAGTAATATATGGGTTGGCCAAAAAGTGCCTTCAGTTTTTAAGTAAAAATAAAAGATACATTTTCATTTTCAACAAGAACTTTATGGAACAACCTATTCACCCTTTTGTTCCCCTACCTTCTGCCATTTTTCAGGCAACTTCATAATTCCATCTTCCCAAAACTTTTTATCTTTTTGAGCAAAGAACTTTTCCAGGTGCCTTTTACAGTCTTCCAGGGAATTGAAATTTCTTCTATTAAGAGAATTTTGTAAAGACCTAAATAAATGGAAATCTGAAGGTGCAATGTCTGGTGAATATGGTGGATGAATCAGAACTTCCCAGCCAAGCTGTAACAGTTTTTGCCTAGTTGTCAAAGAAACATGCAGCCTTGCATTATCCTGATGAAAGATTGTGCGTTTTCTGTTGACTAATTCTAGATGCTTTTCATCAAGTGCTTCTTTCAGTTGGTCTGACTGGGAGCAGTACTTGTTGGAACTGTTTCGTTTTCCAGAAGGAGCTCATAATAGAGGACTCCCTTCCAATCCCACCATATAAACAACATCAACTTCTTTGGATGAAGACTGGCCTTTGGTGTGGTTGGTGGTGGTTCATTTCATTTGCCCCAGGATCTCTTCCATTCCACATTATTGTACAGTACCCACTTTTCATCACCCGTCATAATTTGTTTGTTTGTTTGTTTGTTTTTGCGGTATGTGGGCCTCTCACTGTTGTGGCCTCTCCCGTTGCCGAGCACAGACTCCAGACACGCAGGCTCAGCAGCCATGGCTCACGGGCCCAGCCGCTCCGCGGCATGCGGGATCTTCCCGGACCCGCGCACGAACCCATGTCCCCTGCATCGGCAGGCGGACTCTCAACTACTGCACCACCAGGGAAGCCCCATAATTTGTTTTAAAAACGGAAGTTTTCATTATGTTTAAGTAGAGAATCGCATGGGAAATATGGTCAAGAAGTTTTTTTTCACTTAACTTATGTGGAACCCAAACATCAAAGCAATTAACATAACCAAGCTGGTGCAAATGATTTTCAACACTTGATTTGGATATTTTGAGTATGTCGGCTATCTCCAGAGGGGTATAACGTTGATTGTTCTCAATTAATGTCTTGATTTGATTGCTGTCACCTTCAACTGGTCTAATGACCGTGGAGCATCGTCCAGCGAGAAATCTCCAGCATAAAACTTCGCAAACCACTTTTGACACATTTGATCAGTCACAGCACCTTCTCCGTACACTGCACAAATCTTTTTTGCGTTTCAGTTGCGTTTTTACCTTTCTTGAAATAATGCAGCGTAATATGCTGAAAATGTTGCTTTCTTTCTTCCATCTTCAATTTTAAAATGGCTACACAAAAATTCACCAATTTTGGGCTTCCCTAGTGGCGCAGTGGTTGAGAGTCTGCCTGCCGGTGCAGGGGACACGGGTTCGTGCCCTGGTCTGGGAAGATTCCACATGCCGCGGAGCGGCTGGGCCCGTGAGCCTGTGTGTCCGGAGCCTGTGCTCTGCAACGGGAGAGGCCACAACAGTGAGAGGCCCGCATACAGCAAAAAAAAAAAAAAAAAAAAAAAAAATTCACCAATTTTGTTGGCTTTTTTTAAATGCACACTGATATGACAGCTGTCACATACAATCTAACAAAATTGTTTTGAATGGAGTTAAAGATGACTAAGAGCTATTAGAGCCATCTTACAGAAAAAACTGAATGAACCTTTTGGCCAACCCAATAATTTCTGTCTCTATAGATTTTTCTATTCTGTACATTCCACGTAAATGGAATTATACAATATATGACTGGCTTCTTTCATCTTCAAGGTACATCCCTGTTGTAGCATGTATCATACTTCAGTTGCTTTTATTGATGAATAATATTCCATTGTACAGACATACAAATTTCATCTACTCATTCATCAGTTGATGAATGTTTGAGTTGTTTCTACTTTTTGAATATTTTGAGTCATGTTGCTATGAATATTTGTATAAAAGTTTTATATGGATTTCTTTTTTATTTTCCTTGGTTATATACCCAGGAGTGGAATCCCTGGGTTATAGTGTAACTCTATTTCACATTTTGAGGAAATGCCAAACTATTTTCCAAAGAAACTACATGATTTTACATTTCTACCAGTAATGTATTAAGGCTCCAATTTCTCTACATCTTAGTCAGCCTGTATTAATATCTTTTTTTGTATCCATCCTAGTGAGTATGCCGTTATAGCTCATTGTGGATACGATTTGCAGTTTACTAATGGCTAATGATGTTGAGCATCTTACCATGTGCTTATTGGTCATTTATATATATATTTTTGGATAAGTGTCTATTAAGATCCTTTGCCCATTTTTTCAATTGAGTTATTTGTCTTTTTATTATTGAGTTGTAAGAGTTCTTTATTTATTCTGGATATAAATTCCTTATCAGATATATGCTTTGCAAATATTTTCTCCCATTCTTTGGGTTGTCTTTTTACTTTCTTGATAGTATCCTCTACAGCACAAAAGTTTTTAAGTCTCACGAGGTTCAATTTATCTATTTTTAATTTTATTGCTTGTGCCTTTTGAGTCATATGTAAGAAACCATTGCCTAATCCTAAGTCACTAAGATTTAAGCATATGTTTTCTTCTAAAATTTTTATAGTTTTGGTCCTTACATTTAGGTCTATGATCCATTTTGAGTTAGTTTGTATATATTAGTCCAACTTGATTCTTTTGCATGTTGATATCCAGTTGTTGCAGTATCATTTGTTAAAAGACTGTTCATTTCTCGTTGAATTGTCTTAGCACCCTTGGCAGTAATCAACTGACTGAAAATGTGAACATTTATTTCTGGAATCTCAATGCTGTTCCATTGATCTAAATGTTTATCCTATGCCAGTGCCTCATTGTCTTGATTACTGTAGATTTGTCTAAATTTAAAAAATGTGAATGCTCCAAATTTGTTCTTCTTTTTCAAGATCATTTTGGTGTTCTGGGCCTCTTGAATACCCATATGAATCTTAGGGTCGACTTGTCAATTTCTGCAAAAAAAAGCCAGCTGGGGTTTTGTTAGGGATTGCATTGATTCTGAAGATCAATCTGTGGAGTATTGTCACCTTAACAATAGTATTTTAATCCATGGGTATGAGAAGCCTTTCTTTTTATTTAGGTTGTCTTAAATTTTTTTCAAAAGTGTTTTGTAGTTTTTAGCATGTAAGTTTTGTACTTCTTTTGTTCATTTTATTACTGAATATTTTATTCCTTTGGCTGCTATTGTAAATGAAATTGTTCTCTTAATTTCATTTTTGGATAGTGCATTGCTAGTATATAGAAATATAATTGATTTGTACATTAATTTTGTAATCTTGCTTAACTTCTTTATTAGTTCTAGTAATTTTTCAGTGTATTTCTTAGGCTTATATACACAAGATCATGTCATCTGCAGATAGTTTTAGTTCTTTTTTCAAAAAAATCTGATGTCTTTCTTTTTTTCTTGCCTAATCGCCCTGGATAGGATGTAGAAGTGGCAAGAGCGGACATACTTGTTTCATTCCTGATCTTAGAGGGAAAGCACTTATTCTTTCACTAATTAGTATGATGTTAGCTGTAGGTTTTTTGTACATGCCATTTATCAGATTGAGGAAGTTCTCTACAGTTCTGTTTATTCAGTGCTTTTTAACATGAGTGGGTGTTGGATTTTCTGAAATAATTTTTCTGCATCTATTGAGGTGACCATGTGATTTTTGTCCTATGTTCTATTGAGATAGGATATTACATTAATTTTTTGATGTTAAACCAACCTTGCATTCCTGGCATAAATTCTACCAAGTCACATTGTATTTCCTTTTTATATGTTGCTGGAATTGGTTTGCTAATATTTTATTGGGGATTTTTATACCTATATTAATTAAGAATTAGTGGTATTTAGTTTTCTTTTCTTGTGATGACTTTGTTTCTGGGATCAGGGTAATACTGGCCATAGAGTGAGTTGGGAAGTGTTCCCACCTGTTCTGTTTTTTTTTGAGAGAAACTATATTCAATTATTGTTATCCACATTGATCTGCATGAAGATTATGAATATCTTCCTGTTGACAATTCTGTTTATAAGTCAAAATAAGAAGGACAGTTCAGAATCAAAGGGAAACACCTCAGTTAAGGATCATGAATAGAAAATGGGTCTTCTTAGTAATAATTTTTTAACCAACTTAGTTGAGAATTCTTTGGAGGTTATAGAACAGTAGTTGGTTGGTTAAAGACATTGTGGTATATTCATACTATAATAAGCTCTGCAACTTTTAAATAGGTTGAAGCATTATACATCTAAACATATTTTTTTGTGGAAATATTTCTATGATATACTGCTAAGGGAGAAAACCAGATTACAGATCTGGTTATATATTAGTTAATATGCATATGCATATATGTTCATATATGCTTTAAAAGAAAATGAGGAGTTTATGCAATGAACTCCTTACCGTGTTTTCTCTGGGGAATGAGTTTTAGATAAACTACATGCTATAGTTAATCTTTTCATCTTCAAATGTTTACAAAAGCCATATTTTATTATAAAGATATTTCCATTAAAAATAGTTTTTGGAGCACTAAATATGTGGCTGAAAAGGTATAGAATCCCTTTTATCCTGACCTATGTGGGTCCTCTATTTTTTTGGAAAAGTTATAGCACATTTCATATTGAAATTAGCTCCTGTCTAATATTGCATATTCCTTTTTTACATGTTAGTCTTATCTCTTTTGTGATATTATGAACTCTTTATATTTTCTTTCCTTTCTTTCCCGCTGTGTTATTATGAAAGCTTTCAAACATACAGAGGAGTTGAAAGAATTATACTGGAACACTCATATATGTATTTATATGTTGTCACAATTTTATTGTACTGTTTGATGAGTTTTGACTAAAGTATACATGTTTGTAATTCAAACCTTGTCAAAATAAAGTTCCTTCATACCCCTTCCAGTCAGTTCTCCTCAAATCAACCACTGTTCTGATTTTTTTCACCATAGGTTAGTTTTACTTGTTTAGAATTTAATATAAATGTAATCATACTATATGTACTCTTTGTGTATTGCTTCTTTTACTTAGCATAATATATTTGAGAATCATCCATGTTTTGGCTTCTGTCATTAGTTTATCTTTTAATTGTTGAGTAGTATTCTATTGTATGCATATACCACAGTTTTGTTTTTGAATTCTCTTGTTGATTGTCACCTGGGCTGTTTCTAGGTTGTTATGTATAAAGCTGTTAGGGACATATACAAATTATTATGTGGGTATATGCTCTTCATTTCCTTGGGTACATACACAGGAGTGGAATTTCTAGGTCATAGGACGGGTATATGTTTAGTTTTTAAAGAACTACAGCACATTTTTCTAAAGTGGTTGTGTCATTTTACACTTCTACCAACAATACTTGGTAGTAGTTTTTAAAAAATAAATAATTATTTTAGTCATTCTGGTGGTTGGATAGTGGTATCTTGTTGTGATTTTAATTTTTATTTCCCTGATGACTATTTTCACTGTTTTCTCTCTTTCAGACAGTTCGGCATGGTTTTCCTTATCAGCCCACAGCATTAGCCTTTGATCCAGTTCAGAAAATCTTGGCTATTGGGACGAGAACTGGTGCTATACGAATGTATCCTTATTTTTTGGTTCATTATTTGCTATATTAATACGAATTACATTTCCTTAAATATTTAGGTAAGTGAAATATTTATGACCAAATAAAGTTTACTGTTTCTTTAGCAATGAGTAACCCACATCATCAAATTTATTGGCATATATTTAATGTCTGTGAGATAAGTATTGATGCTCCTTTTAAAATCCCTGATATTGGTGATTTGTGTCTTCTACTTTTTTCCTGATTAGTCTGGCTAGAAGCTTATCAGCTGCACTGATTTTCATAAGAACCAACTTTTGGTTTCATTGCTTTTCTGTATTGTTTTCCTATATTTTATTTCATTGATTCCTGGTTTGATTTTTTTTATTTCCCCTCTTTTGATTAATTTTGGGTTTCATTTTATCTTTTTCTAGTGTTTTAAGGTGGAAACTGAAGTCACAGATTTGAGAACTTTCTTCTTTTCTAATATATGCCTGTAGGGCTGTGAATTTCCTCCCAAATTTTGTTTTAGTGTCATCCCGTTTCTGTAAATGTTTTCCTCTAAAAGTTTTATAGTGTCTGGCCTTACATTTAGGTCTTTAATCCATTTTGAGTTTATTTTGGTGTATGGTGTTAGGAAGTGTCGTAATTTCATTCTTTTACATGTAGCTGTCCAGTTTTCCCAGCACCACTTATTGAAGAGGCTGTATTTTCTACATTGTATATTCTTGCCTCCTTTATCAAAGATAAGGTGACCCTATGTGCACGTGTTTATCTCTGGGCTTTCTCTCCTGTTCCATTGATCAATATTTCTGTTTTTGTGCCAGTACCATACTGTCTTGATTACTGTAGCTTTGTAGTTTAGTCTGAAGTCAGGGAGCCTGATTCCTCCAGCTCCGTTTTTCTTTCTCAAGACTGCTTTGGCTATGCGGGGTCTTTTGTGTTTCTATACAAATAGTGAAATTTTTTGTTCTAGTTCTGTGAAAAATGCCATTGGTAGTTTGATTGGGATTGCATTGAATCTGTAGATTGCTTTGGGTAGTAGAGTCATTTTCACAATATTGATTCTTCCAATTCAAGAACATGGTATATCTCTGCATCTGTTGGTATCATCTTTAATTTCTTTCATCAGTGTCTTATAGTTTTCTGCATACAGGTCTTTTGTATCCTTAGGTAGGTTAATCCCTAGGTATTTTATTCTTTTTGTTGCAGTGGTAAATGGGAGTGTTTCTTTAATTTCTCTTTCATATTTTTCATCATTAGTGTATAGGAATGCAAGAGATTTCTGTGCATTAATTTTGTATCCTGCTACTTTACTAAATTCATTGATTAGCTCTAGTAGTTTTCTGGTAGCATCTTTAGGATTCTCTACGTAAAGTACATCATCTGCAAACAGTGACAATTTTACTTTGTCTTTTTCGATTTGTATTCCTTTTATTTCTTTTTCTTCTCTGATTGCTGTGGCTAAAACTTCCAAAACTATGTTGAATAATAGTGGTGACAGTGGACATCCTTGTCTTGTTCCTGATTTTAGAGGAAATGGTTTCAGTTTTTCACCATTGAGAATGATGTTGGCTGTGGGTTTGTCATATATGGCATTTATTATGTTGAGGTAAGTTCCCTCTATGCCTACTTTCTGGAGAGTTTTTATCATAAATGGGTGTTGAATTTTGTCGAAAGCTTTTTCTGCACCTATTGAGATAATCATATGGCTTTTATCCTTCAGTTTGTTATTGTGGTGTATCACATTGATTGAATTGCGTATATTGAAGAATCATTGCATTCCTGGGATAAACCCCACTTGATCATGGTGTATGATCCTTTTAATGTGTTGTTGGATTCTGTTTGCTAGTATTTTGTTGAGGATTTTTGCATCTATGTTCATTAGGGATATTGGTCTGTAGTTTTCTTTTTTTGTGACATCTTTGTCTCGTTTTGGTATCAGGGTGGTGGCCTCGTAGAATGAGTTTGGGAGTGTTCCTCCCTCTACTATTTTTTGGAAGAGTTTGAGAAGGATAGGTGTTAGCTCTTCTCTAAATGTTTGATAGAATTTGCCTGTGAAGCCATCTGGTCCTGGGCTTTTGGTTGAAGATTTTTAATCGCAGTTTCAATTTCAGTGCTTGTGATTGGTCTGTTTATATTTTCTGTTTCTTCCTGGTTCAATTTCGGAAGGTTGTGCTTTTCTACAAATTTGTCTATTTCTTCCAGGTTGTCCATTTTACTGGCATATAGTTGCTTGTAGTAATCTCTCATGATTCTATGTATTTCTTTTTTTAAAAAAAAACATCATTATTGGCGTATAATTGCTCTACAATGGTGTGTTAGTTTCTGCTTTATAGCAAAGTGAATTGGCCATACATATACATATATCCCCATATATCCTCCCTCTTGTGTCTCCCCCCACCCTCCCTATCCCACCCCTCTAGGTGGTCACAAACCTTTATGTATTTCTGCACTGTCAGTTTTCACTTCTTTTTCATTTCTAATTCTGTTGATTTGAGTCTTCTCCCTTTTTTCTTGATGAGTCTGGCTAATGGTTTATCAATTTTGTTTATCTTCTCAAAGAACCAGCTTTTTGTTTTCTTGATCTTTGCTATTGTTTCCTTCATTTATTTTTTATTTTTTTTTTTTGCTCTCATTTATGATTTCTTTCCTTCTGCCAACTTTGCTTTTTTTTTGTTCTTCTCTAATTGCTTTAGGAATAAGGTTAGGTTGTTTGAGATTGTTCTTGTTTCTTGAGGTAGGATCGTATTGCTATAAACTTCCGTCTTAGAACTGCTTTTGCTGCATCACATAGATTTTGAGTCATTGTGTTTTCATTGTCATTTGTTTCTAGATATTTTTGATTTCCTCTCTGATTTCTTCAGTGATCACTGGGTTATTTAGTAGCGTATTGTTTAGCCTCCATGTGTTTGTATTTTTTACATTTTTTTCCCTGTAATTGATATCTAGTCTCATAGCGTTGTGGTCAGGAAAGATAATTGATATGATATCAATTTTCTTAAATTTACAAAGGCTTAACTTGTGACCCAAGATATGGTCTATCCTGGAGAATGTTCCATAAGCACTTGAGAAGAAAGTGTGTTCTGTTGTTTTTGGATGGAATGTCCTATAAATATCAATTAAGTCCATCTTGTTTAATGTGTCATTTAAAGCTTGTGTGTCCTTATTTATTTTCATTTTGGATGATCTGTCCATTGGTGAAAGTGGGATGTTAAAATCCCCTACTATTATTGTGTTTCTGTCGATTTCCCCTTTTCTGGCTGTTAGCATTTGCCTTATGTACTGAGGTGCTCCTGTGCTGGGTGCATAAATATTTGCATTTGTTATATCTTCTTTGATTGATCCCTTGATCATTATGTAGTGTCTTTCTTTGTTTCTTGTAATAGTCTTTATTTTAAAGTCTTTTTTGTCTGATATGAGAATTGCTACTCCAGCTTTCTTTTGATTTCCATTTGCATGGAATATCTTTTTCCATCCCCTCACTTTCAGTCTGTATGTGTCCCTAGGTCTGAAGTGGGTCTCTTGTAGACAACATATATATGGGTCTTGTTTTTGTATCCATTTAGCCTGTCTATGTCTTTTGGTTGGAGCATTTAATTCATTTACATTTTAGGTAATTATTTATATGTATGTTCCTATTACCAGTTTCTTAATTGTTTTGGCTTTGTTTCTGTAGGTCTTTTCCTTCTCTTGTGTTTCCTGCCTAGAGAAGTTCCTTTAGCATTTGTTGTAAAGCTGGTTTGGTGGTGCTGAACTCCCTTAACTTTTGCTTATTTGTAAAGGTTTTAATTTCTCCATCGAATCTGAATGGCATCCTTGCTGGCTAATCTTTTTTGTAGATTTTTCCCTTTCATCACTTAAAATATGTCCTGCCACTTCCTCTGGCTTGCAGAGTTTCTGCTGAAAGATCAGCTGTTAACCTTATGGGGATTCCCTTGTATGTTATTTGTTGTTTTTCCCTTGCTGTTTTTAATATTCTTTCTTTGTATTTAATTTTGATAGTTTGATTAATTTGTGTCTTGGTGTGTTTCTCCTTGGATTTATCCTGTATGAGACTCTCTGTGCTTTCTGGACTTCATTGAGTATTTCCTTTCCCATGTTAAGGAAATTTTCAACTATAATCTCTTCAAATATTTTCTCAGTCCCTTTCTTTTTCTCTTCTTCTTCTGGAACCCCTATAATTCGAATGTTGGTGCATTTAATGTTGTCCCAGAGGTCTCTGAGACTGTCCTCAATTCTTTTCATTCTTTTTTTCTTTATTCTGCTCTGCAGTAGTTATTTCCACTATTTTATCTTCCAGGTTACCTATCCGTTCTTCTGTCTCAGTTATTCTGCTATTGAAACCTTCTAGAGAATTTTTTTTTTGTTGTTGTTGTTGTTGTTGTACACGGGCCTCTTACTGTTGTGGCCTCTCCCATTGCAGAGCACAGGCTCTGGACACACAGGCCCAGCGGCCATGGCTCACGGGCCCAGCCTCTCCGTGGCATGTGGGATCTTCTCGGACTGGGGCACGAACCCATGTCCCCTGCATTGGCAGGCGGACTCTCAGCCACTGCGGCACCTGGGAAGCCCCCTTCTAGAGAATTTTAAATTTCATTTATTGTGTTATTCATCATTGTTTCTTTGCTCTTTAGTTCTCCTACATCCTTGTTAAACATTTCTTGTATTTTCTCCATTCTATTTCCAAGATTTTGTATTATCTTTACTATCATTACTCTGAATTCTTTTTCAGGTAGACTGCCTATTTCCTCTCATTTGTTTGGTCTGGTTGTTTTTTACCTTGCTCCCTCATCTGTTGCCTATTTTCTGTCTTCTCATTTTGCTTAACTTACTGTGTTTGGAGTCTCCTTTCACAGGCTGCAGATTTGTAGTTCCCGTTGTTTTTGGTGTCTGCCCCCAATGGGTAAGGTTGGTTCAGTGGCTTGTGTAGGCTTCCTGGTGGAGGACACTGGTGACTGTGTCCTGGTGGCTGTGGCTGGATATTGTCTTTCTGGTGGGCAGTGCTGAATCCAGTGGTGTGTTTTGCAGTGTCTGTGAACTTAGTATTAGTTTAGGCATCCTCTCTGCTAATGGGTGGGGTTGTGTTCCTGTCTTGGTAGTTGTTTGCCATGGGGCGTCCAGCACTGGAGCTTGCCTGCCATTGGGTGGAGCTGGGTCTTAGTGCTGAGATGGAGATCTCTGGGAGAGCTCTCGCCGATTGATATTACATGGGGCTCGAGGTCTCTGGTGGTCCAATGTCCTGAACACAGCTCTCCCATCTCAGAAGCTCAGGCCTGACACCAGCCTGGAGTACCAAGATCCTGTCAGCCACACGACTCAGAAGAAAAGGAAGAAAAAAAGAGAAATATAATAATTAATAATAAATAAAGAAATAAACTTAAATAACATTAAAAATTATTAAAATAAAAAAAAAGTAATGAAAAAAGAAGAGAGCAACCAAACCAATAAAAAAAAATCCACTAATGGTAACAAGCGCTTAAAACTATACTGAGATAAACATAAAAATCAGAAACAAGTCAGTCACAGACAGCAAACCCCAAGTCTGCAGTTGCTACCAAAGTCCACTGCCTCAATTTTGGGTTGATTTGTTGTTTATTCAGGTATTCCACAGATGCAGCGTACCTCAAGTTGATTGGGGACATTTAATCCACTGCTCCTGAGGCTGCATGGAGGAATTTCCCTTTCTCTTCTTTGTTCCCACAGCTCCTGGGGTTCAGCTTTGGTTTGGGCCCCACCTCTGTGTATAGGTTGCCCTCAGGCTTCTATTCCCACCCAGACAAGATGGGGTTAAAGCACCAGCTGATGAGGGGGCCCTGACTCACTCATGCAGTTTGGAGGGAGGGGTACGGTTATTATAATTGGAATGCGGGGTGAGCCTGCAGCAGCAGAGGCCACTGTGACACTTCAACAGCCTGAGGCGTGCCGTGTGTTCTCCTGGGAAATTTGTCCCTGGATCATGGGACCCTGGCAGTGGCAGGCTGCACAGGCTCCCGGAGAGTGGGTGGGTGGGGAGGGCATGTAGATAGTGATCTGTGCTTGCCCACAGGATTCTTGATGGCTGCAGCAGCAGTGTTAGTGTTTCATGCCAGTCTCTGGTGTCTGAGCTGATAGCTGCAGCTCATGCCCATGTCTGGAGCTCGTTTAGGCGGTGCTCTGCCTTCTGTGGGCAGACAGGGAAGGAATCCCCTCTCCTCGCACACCCCGAAACGATGGTCTCTTGCCTCTTAGGCTGGACCAGAGTTTTTCCTGGACTCCCTCCCAGCTAGCTGTGGTGCACTAGCCCCCTTCAGGCTGTATTCATGCAGCCAACCCCAGTCCTCTTCCTGGGGTCTGACTTCCAAAGCCCGAGTCTCAGCTCCCAGCCCCCACCCGCCCTGGTGGGTGAGCAGACAAATTTCTCAGGGTGGTGAGTGCTGGCCGGCACTGATCCTTTGTGTTGGAATCTCTCTGCTTCGCCCTCTGCACCCCTGTTGCTGCCCACTCCTCCGTGGCTCTGGAGCTTCCCCCGCCCACTCCCTGTCTCCGCCAGTGAAGGGGTTTCCTATTGAGTGGAAACTTTTCCTCCTTCACAGCTCCCTCCCAGAGGTGCAGGTCCCATCCCTATTCTTTTGTCTCTGTTAACTTCTTTTTTTCTTTTGCCCTACCCAGGTACGTGGGGATTTTCTTGCCTTTTGGGAAGTCTGAGGTCTTCTGCCAGCGTTCAGTAGGTGTTCTACAGGAGTTCTTCCACATGTAGATGTATTTCTGATATATTTGTGGGTAGGAAGGTGATCGTCACGTCTTACTCCTCCGCCATCTTGAAGGTCCCTTGTTTATCTATTTTATATATACTAGTTTATATCTGCTAATCCCAAACTCCTAATTTATCCCTCCCTCTCTTTTCCCCTTTGGTAACCATGTTTGTTTTCTATGTCTGTGAGTCTGTTTCTGTTTTGTAAATAAATTCATTTGTATCATATTTTAGATTCCACATATAAGTGATAATATGATATTTGTCTTCTTCGTCTTTAACTTGTCTTTTCACCCTCTTAACAGGGCCTTTCAGAGTTCAGTTTATCAGTTTTTCCTTTATAGGTGCTGGGAGCTGAGGCTAGGGCTTCAGAGGTCAGACCCCAGGGATAGGACTGGGGTTGGCTGTGTGAACACAGCCTGAAGGGGGCTAGTGCACTACAGCTAGCCGGGAGGGAGTCCAGGAAAAACTCTGGACCTGCCTAAGAGGCAAGAGACCTTTGTTTCGGGGTGCGTGAGGAGAGGGGATTCCTTCCCTGTCTGCCCACAGAAGGCAGAGCACCGCCTAAATGAGCTCCAGAGATGGGCGTGACCCATGGTTATCAGCTCGGACACCAGAGACTGGCATGTGCTCTTTTGGAATCACCTTTTAGAACTCTTTGTCTAACCTTGGATCTTAATTATTTTCTTTCATTTTTTTCTAAAAATTTTATAGTTAAACATTTTATATTTAAATACAGGTTCCATTTTGAGTTAACTTTTTATTTCTATTGTCTTTATCTGCTTTCGGTATTAGGGTAATACTGGGTTCATAAAATGAATTGAGAAGTGTTCCCTCTGCTTCTGTTTTCTGTAATAGTTTGTATAAAATTGGTGTTAATTCTTTAAGTGTTTGGAAGAGTTTTCTAATGAGAGTACCTGGGCCTAGAGATTGTGAGATTTTTTTTATTACAGATTCACTTTTAAAAATTAGTTTTAGGACTATTTTAGCTTTCTCTTTTATCTTGTTAAATTTGCATAGTTTGTAGTCTTACTAGTGGTTTTTAAATTTTACTGATTTTTTGTTTTTGAGGAGCTAGGCTTTTGTTTAATTGATTTTTCTCTGTTTTATTCTTTTCAATTTTTTTCTGAATTATCTTTATTATTTCCTTTCTTTACTTTTCTTTGAGATTATTTTGCTCTTTTTTCCTAGTTTTTTGAAGTAGGAACCTACGTTACTGATTTGTTCCCTTTCTCTTTTCTAAGGTATACATTTAGTGTTATTAATTCTCCTCTCAGCATGGCTTTAACTGGATTCCACAGATTTTGATATGTGCATTTGAATTTTCATTCAATCATATGTAGTTTTAAAAATTGCCTTTGAGACTCCTTTGAACCATCAGTTACTTAGAAGTATTTTAATTAATTGGCAACTGTTTGGAAGTTTTCTTGTTATTGATTTTTAGTTTTGATATCATTATGGTCAGAAAACACACTCTTTATGATTTCAGTTCTTTTAAATTTGTTAAGATTTGTTTTGTGGCCTAGGATATGATCTGTCTTGGTGGATACTCTATGGACTATGGAAAAACATGTGCATTCTTTTCTTGTTGAGTGGAATGTTTTCTATTTGTCAACTAGATATTGTTGGTTGATTGTGTTGTTGAGTTCCATATTCTTGCTAATTTTTTGTCTGAAAATTCCTGTCAAATCCTGAAAGTAGAGTGAATTAGTTCTCCAGACTCTAATTTTGGATATATTTATCTCTTTCTAACTTCATTAGTTTTTGCTTTCTGTATTTTGAGACTCTGTGGTTTGGTGTGCACACATTTAGGATTGTTATATCTTCCATGGATTGATCCCTTTACCATTATGTAATGTCTTTACTTATCTCCAGTAATTCTCTTTGCTCTATAATTGACTTTATGTGATCTTAGTATAACCACTCCTACTTTTTAAAAACAAGTTAATGTTTACATGTTATATCTATTTCCATTCTTTTACTGTAAATTTATGTCATTGTACTTGAAGTGAGTTTATTGTATACAGCATATTGCTGGATCATTTTCTTTCTTTTTTTATTGAGGTGTAATTGACATATAACATTATCTTAAGTTCAGGTGTACAACATAATGATTTGGTATCTGTACATATTGTGAAATAATCACCACAATAAGTCTAGTTAACATGCATCACCACACATAGTTACAAACATTTTTTTTCTTCTGATGAGAACTTTAAAGATCTACTCTCTTAGTAACTTTCAAATATACAATAGAGTATTATTAACTATAATCACCACGCTATGCATTATGTCCTCAGATCTTATTTGTTTTACAATGGAAGTTTGACCTTTTGACCACCTTCATTGATTCTGCCCACCCCACACCTCCCACCTTTGGCAACCACCAATCTGTTCTCTATATCTACGTGTTCAGTATTTCTGTTTGTTTGTTTTTTAGATTCCACTACAAATGAGATTGTACAGTATTTGTCTTTCTCTGTCTGACTTATTTCAGTCAGCATTTGCCTTTAGTGTCCATCCATGTTATCACAAATGGCTAGATTTCATTCTTTTAATATGGCTGAATAACACTCTGTTCTCTATGTATACCACATTTTTTGTCTATTCATCCATCATTGGACACTTAGGCTGTTTCCATATCTTGGCTATTGTAAATAATGCTGCAATGAATATGGGAGTATAGATATCTTTTTAAGTTAGGTTTTCATTTCCTTCTGATAAATACCCCAAAGTGGAATTGCTGGATTGTATGGTAGTTCTATTTTATTTTATTCTTAAAAAAATTATTTTATTTTATATTGGAGTATAGTTGATTAACAATGATGTGTTAGTTTCAGGTGTACAGCACAGTGATTCAGTTATACACATGCAAGTATCCATTCTTTTTCACATTCTTTTCCCATTTTGATTATTAAAGAATACTGAGCCGAGTTCGCTGTGCTATACAGTAGGTCCTTGTTGGTTAACTATTTTAAATATAGTAGTGTTTACATGTCAATTGCAAACTTCCATACTGTTTTTCATAGTGCCTGCACCAATTTACAGTCTCACTAACAGTGCACAAGGGTTCTCTTTTCTCTACATCCTTGCTAACACTTGTTATTCCTTGTCTTTCTGGTAATAGCCATTTTAACAGGTGTGAGCTGGTTTCCCATTGTGGTTTTAAGTTGCATTTCCCTGATGATTAGTGATGTTGAATACCTTTTCATGTACCTCTTGGCCATCTGTATATCTTCTTTGGAAAAATGTCCATTCAGCTCCTCTGCCAATTTTTTAATTGAATTGTTTGGGTTTTTTTGCTATTGAGTCATATGAATTCTTTATATATTTTGGATATTAATCCCTTATCAGACATGATTTGCAAATATTTTCTCCCATATGACAGGTTTCTTTTTCATTTTGTTGACAGTTTGCTTTGCTGTGCCGGAGCTTTTTAGTTTGATGTAGTCCCACTTAGTTTTGTATTTTGTTGTTGTTTTTTTGCTTTTGGTGTCAACTCTAAAAAATCATTGCCAATAATGATTTACAGGAGCTTACTGCTTATATTTTCTTCTAGGAGTTTTATGGTTTCAGGTCTTTTGTTCAAGTTCTTAATCCATTTTGAGTTAGTTTTTGTGTGTAGTGTAAGATAATGTCCAGCTTCATTCTTTTGCATATGGCTGTCCAGTTTTCCCAGCATCATTTATTGAAGAGACTGCCTTTTCCCCATTAAGTATTCTTGGCTTCCTTGTCAAATATTAGTTGACCATATATGCATGGGTGTATTTCTGGAATCTTGATTCTGTTCCATTGGTTTATGTGTCTGCTTTTATGCCAGTATCGTATTGTTTTGATTACTTATAGCTTTGTAATATAGTCTGAAACCAGGGAGCATGACACCTCCAGCTTTGCTCTTCTTTCTCAAGATTGCTTTCACTATTTGAGGTCTTCTGTGGTTCCGTACAAATTTTAGGATTATTTGTTCTAGTTCTGTGAAAAATGCCATGGGTATTTTGATAGGGATTGCATTGAATCTTTAGATTGCTTTGGATAGTATGGACATTTTAGCAGTATTAATTCTTCCACCCAAGAGTATAGTATATCTATCCATTTATTTCTGTTTTCAGTTTCTTCCATCAATGTCTTATAGTTTCCAGTATATAAGTGTTTTACCTCCTTGGGTAAACTTATTCCTAGATCTTTTATTCTTTTTGATGCAATTGCAAATGGGATTGTCTTCTTAATTTCTCTTTCTGGTAGTGTATAGAGATGTAACAGATTCCTGTATATTAATTTTGTATCCTGCAACTTTACTGAATTTATTTATTAGTTCTAGTAGTTTTCTGATAGAGACTTTAGGATGTTATACATTTAGTATCATGTCATCTGCAAATAGTGACAGTTTTACTTCTTCATTTGCAGTTTGAGTGCCAGGTGGGTGTGCATGTTCAGTTACTTGGTGAGCCCTGTCAACATACCCCCAGAAAAAGGATAGTGACTGACACTGCCTCACTTAAAATGGATGGGGTGGAAGTTCATCTTCCCACTGTGCTCCAGTGACATCAGGAGATATAAGAAGCATAGCATAAATCACTTCTCCCTGCACCACCTTGTTTTGCCTCATCAATGTGAATAGAGGTTCAGCTCCTACTAGGATTCTCTGATACAGTGTGGTTGCTGACTAGCCCTGCTTCACCCACCTTGTTCAGTCTTGTTGCTGTCAGGTGGAAGTGAGGATTCTGGTTCTGAATGACCACCTTGCTGACTTGGAGTGCTAGGAGGGTGTGAGTGAAGGCTAATGATGACTAGCCCCACCTTATACTACCTCATTCAGTCTTGTTGCCCCTGGACTCCACTGATGCTATCTTGGTGGGGGAATTAGAACAACTTTTCCTTATGCTTGTAAGGGGATGGAAGATCAACTGCTAATTTAGACTCACTACTACTACTGCGTCAGGATTGGATTGCTGCCACCTGCCTCCGCTTGTATGGAGATGGGTGATCAGCATCCTGCTGAGTGCACTGATACAACCTGGCAGTGGAACAAAGTGCTACCTGCTTCTTCCAGGCAGGGGATGGGTGATTAGCAACCTGCTTGTGACCTTAAATACTACCTTCTGGGGGAGTTGAAGTGTGCTCTCTGCAGTGTGGGAGTGAGATGAGGTAGAAGATCAGCTCTGCAGTCAGCTCTGTTGAACTCCCATGGAGTGGGAAAGAGAAGAGTATGGTTTTCTCATTGTTGTTTGGCTAGAGTATGGTTTTCTCATTGTTTGGCTAGAATTGTGGGTAATGCCACAATTTGCTTTTAGCCTACCCTCTTCTCTGTCCTTTGACTGGGAGAACAGCCTTTTCTTGGATTGTTTTTTGTTTTTGTCTTTATTTTTTGCTTGTGCTAGTTGGTGGTCCTGGGTTGGAAACTTCTGCAGCATCCTGTCCAGGACATATGGGACACAATAAGGAAACTCAAGGAACTCACTGCTGTGTCACTCCCCATTTCCTGAGATGCCTAGGCATTTCTCCCTTCTACCTCAGAGTTTCCTTTCACTTGTTTATAATATTATCTCCAGGGCAGGGTTTTTATTTTTGTTTTCAGTTGTGAAAGACAGAAACTGGGAGGAATAGGGCTCTTTCATCTTGGCAGAATTGTAATTCTCCATCCCCAGATTTTAACATGTTGTTTTTTCCTTCCATTTAACTTAAAATATTTTCTAATTTCTGCTTGATTTCTTTTCTTTATGTGTATGTTATTTATAAGTGTTTTATTTAGTTTCTAAACATTAGAGATTTTTCCAGAGATCTTTCTGTTATTGATTTCTAATTTAATTCAATTGTGGTCAGACAATATACTTTATATGACCTGAATACTTTTAAATTAATTGAAGCTTGGTTTATGGCCCTGTCTGTGGTCTATCATGACAAATGTTAAATATGCATTTGAAATGAATGTGTATTCTGCTATTGTTGGGTAGATTTATCTGTAAGTATTAATCAGGTAAAATTGATAGTGTTCCCTAATACCATACACAAAAATAAGCTCAAAATGGATTAACGACCTAAATGTAAGGCCAGAAACTATCAAACTCTTAGAGGAAAACATAGGCAGAACACTCTATGACATAAATCACAGCAAGATCCTTTTTGACCCACCTCCCAGAGAAATAGAAATAAAAACAAAAATAAACAAATGGGACCTAATGAAACTTCAAAGCTTTTGCACAGCAAAGGAAACCCTAAACAAGACCAAAAGAAAACCCTAAGAATGGGAGAAAATATTTGCAAATGAAGCAACTGACAAAGGATTAATTTCCAAAATTTACAAGCAGCTCATGCAGCTCAATAACAAAAAAACAAACAACCCAATCCAGAAATGGGCAGAAGACCTAAATAGACATTTCTCCAAAGAAGATATACAGACTGCCAACAAACACATGAAAGAATGCTCAACATCATTTATCATTAAAGAAATGCAAATCAAAACTACAATGAGGTATCATCTCACACCAGTCAGAATGGCCATCATCAAAAAATCTAGAAACAATAAATGCTGGAGAGGGTGTGGAGAAAAGGGAACACTCTTGCACTGCTGGTGGGAATGTGAATTGGTTCAGCCACTATGGAGAACAGTATGGAGGTTCCTTAAAAAACTACAAATAGGGGCTTCCCTGGTGGCACAGTGGTTCAGAGTCCGCCTGCCCGACGCAGGGGACACGGGTTCGTGCCCCGGTCTGGGAAGATCCCACATGCCGCGGAGTGGCTGGGCCCGTGAGCCATGGCCACTGAGCCTGCGCATCCGGAGCCTGTGCTCCGCAACGGGAGAGGCCACAACAGTGAGAGGCCCGGGTACCACAAAAAAAAAAAAAAAAAAAAAAACTACAAATAGAACTACCATATGACCCAGCAATCCCACTACTGGGCATATACCCTGAGAAAACCAAAATTCAAAAAGAGTCATGTACCAAAATGTTCATTGCAGCTCTATTTACAATAGCCCAGAGATGGAAACAAGCTAAGTGCCCATCATCGGATGAATGGATAAAGAAGATGTGGCACATATATACAATGGAATATTACTCAGCCATAAAAAGAAACGAAATTGAGCTATTTGTAATGAGGTGGATAGACCTAGAGTCTGTCATACAGAGTGAAGTAAGTCAGAAAGAGAAAGACAAATACCATATGCTAACACATATATATGGAATTTAAGGAAAAAAAATGTCATGAAGAACCTAGGGGTAAGACAGGAATAAAGACACAGACCTACTGGAGAATGGACTTGAGGATATGGGGAGGGGGAGGGGTGAGCTGTGACAGGGCAAGAGGGAGGCATGGACATATATACACTAACAGACGTAAGGTAGATAGCTAGTGGGAAGCAGCCGCATGGCACAGGGATATCGGCTCGGTGCTTTGTGACTGCCTGGAGGGGTGGGATAGGGAGGGTGGGAGGGAGGGAGACGCAAGAGGGAAGAGATATGGGAACATATGTATATGTATAACTGATTCACTTTGTTATAAAGCAGAAACTAACACACCATTGTAAAGCAATTATACTCCAATAAAGATGTTAAAAAAATTGATAGTGTTATTCAAATCTATATTTATGCTGATTTTTTATCCACTTCTATCTATTACTGAGACAGAGGTATTGAAATCTCCCACTATCATTTTAGAATGATCTGTTTATCATTGAAGTTCTATCAGTTTTGTTTTGTTTTATTTCATGTATTTTGAAGCTCTGTTTTTAGCTGTATGAACAGTTAGGAGTATTAAGTTATTTTGTTGAGTTAACTCTTTTAACATTATGAAATGACCTTCTTTGTCTTTGGTAGTATTCTTTGATCTGAAATTTACTTTGTCTGATATGGATATAGCCGCTGAAGCTTTCTTTTGATTATTCTTAGCATGGTGCATCTTTTTCCGTCTCTTTTACTTTAACCTATTTGTGTCTTCATATTTAGTGTGTTCTTGTAGGCAGCATATAGTTGGGTATTGCTTTTCTGCCTAATTTGACAGTCTCTGTCCTTTATAATTTTTTGATTCATTTTTATATTAAAGATAGATTTATGTTTTAACATAATAGTTATTTTTAAGAGATGTTACTTTTCTTGTTAGAGAATACATTAATCAATTTAAATTTCATCTTTTAATATTATCATATAGTAAATTTGACTTTTCTTTTAATAATATACAGTTCTATGAATTAAGTACAGGTATACCTCGTTTTATTTTGCTTTGCAGGTATTCGTTTTTTATAAATTGAAGGTTTGTGGCAACCCTGTGTCTTCAGGTCTATCAGCACCATTTTTCCAACAGGATTTGTTCACTTACTGTCTCTGTGTCACTTTTTGGTAATTTTCTCAATATTTCAAGTCCTCCACCAGCAAAAAGAGTGCGACTCACTGAAGGCTCAGATGATGGTTAGCACTTCCTAGCAATAAAGTATTTTTAATTAAGGTATGTACATTTTTTTAGACATAATGCTATTGCACACTTAATAGACTACAGTATAGTGTAAACAACATTTATACACACTGGAAAATCAGAAAATTCGTGTGACTCCCTTTACTATGACTGCCTTCCTCTATTAGTTTTATAGTTTAGCTTTTTAATTTAAGCTGTGATTCATTTTGAGTTAATTTTTGTATATGGTATTAGGATGGGATCTACATCCTTTCGCATGTGGATATTCAGTTGTTGCAGCACTATTTCCTAAAAACAAATAATCTGTCTCCATTAAATTGTCTTGATATCCTTGTTGAGAATCAGTTGACTAAGTATGTGAGGGTTTATTTCTAGAATCTCAATTCTGTTCCAATTAACTCTATGTCTGCCTTATTCCAGTACCTTATTGTTTTGATTACTGTAGCTTTCTATACAATTTTAAGTTAGAATCTTCCAACTTTATTCTTGTTTTTTAAGATTATTTTTATATTCTGTGTCTCTTAAATATCCATATGAATCTTTGGATCATATTGTCTGTTGCTGCCAAAATGCAGCTGGGATTTTGATAGGGATTGAACTGATTCTGAATTTGGGGAGTACTACCACCTTAATAATATTGTCTTTTGATCTATAGGTATGAGATGTCTTTCCGTTTATTAGGTCTTTAATTATTTTCATCAATGTTTATAGTTTTTAGAATATAAGTTTTATACTTTTGTTCAGTTTATTCCTATTTTATTACTTTGGATGCTACTATAAATGGTATTATTTTCTTAATTTAATTTTTGGATAGTGCTTTGCTAGTATATAGAGAAACATAATTGATTTTTGTACATTGATTTTGTTACCTGCAGCCTTAATGAACTCTTTTATTAATTGTAATAATTTTTCAGTATATTTCTTAGGATTGTGTACAGACATACCTTGGATATACTGTGGGCTCAGTTCCAGACCATTGCAATAAAGCAAATATTGCAATAAAGTGTCACATGAATATTTTGGTTTCCCAATGGATATAAAAGTTATGTTTACACTCTGCTATTGCCTATGAAGTATGCAATAGCATTATATCTAAAAAAATAATGTATATGCCTTAATTGAAAAACATGTGTACATGCCTTTATTGCTAAAAAGGCTAATCATCATCTGACAATGCAGGGTTGCCATAAACCTTACATTTGTAAAAAAAACTCAGTATCTGAGAAGTGCAATAAAGCAAAGCACAATAAAAGAAGGTATTCATGTGTGTACAAGATCATGTTACCTACAAGTAATTTTAGTTCTTCCTTTGTAATCTGGGTGTCCTTTATTTCTCTTGTTTAATTGCCATTGATAAAACCTTTAGTATATATTTGTCTCATTTCTGATCTTAGAAGGAAAGCATTCATTGTTTCACTAGTATGACATTAACTAGCAATGGGTTTTTTGTACACACCCTTTATCAGATTGAAGAAATTTCTTTCTATTGTTAATTCATTGAGAGTTTTTTATCATGAAGGTGTACAAAATTTTCTCAAATACTTTTTCTGCACCTACTGAGATGACCAGGTGACTTTTGTTCTTTATTCTATTGATATGGTATATTACATTAATTGATTTTTTAATGTTAAACCAGTGTTGCAATCCTGGAATAAATCTCACCGGGTCATGATAAATGACCCTTTTTAGATGTTGCTGTATTCAGTTTGCTTATATTTTGCTGAGAATTTTTGTGTCTATATTAATAAATTATTGGTCTTAAGTTTTCTTTCTTTGTAATATCTTTGTCTGTTTCTGATTTCAGGGTAGTCTGGCCTAATAGAATAAGTTGGAAAGTGTTTTGTCTTCTGATTTTTAAGAGAGTTAATGAAGAATAGGTATTAATCTTAACTTTTTGGTAGAATTCACCAATGAAGCCATCTGGGCTTTTCATCCTGAGAAGTTATTTGATTACTAAATCAATCGCTTTAAAGGTCTATTCAGATTTTTAAACTTCTTTTCTAATCAATTAGCTTATGTCTTTCTAGGAATTTTTTCATTTTATCTATATTATCTAATTTGTTGGCATATAATTGTTTATAGTATCCCCTTATAATCTTTATTTTTGTAAGATTTGTAGTCTGTCCCATTTTTTACTTCCTGATTTTAATTATTTGTGTGTTTTCTTTATGGTTGATCTAGATGAATGTTTGTAAATTTTGATGTTTTTTTAAAGAACCAACTTTTGGTTTCACTGATTTTCTTTATTTTTGTTTTATACTCCATTTTAGTAATATCAGCTCATCTTTTTCATTTCCTTTCTTCTGATTGCTTGGGTTTAGTTTACTCTGCTTTTGTTGTTTCTTATGGTGCAATTTTAGGTTATTAAATTGAGATCTTTTTTTTGTATAGATGCTTAATTTCCATCTAAGAACTTCTTTAGCTGTATCCCCTAAGTTTTATTATGTTGTGTTTTCATTTTTATTCATCTAAAATTATTTTAAAGTTTCCCTTGTGACTCCTTTGACCTGTTGGTTATTTAGGGATATGCTCTTTAATTTCCACATATTTGTGAATTTCCCAAATTTCTTTCTGTAACTGATTTCTAACTTCACTCCATTGTGGCCAGAGAACATAATTTATATGATTTCAATCCTTTTAAATGTATTAAGGCTTGTTTTATGGCCTATCTGGTTTCAACTTCTACATGTGAAGAGCTTGGAAGTTGTCAAATGAAATAAAATGAAGTTAAAATGTTGGTCAAACCTAAAATCAACAACCTTTCCTGAACCTATTAGAGAAATAAGGTTGCAGGGCATACTTCCACCCCAAAATCTGAAGAGAACAGCAAATCTAGAGAGTCACAGACATTTCAGAAGCCGCTGGAACCATAAGCTGGTAGGAACACTCAAATAGTAATTTTTTTTCCAAATTGTTAGATGCTGAATGTGTGATTAGCATGAAAACATGAAACTCCTGAGGGCCAAAGTGTTAGGGGAGCCCCCATACTTTCAACAAAAAATTGTAAGCCATTCCAACAATAAGACATGCCGTCTAAACAGCAATAAGAAATACAATCTAAATAGATAAAGCAAGCATCATAACCAGACTCAGCTATGACACAGATTATAGAATTATTAGATAAGAAATTAAAAATAACTATGATTAATATGCTAAGAGTTCTAATGTAAACATTAGACAATGTGTCTAAAAGTTAACCACATGTAAGATGGGTAATCTAAGCAGGGAGATGGAAACTCTAAGAAATAGTCCAAAGGAAATGCCAGAAATCAAAAACACTGTACAGAAATGAAGAATACCTTTGATGAACTTATCAATGGACAAGACTCAGGCAAAGAAAGAATCATTGAGTTTGAACGTGGGTCAATAGAAATTAAAGAGTAAAGAGAGAAAATAATTGAAGAAAAAGCATGGTAGAATATCCAAGAGCTGTGTGCCAGTTTCAAAAGGTGTAAAGTAAATGTTCTTGGACTACCAGAAAGAGAAGAAAGAGTGAGAAGAACAGAAGAACTATATTTGAAGTAAACTATGGCTGAGAACTTTTCAGAATTAATAACATACACCAAATCACAGATTGAGGAATCTCAGGGAACAACAAACAGGATAAATACAAAAAAGAAAACTGCATGAGGCATGTAATATTCACTTTAGATAAGAAAATACAGAAAATCTTGAAGGAAGCCAGAGGAAGGAAACTGCCTTACTAGTAGAGGAACAAGGATAAGAGTGAAATATATGAAGTGTTGAAAGGAAAAGCCAGCAACATATAATTCTGTATCTAGGAAATTATATTTCACAAGTGAAGTGGAAACCATGAAAATTAAAAAGAAATGTTAGAACTAATAAATAAATCCAGCAGAGCTTCAAGATACAAAATCAACACCAAAAAATCAGTTTTTTCTATATACTAACAATGAATAATCTGAAAAGGAAATTAAGAAGACAATTCCAATTACAGTAGCATCAAAAAGAATAAAATATTTGGGAATAAATTTAACCAAGGAGACAAAAGACTTGTACACTGAAAACTACAAAATGTTTCTGAAATAAGTTTAAGAAGATCTAAATAAATGGAAAGAAATCCTGTGTTCTTGGGTTAGAAGGCTTAATATTGTTAAGATGTCAGTACTACCCAAAGTGATCTACAGATTCAGTGTAATCCCTATCAACTCAATATGTTTTTCAGAAAGAGAAAAATTCATCCTAAATTTCATATGGAATTTCCAGGGACTCCAAATAGCTAAAACAATCTTGAAAGAGGACAAAGTTGGAGGTCTCAAACTTCCTGATTTTGAAACTTATTACAAAGCTATGGTCATCAAAGCAGTGTGGTAATAGTGCAAAGACAGACATATAGACCAATGGAATAGAATAGAGAGCCTACAAATAAACCCTTGAATACATGGTCAAATGATTTTTGGTAAGAGTGCCAATACCATTCAATTGGAAAAGGACAGTCCTCTCAACAAGTGGTTCTGGGAAAACTGGATATCCACATACAAATAATAGAGTTGGAATCTTACCTTAAACCATATACAAAAATTAAGTCAATATGGATCAAAGACCTAAAAGCTAAACCTATAAAACTCTTAGAAAGAAATAAAGGAAAAATTCATGACAATGGATTTAGCAATGATTTTTGCTTATGGTGTCCAAAGCATAGGCAACCAAAGAAAAAAATAGATGTATTAGACTTCTTCAATATTAAAAACTTTTGTGCATCAAAGGACACTATTAAGAGAGTGAAAAGGCAACCCGTGGAATGGGAGAAAATATTGGCAAATCATATATTTGATAAGGGATTGATATCAGAATATGTGAAGAACGCTTACAACTTAACAGCAAGAAACCAAACCCAGCTAAAAATGGGCAAAGGACTGGAATAGACATTTCTCCAAAGAAGATATACAGATGGCCATTAAACATATGAAAACATGCTCAATATTAGGGAAATGCAAATCAAAACCACAATGAAATACCACTTCACACTTACTAGGAAAGATATTATTTAAAAAAATTTAAAACGTGGATGGATGAGCAGAAAGTAGTACATATACATGGTGGAATATTATTCAGCCTTGAAAAGAAAGGAAATTTTGATACATGCTACAACATGAATGGACCTTAAAGACATTATGTTAAGTGAAAGAAGCCAGTCACAAAAGGACATGTATTGTCATTATATGAAGTTCTTTGAGTAATGAAATTCATAAAGACAGAAACTAGAATGGTAACTTCCAAGGCTAGGAATGGAGAGCGTAATGGGGAGTTATTGTTTAATAGGTACAGAGTTTCAGTTGGGGAAGAACAAAAAAGTTCTGGTGATGGATGGTGGTGATGGTTCCCAACAATGTGATTGTACTTAATGCCACAGAACTGTGTACTTGATAATGGTTAAAATGGTAAATTTTATGTTATATATATTTTATCACAATGAAAAAATAAAATAAGAAAATAATTAAAAATTTTCAAAAAGAAATAAAATTTGGGGAGAGAAGTAAGTAGAAATAAAGAGTTCCTCAGACAAACAAAAAATCAGAGAATTCACTGCCATCAGAGCTGCACCTAAAAATGTTAAAAAGAAGTGTTTTAGGGAAGAAGAAAATGATATGTCAGAAATGTAAATCTATGTAAAGGAAGAGTGTTGGGGAAGGAATAAATGAAGGTAAAGCAGAATCTCCTATTTTTTCTTCTTATTTTTTTATTGAGATATAATCAGAGTATAACATTGTATAAATTTAAGGTATACAGTATGTTTGATACATTTACATATTGCAATATGATTACAATGTAGTATTAGGTATTGTTCCCAAACTCAGGAGCACCCCAGGTGAAATTCAAAACTGGGTTCCATACACAGAGGGCAAAGAGAGGCCAAAGAAAGAGGCAGACCAGTCCAGATTGGTAGGTGGTAGTTTTAATCAGCAAGGCAATTTGCATACAAGGCTTGTCCTGAAAGACTGCAAGATGAATAGATGACCACTCTGGCCCACCAGAATCCTGAAAGTTTATATAGAGGGCTTAACTGGGTTCAGCCATGTATTCAATCTGGATGGTCTCAATAATACATTACTCTCTCAAAGCTGCATCTTTGAAATGGCTACTAGTATGAGAATAGCAGTTGGGTGGACCTTACATTCCAAGGACAATGGAGGGTGTGTGGAGCCTCTAATTGCCTGGATAGACTGGTGGTTTTATCTTCTTGATGATATCCTCCAACATACCTTCATCATATCCCATAATTATCTTTTTATTTTTGTGATCTAGTTTCTTTATAACTTTGTAAAGAGTTTCTTTACAACTTTGAAGTATATAATACAGTATTTTTAACTATAATGACAGTGTTATACATTAGACCTCCAGAACTTATTCATCTTCTAACTGCAAGTTTGTACCTCTTGATCAACATCTCCCCAATTCCTCCACCTCCTCAGACCCTGGTAACAACCATTCTAAGTTTCTACAAGTTCAAGTTTATTAGAGTCTACATATAAGTGATAATATACAGTATTTTTCCTTCTCTGTCTGACTTATTTCACTTAGCATAATGCCAACAAAGTCCATTCATGTTGTTGCAAATGGCAGGATTTCCTTCTTTCTCATGGCTGAATGATATTCTATTGTGTGTGTGTGTATGTGTATACATGCATTACATATATATGTATATATGTACATATATTTATACACACATATATAAAAAATGTTTTCTTTATCCATTCGTCTGTTGATGGACACGTAGTTTGTTTCCATGTCTTGGCTGTTGTGAATAATGCTGCAGAGCATGGGGCATGGGGATACTGATATCATTTTGAGAGAGTGATTTCATTTCCTTAGTATATATATACACCCAGAAGTGGAATTGCTGGATCATATGGTATCTCTATTTTTATCTTTTGAGGAACCTCCAAACTGTTTTCCATAATAGCTGTACCAATTTACATTTCCAGCAACAGTGCACAAGGGTTCCCTTTTCTCCACATCCTTGCCAATGCTTTTTGATTACAGTCATTCTGACAGATGTGAGATGATAGCTCATTGTGGTTTAGATTTGCATTTCCTTGATGATTAGTGATGTTGAGCATGTTTTCATGCTGTTGGCCATTTGTATGTCTTTTCTGGAAAAATGTCAGAAAAAATTCAGGTCCTTTGCCCCTCCCCTCCTCTTGTGGCTGTTGATTTCTATGAGTATTTTGGTACATTTTGGATATTAACCTCTTACCTGATATATGGCATGCAAGTATGTTCTCTAGTTCTGTAGGTTTCTTCTTCATTCTGTTGATTACATCTTTTGCTGTACAGAAGCTTTTTTGTTTGCTGTAGTGCCACTTGTTTATTTTTGCTTTTGTTGCTTGTGCTTTTGGTGGTATCCAAAAAATCATTGCCAAAACCAATGTCAAGGAGATTTTGGTGTATATTTTCTTCCAGGAGTTTTATAGTTCCAGGTCTTACGTTGAAATCATTAATTCATTTCAAGTTACTTTCTGTGAATGATATAAGATAGGGATCCATTTCATTCTCTTGCATCAGAATATTTATTTCTATGTATAGAAAACACCCAATGTCATTTTTTGAAAATACTATCCTTTCTTCATGGTGTATTCTAGGCTCCCTTGTCAAATATTAGTTGACTGTATGTGTGTGGGCTTATTTCTAGGCTCTTGATTCTATTTCATTGGTCTCTGTGTCTGTTTCTGCACCAGTATCATACTGTTTTGGTTACTGTAGCTTTGTAATATAGTTTGAAATCAAGAAGTGTGGTGGCTGCAGCTTTGTTCTTTTTTTTAGGGGGTTTGAAAAATGTAATAGTTGAAATAAAATTCTTTTTTTATACATCTTTATTGGAGTATAATTGCTTCACAGTGCTGTGCTGGTTTCTGTTGTACAGCAAAGTGAATCAGCCATATGCATACATATATCCCCATATCCCCTCCCTCTTGAGCCTCCCTCCCACCCTCCCTATCCCACCCCTCTAGGTTGTCGCAAAGCATTGAGCTGATCTCCCTGTACTCTGCTGCTTTCCACTAGCTATCTGTTTTACATTTGGTAGTGTATATATGTTGATGCTTCTCTCACTTTGCCCCAGCTTCCCCCTCCCCCACCATGTCCTCAAGTCCATTCTCTATATCTCCGTCTTTATTCCTGCTCTGCCACTAGGTTCATCAGTACCATTTTTTTTAAGATTCCATTTATATGCATTAGCATATGGTATTTGTTCTCTCTTTCTGACTTACTTCACTCTATGACAGACTCTAGGTCCATCCACCTCATTAAAAATTACTCAATTTCGTTTATTTTTATGGCTGAGTAATATTCCATTGTATATATGTGCCACATCTTCTTTCTCCATTCATCTGTTGATAGACATTTAGATTGCTTCCATGTCCTGGCTACTGTAAATAGTGCTGCAGTGAACGTTGTGGTACATGTCCCTTTTTGAATTATGGTTTTCTCAGGGTATATGCCAAGTAGTGGGATTGCTTGGTCATATGGTAGTTCTATTTTTAGTTTTTTAAGGAACCTCCATACTGTTTTCCATAGTGGTTGTATCACTTTACATTCCCACCAACAGTGCAGGAGGGTTCCCTTTTCACACACGCTATTCAGCATTTATTGTTTCTCGATTTTTTGATAATGGCCTTTTTGACCAGTGTGAGGTGATACCTCATTCTAGTTTTGATATGCATTGCTCTAATAATTAGTGATGTTGAGCATCTTTTCATGTGCCTCTTGGCTATCTGTATGTCTTCTTTGGTGAAATGTCTATTTAGGTCTTCCACCCATTTTTTAATTGGATTGTTTGTTTTTTTGAGGTTGAGCTCCATGAGCTGTTTGTATATATTGGAGGTTAATCCTTTGTCCGTTGGAGATTAATCCTTAGTCCATTGTTTCATTTGCAAATATTTTCTCCCATTCTGAGGGTTGTCTTTACATTTTGTTTATGGTTTCCTTTGCTGTGCAAAAACTTTTAAGTTTAATTAGGTCCCATTTGTTTATTTTTGTTTTTATTTACATTACTTTAGGAGGTAGGTCAAAAAAAGATCTTGCTGTGGTTTTATGTCAAAGAATGTTTTCCTATGTTTTCCTCTACGAGTTTTATAGTGTCCAGCCTTACATTTAAGTCCTTGATCCATTTTGAGTTTATTTTTGTGTATGGTTTCTAATTCTAATTTCATTTCATTCTTGTACATGTAGCTGTCCAGTTTTCCCAGCACCACTTATTGAAGAGGCTTTCTTTACTCCATTGTATGTTCTTGCTTCCTTTGTCGTAAATTAGGTGACCATATGTGCATGGTTTATCTCTGGGCTTTCTGTCCTATACCATTGATCTATATTCCTGTTTTTGTGCCAGTACCATACTTTCTTGATTACTGTAACTTTGTAGTATAGTTTGAAGTTGGGGAGCCTGATTCCTCTGGCTCCATTTTTCTTTCACAAGATTGCTTTTCCTTTTCAGGGTCTTTTGTGTTTCCATACAAATTGTAAAATTTTTTGTTCTAATTCTGTGAAGAATGCCATTTTCTCCACATCCTTGCCAACACATTATTTGTGGTCTTTTTGAAGATAGCTATTCTGACAGGTGTGAGGTGATATCTCATTGTGGTTTTAATTTGCATTTCCCTGATGATTAGCAATGTTGAGCATCTTTTTTTTTTTTTTTTTTTTTGTGATACGTGGGCCTCTCACTGTTGTGGCCTCTTCCGTTGTGGAGCACAGGCTCCAGACGCGCAGGCTCAGCAGCCATGGCTCACGGGCCCAGCTGCTCCGCGGCATGTGGGATCTTCCTGGCCTGGGGCACGAACCCGTCTCCCCTGCATCGGCAGGCGGATTCTCAACCACTGCGCCACCAGGGAAGCCCGAGCATATTTTTATGTGCCTGTTGGCCATCTGTGTGTCTTCTTTGGAAAAATGTCTATTCAGGTCTTCTGACATTTTTAATTGGGTTGTTTGTTTTTTTGATACTGAATTGTGTGACCTTTTTATATATTTGGAATATTAACCCTTATTGGTCATATTTTCAGTTTTTTCTCCCATTAAGTAGGTTATCATTTCCTTTTGCCAATGGTTCCCTTTGCTATGCAAAAGCTTTTAAGTTTAATTAGGTCCCATTTGTTATTTTTCCTTTGTTTCCTTTGCCTGAGGAGGTTGATCCAAAAAAATATTGCTATGACTTATGTCAAAGAATGTCCTGCCTGTCTTTTTTTTTTTTTTTTTTTTTTTGTGGTACACGGGCCTCTCACTGTTGTGGCCTCTTTCGTTGCAGAGCACAGGCTCCGGACGCGCAGGATCAGTGGCCATGGCTCACGGGTCTAGCCGCTCTGCGGCATGTGGGATCTTCCCGGACCGGGGCACAAACCCGTGTCCCCTGCAATGGCAGGCGGACTCTCAACCACTGCGCCACCAGGGAAGCCCCCTGCCTGTCTTTTATACTAGGAATTTTATGGTTTCTGGTCTTATATTTATATATTTAATCCATTTTGAGTTTATTTTTGTATAAGGTGTGAGAAAATGTTCTGATTTATTTCTTTTACATGTAGCTATCCAGTTTTCCCAGCACCACTTTTTGAAGGGACTTTTTTCCTATTGCATATTTTTGCCATATTTCTCATAGATTAATTGATCATATGTACATGGGTTTATTTCTGGCCTTTCTCTTCTGTTCCATTGATCTGTGCGCCTGTTTTTATGCCAGTGCCATATTGTTTTGATGACTGTAGTTTTGTAGTGTGTCTAAAGTTAGGGGGTGTGATACCTCTAGCTTTGTTTTCTTTTTTTTTCCCTCAAGATTGCTTTAGCTATTTGGGGTCTTTAGTGGTTCCATATAAATTTTAGAATGATTTATTCTAGATCTGTGAAAAACTTCATGGGTATTTTGATAGGGATTGCATTAAATCTGTAGATTACTTTGAGTAGTATGGATACTTTATCAATATCAATTATTCCAGCCCATGAACACAGGATATCTTTTCTTTGTATCAGCCTCAACTTGCTTCGTGTTTTATAATTTTCAGAGTATAGGTCTTTTACCTCCTTGGTTAAGTTTATTCTAAGGTATTTTGTTTTTCTTGATATGATTTCAAATGGAATTGTTTCCTTACTTTCACTTTCTGTTATTTCATTCTTAGTGTATAGAAAAGCAACAGATTTCTGTATGTTAATCTTGTATCCTACAACTTAAGTGAATTAGTCTGTAAGTTCTAATAGTTCTTTTTTTTTTTGGTGGGCGACACTTTAGGGTTTTCTCTATATTGTCTCATGTCTTCTGCAAATAGTGACAGTTTTGTTTCTTCCCTTCCAATTTGGATGCCTTTTTCTTTCTTTTCTTTTTTTTTTGTCTGATTGCTGTTGCTAGGAATTCCAATACTATGTTAAATAGAAGTGGTGAGAGTGGGCATCCTTGTCTTGTTCCTGATTTTAAAGGAAAAGCTTTCAGCTTTTCAACATTGAGTATGGTGTTAGCTGTGGGTTTGTCATAAATGGACTTTATTATGTGGATATATCTTCCCTCCATACCAACTTTGATGAGAGTTTTTATCATGAATGAATGTTGCATTTTGTCAAATGCTTTTCTGCACCTATTGAGATGATTATGTGATTTTTATTCTTTAATTTGTTAACATGGTGTATTACATTGATTGATTTGTGGATATTGTAACCTTCCTTGCATCCCTGGAATAAATCCTATTGATCACAGTATATTGTCCTTTTTATATATTAAGTTTGGTTTGTTAATGTTTTTGAGGATTTTTATATACACATTCATCAGAGATATTGGCCTATAATTTTCTTTTTTAGTTTCATTTTAGAGTATACTTCTTTAACAATGTTGTGTTAGTTTTAGGTGTACAGTGAACTGAAAGTGATTCAGTTATACACATACAAGTATCCATTCTTTTTCAAATTCTTTTCCCATTTAGGTTATTACAGAATATTGAGCCAAGTTCCCTGTGCTATACAGTAGGTCCTTGTTGGTTAACTATTTTAAATATAGTAGTGTGTACATGTCAACCCCAAACTACCAATCTATCCTTGCCACCACCACCTGTTCCCCCTGGAAACCATAAGTTCATTGTCTAAGTCTGTGAGTATTTCTGTTTCATAAATTAGTTCATTTGTATCATTTTTTTTAGATTCCACATATAAGCAATATCATATGATACTTGTCTTTCTCTGTCTGACTTAACTTCACTTAGTATGATAATCTCCAGGTCCATCCATGTTGCTGCAAATGGCAGTATTTTATTCTTTTTAATGGTTTAATCATACTCCATTGTATATATGTACCACATCTTCTTTATCCATTCATCTGTCAGTGGACATTTAGGTTGCTTCCATGTCTTGGCTATTGTAAACAGTGCTGCAGTGAACATTGGGGTGTGTGTATCCTTTCGAACCATGTTTTTCTCCAGGTATATGCCCAGGAGTGAGATTGCTGAATCATATGGTAGCTGTATTTGTAGTTTTTGGAGGAACCTTCATACTGTTCTCCATAGTGGCTGTACCAATTTACATTCCCAGTGGTGTAGGAGGGTTCCTTTTTTTCCCACACTCTCTCCAGCATTCATTGTTTGTAGACTTTTTGATGATGGCCATTCTGAGTGGAGTGAGCTGGTACCTCATTGTAGTCCTGATTTGCATTTCTCTAATAATTCGTGATGTTCAGCATCTTTTCATGTGCTTCTTGGCCATCTGTACATTTCTTTAGCAAAATGTATATTTAGATCCTCTGCCCATTTTTTGATTGGTTTGTCTGTTTTTTTCTTTTTTTTTTAATATATTGAGCTCATGAGCTGTTTGTAGATTTTGGAGATTAATGCCTTGTTGGTTGCATGGTTTGCAAATATTTTCTCCCAACCTGTGGGTTGTCTTTTTGTTTCGTTTATGGTTTCCTTTGCTGTGCAAAGGCTTTTGAGCTTAATTAGTCCCATTTGTTTATTTTTATTTCCATTACTCTTGAGAAAGATATTGCTGTGATTTATGTCAAAAAGTGTTCTGCCTATGTTTTCCTCTAAGAGTTTTATAGTATGTGGTCTTACAATTAGGGCTTTAATCCATTTTATTTTTGTGTATCATCTTAAAGAATGTTCTAATTTCATTCTTTTACATGTAGCTGTCCAGTTTTCCCTGCACAATTTGTTGTAGAGACTGTCTTTTCTGTTTGTATACTCTTGCCTCCTTTGTTGTGGATTAATTGACCATAGGTGCATGGGTTTATTTCTAGGCTTTCTATCCTGTTCTATTGATCTATATTTCAGTTTTGTGCCAGTGCCATACTGTTGTGATGACTGTAGCTTTGTAGTGTAGTCTGAAGTGAGGGGAACTGATTCCTCCAGCTCGGTTTTTCTTTCTCAAGTTTGCTTTGGTTATTTGGGCTCTTTTGTGTCTCCATACAAATTTTAAGATTTTTTTGTTCCAGTTCTGTAAAAATTGTCACTGGTAATTTGATAGGGATTGCATTGAATCTGTACATTGCCTTGGGTAGTGTAGTCATTTTCACAATGTTGATTCTTCCAATCCAAGAACATGGATATCGTTCCATCTGTTTGTGTCATCTTCAATTTCTTTCATCAGCATCTTATAGTTTTCTGTGTACAGGTCTTCTGCCTCCTTAGGTAAGTTTATTCCTAGGTATTTTATTCTTTTTTATGCAGTGGTAAATGGGAGTGTTTCTTTAATTTCTTTATCTGATCTTTTATTGTTAGTGTATAAAATGCAACAGATTTCTGTGTATTAATTTTGTATCCTGCAACTTTACAGAATTCATTGATGAGCTCTAGTAGTTTTCTGGTAGCTGCTTTGGGATTTTCTATGTATAGGATCATGTCATCTGCAAACAGTGAGTTTTACTTCTTCTTTTCCAGTTTGGATTCCTTTTATTTTTCTTCTCTGATTGCCATGGCTAGGACTTCTAAAACTATGTTGAATAAAGGTGGCGAGAGTGGACATCCTTCTATTGTTCCTGAACTTAGGTAAAATGCTTTTAGCTTTTTGCCTTTGACTGTGATGTTAGCTGTAGGTTTGTCATATATGGCCTTTATTATGTTGAGATATGTTCCTCAGTGCCCACTTTCTGGAGAGTTTTTATCATAAATGGGTGTTGGATTTTGTTAAAATCTTTTTCTGCATCTATTGAGATGATCATATGGTTTCTATTCTTTAATTTGTTGATGTGGTGTATCACACTAATGGCTTTGCAGATATTGAAAAACCCTTGCATCTCTGGGATAAATCCCACTTGATCATGGGGTATGATCCTTTTAATGTATTGTTAGATTCAGTTTGCTAGTATTTTGTTGAGGATTTTTGCATGTATGTTCATCAGTGATATTGGCCTATAGTTTTCTTTTTTTGTGACATCTTTGTCTGGTTTTGGTATCAGAGTGATGGTGGCCTCATAGAATGAGTTTGCGAGTGTTCCTTCCTCTGCATTTTTTTGAAGAGTTTCAGAAGGATAGGTGTTAACTCTTCTCTAAATGTTTGATAGAATTCACCTGTGAAGCCATATGGTCCTGGTCTTTTGTTTGCTAGGAGTTTTTAAATCACAGTTTCAATTTCAGTACTTGTGATTGGTGTGTTCTTATTTTCTGTTTCTTCCTGGTTCAGTCTTGGAAGGTTGTGGCTTTCGAAAAATTTGTCCATTTCTTCTAGGTTGTCCATTTTGTTGGCATATAGTTGCTTATAGTAGTCTCTTAGGATGCTTTGTATTTCTGTGGTGTCCATTTTAACTTCTTTTTCATTTCTCATTGTATTGATTTGAACTCTATCCCTTTTTATCTTCATGAGTCTGGCTAAAGGTTTATCAATTTTGTTTATATTCTCAAAGAACCAGCTTTTAGTTTCATTGATCTTTTCTATTGTTTTATTTGTCTCTATTTCACTTATTTCTCCTCTTATCCTTATGATCTCTTTCCTTCTACTAACTTAGGGTTTTGTTTGTTCTTCTTTCTCTAGTTGCTTCAGGTGTAAGGTTAGGTTGTTCATTTGAGATTTTCCTTGTTTCGTTAGGTAGGATTGTATTGCTATAAACTTCCCTCTTAGAACTGCTTTTGCTGTGTCTCATAGGTTTTGGATCATCATGCTTTCATTTTCATTTGTCTCTAGGTATTTTTTGATTTCCTCTTTGATTTCTTTAGTGATCCATTGATTTTTTAGTAGCATATTGTTCAGCCTTCACGTGCTTTGTTTTTTACAATTTTTTTTTATTGTAGTTGATATTTAATCTCTTAGCATTGTGGTCAGTAAAAATGCTTGGTATGATTTCAGTTTTCTTAAATTTTCCATTGCTTGCTTTGTGGTCCAGCATGTGATCTATCCTGAACAACGTTCCATGTGCATTTGAAAAGAATGTGTATTCTGCTGCTTTTGGATGGAATGCTCTATAACTATCAGTTAAGTCCATCTGGTTTAACGTGTCATTTAAGGCCTGTGTTTCCTTACTGGTTTTCTTTCTGGATGATCTGGCCATTGATGAAAGTGGGGTGTTAAAGTCCCCCACTATTATTGTGTTACTGTTGATTTCTCCTTTTATGGCTGTTAGCATTTGCCTTATATATTGAGGTGCTCCTATGTTGGGTGCATATATATTTTCCACTGTTATATCTTCTTCTTGGATTGATCCCTTGATTTTTATGTAGTGTCCTTCTTTGTCTCTGTTTCAGTCTTTGTTTTAATGTCTTTTTGTCTTATATGAGTATTGCTACTCTGGCTTTCTTTTGATTTCCATTTTTATGGAATACCTTTCCATTCCCTCACTTTCAGTCTGTATGTGTCCCTAGATCTGAAGTTTGTCTCTTGTAGACAGCATATATATGGGTCTTGTTTTTGTATCCATTCAGCAAGTATATGTCTTTTCATTGGGGCATTTAATCCGTGTACGTTTGAGGTAATTACTGATATGTATGTTCTTATTGCCATTTTGTTAATTGTTTAGGATTTGTTTTTGTAGGTCTTTTTTCTTCCCCTACTCTTTTATTCTCTTCTTTTGTGATTTGATGACTAATTTTAACATTGTGTTTGGGTTTCTTTTTCTTTTTTGCATGTGTATCGTAGATTTTTCGGTTTGGGGTTACCATGAGGTTTTTTTTTTTTACCATGAGGTTTTGATATAAGTCTATATAGGAACAATATTGTTTTACGTTGCTGGTCTTTTGATTTCAAATGCATTTTCAATATCCTGCATTTGTGCTTTCCTCTTCTCACGAATGCTGGTTTTGATATCTTATTTGTTAGTGGATGATTTCCTACCTTTACTGTGTGTTTTTCTTTACCAGAGAGGTTTTCCATTCGTAATTTTTTTGTGTCTAGTTTTGGTCTCTTCTTTTCCCTATAGAGAAGTTCCTTAAGCATCTGTTGCAGAGCTGTTCTGGTGGTGCTGAATTCTCTTAGCTTTTGCTTTTCTATAAAGCTTTCATTTCTCTGTGGAATCTGAATGAGAGCCTTGCTGGGTAGAGTATTCTTGGTTGTAGGTTCTTTCCTTTCATCACTTTAAATATATCATGCCACTCCCTTCTGGCCTGCAGAGCTTCTCCTGAGAAACAGCTGATAACTTTTTGGGATTCCTTGTAAGTTATTTGTTGCTTTTCCCTTGATGCTTTTAATATGTTTTCTTTGTCTTTAATTTTTGTAATTTGATTACTATGTGTCTCGGCATGTTCCTCCTTGGGTTTATCCTGCCTCTGACTCACTGCGCTTCTTGGGCTTGGGTGACTGTTTCCTTTCCCATGTCAGGGAAGTTTTCACCTGTTATCTCTTTAAATATTTTCTGACGGCCTTTTTCTCTCTCTTCTCCCTCTGGGACCCCTATAATGCAAATGTTGGTGCATTTTATGTTGTCCCAGAAGTCTCTTAGACTGTCCTTGTTTCTTTTCATTCTTTTTACTTTATTCTGTTCTGCAGCAGTGATTTCCACCACTCTGTCTTCCAGTTCACTTATCTGTTCTGCCTCAGTTATTCTGTTATTGATTCCTTCTAGTGTATTTTTCATTTCAGTTATCATGTTGTTCATCTCTGTTTGTTTATTCTTTAGTTCTTCTAGATCTTTTTTAAACATTTCTTGTGTCTTCTCGAGCTATGCCTCCACTCCCTTTCTGAGATCTTGGATCATCTTTACTGTTATTACTGTGAATTCATTTTTGGGTAGATTGCCTGTCTCCACCTTGCTTTGTTGTTCTGGGGTTTTATCTTGTTCCTTCATCTGGGACTTATTCTTCTGCCATATATCATTTTGTCTAACTTTCTGTGATTGTGGTTTCCTTTACATTGGCTGCAGAGTTTTACATTGGCTGCTGTAGTTTTTCTTGCTTCTGCTGTCTGCTCCCTAGTGGATGAGGCTGTCTGAGAGGCTTGTGCAGGACACTGGTTCTTGCCCACTGGTGGGTGGAGCTGTGCCTTGTCCCTCTGGTGGGTAGGGCTGTGCCAAGGGATGTGTCTAGAGAGCTGTGGGTTCAGGAAGACTTTATGCACCCTGTCTGCTGATGGGTGGAGCTGTTTTCCCATCTTGTTGGTTGTTTGGCCTGGGTATTCCAGCACTGGAGGCTGCAGGCTGTAAGGTGGGGCCAGGTGTTAAGAAAATGACAGTCTCTAGGAGGGCTCACACCAATGAGTACTCTCAAGAACTGCCATCGCCAGTGTCTTTGTCCCTGTAATGAGCACAGCCTTCTCCCACCTCCACAGGAGACCCTCCAATACCAGAAGATAGGTCTGGCACAGTCTTTTATGAGATCACTGCTTTTTCCATGCGTTCTGACGCACACGAGACCTTGCATGCACCCTCCAAGAGTGGTGTTTGTGTTTCCCCCAGTCCTGGAATTCCTGTGATCAAACCCTGATGGCCTTCAAAGCCAGATTCTCTGGGGGCTCCTCCTCCCCTTGCCACCATTGTCAGACCCCCAGGCTGGGGAGCCTGATGTGGGGCTCAGAACTTTCACTTCTGTGGTATAATTATTTTCCAGTTTGTGGGTCACCCACCTGGTGGGTATGGGATTTGATTTTATAGCAGTTGCACCACTCTTACTGTCTCATTGTGGCTTCTTCTTTGTCTTTGGATATAGGCGATTTTTTTGGTAGGTTGCAGCTTTTTTTGTTTATTTTGTTTTGTTTTTTGTCGATAGTTGTTTAGCAGTTAGTTGTGATTTTGGTGTTTTCATAAGAGCAGTAAGCTCATGTCCCTCTACACCATCTTGTCTCCGTCCTTTGTAATTTTCTTTCTTTTTTTTTCTTTGCGGTGTCTTTGGTTTAGGTATTAGGATAACAATGGCCTCATAGAGTGAACTTGGAAGTGTTCCCTCTTCTTGACTATTTTGGAATAGTTTTTGAAGGACAGGTATTGATATTAGTTCTTCTTTTTATGTTTGTAGAATTTCCTGGTGAAGTGGTTTGGTCCTGGAGCCTTGTTTGCTGGGAGCTTTTAAAAATTATAAATTCAATTTCACTACAAGTGATAGTTTGTTCAGATTGTCTGTCTCTTCCTGAATCAGTCTTGGAAGGATATGGTTCTAAGAATTTATTTATTTTATCTAGGTTGTTCAATTTATTGGCATATAACTGTAGTATTCTCTTATGTTTTTTTGTACCTTTGTGATATGAATTATAAATTTTCCTGTTTCTTATGTTGTTAATTTTGATCTTTTTTTTTTTCCTGATGAGCCTAGCTATAAACTTATCAATTTTGTTTATCTTTTCAAAAAATAAGTTCTTGGTTTTATTGATTTTTCTGGTTTTTCTTTGGGGGGGGTCACTATTTTATTTATTTCCTTTCTGATCTTTATTATTTCCTTCCTTCTCCTGACTTTGGGCTTTGTTCCTTTTTTTTTTTTTTAATTCTTTCAGATGGTACATTAGGTTGTTCATGTGAGATTTTTCTTATTTCTTGATGAAGGCCTATATCACTGTAAACTTCCCTCTTAAAACGGCTTTTTTTGTGTGTGTGTCCCATAGATTTGCAAAGTTGCATTTTTAGTTTTATTTGTCTTGAGGTATTTTACGATTTCTTCATTGATCTATTGGCTTTTTAGTTGCATGTTGTTTAGTCTCCATTTTTTTTTTTACCTATTTTTCTTTCTGTGATTGATCTCTAGTTTTGTATTAGTTTCTAGTTTTTTTTTTTCAGAAAAAATGCTTGATGTCTTTTTATCCTTTTAAATTTGTTTAAACATGTTTTGTGGCATAGCGTGTAATATGTCCTGGAGAACATTCCATGCGCCCTTGAAAAGAATGTGTAGTCTGCTGTTTGGTGATGTAAAGTCCCTTAGATACCTATTAAGTCCAGTTGGTCTAATGTGTCATTTAAGACTACTGTTTCTTAATTTTTTTTCTGGATAATCTGTTTATTGATGTAAGAAGATGTTAAAGTACCCTACTATTATTGTACTATTGTCAATTTCTCCCTTTACGTCTGTTAAAATTTGCTTCATTTACTTATGTGCTCCTATATTAGCTGTATATATGCTAACGAGTCTTATATCCTCTACTTGTATTGATCCCTTTATCATTATATGATGCCCTTCTTTTTCTTCTGTGGTTGATTTTGTCTGATGAGAGTATTGCTACTCCATCTTTCCTGTCGTTTGCATTTGCATGAAATATCGTTTTCTATTCCCTCGCTTTTAGTCTGAGTGCCTTTAGCTTTGAAGTGAGTCTCTTATAGCCAGGATATAGATGTGTCCTGGGTTTTTTTTAAATACAATCAGCACTTTATGTCTTTTGATTTGAGCATTTAATCCATTGACATATAAAGAGAGCATTGATTGGTATGTACTTATTTCCATTTTGTTACTTGTTTTTTGTTACTTGTTTGTTGTTTTTGTTCTTTTCTGTTCTTTTCTTCTTCTTTTAATTTCTTCTCCTGTGGTTTGATGGGTGTGTGTGGTATGCTTGTGTTCCTTTCTCTCTAGTTTTTGTGTACCTATTGCCTATTGTATGGTTTTGATTTGTGGTTAACATGGAGTTTATATATGTTGACCTATAACTATGTCTACTTCTTCCAAAGCAGTAGTCATTTAAGTTTAAACACATTCTAAAAGATCTACATCTTTTACTCCCCTCCCCCGTGTTTTTTGTTTTTGATGTCATATTTTACATCTTCATATTTATCCCTTAACTGTTTATTGCAGTTATAGTTGATTTTGCAATTTTTGTCTTTTAATCTTCACATTAGCTTATTTAAGTGGTTGATCCACAGTCTTTACTATATATTTGCCTTTACTAGTGGGATTTTTCCTTTCCTATAAATTCTTACTTGTTGTAGCCATTTCTTTTCCATTTAGGGAAGATGCTTTAACATTTCTTTTAGGGTCAATTTAGTTAGTATTGATGAACTCTTTTAGTTTTTGCTTGTCTGAGAAATTTTTTTCTCTCCTTCATTTATGAATGATAATCTTGTGGGACAGAGTATCTCAGGTTGTAGGTTTCCCCTTTCAGCACTTTAAATATATCATGCCACTCCCTTCTGGCCTGCAAAATCTGTAGAATAATAAGCTGATAGCCTTATGGGTATTCCCTTGTATGTGACTCTTTGTTTTTCATTTGCTGCCTTTAGAATTCTCTATCTTTAACTTTTTCCATTTTAATTATGATATCTCTTGGTGTGGGTCTCTTCAGTTCATTTTGTTTGGGACCCTCTGTGCTTCCTGTATCTGGATGTCTGTTTCCTTCTTCAGGCTTGAAAATTTTTTAGCCATAATTTCATCAAACACATTTTCAACCCCTTTCTCTATCGCTCCTTCTTGAACCCCTATAATGCAAATGTTAGTATGCTTGATGTTGCCTCAGTGATCCCTTAAACTATCCTTACCTTTTTTTTTTTTTTTTTTTTTGTGGTATGCGGGCCTCTCACTGCTGTGGCCTCTCCCGCTGCGGAGCACAGGCTCCAGACGCGCAGGCCCAGCGGCCATGGCTCATGGGCCCAGCCGCTTCGTGGCACGTGGGATCCTCCCAGACCGGGACACGAACCCACGTCCCCTGCATCTGCAGGCGGACTCTCAACCACTGCGCCAAAGGATAGGTAAGCCCTATCCTTACCTTTTAAAATTTATTTTTCTTTTTGCTGTTATGATTGGGTGATTTCCATTATTCTTTCTTACAGATTGCTTATGCATTCTTCTGCATCACCTAGTCTGCTGTTAAATCCTTCTAGTATGCTTTTCATTCCAGTTATTTTATTCTTTTTCTCTGACTGGTTCTTTTTTATATTTTCTAGTTCCCTGTTAAAATTCTCACTGTGTTCATCTATTCTCTTCCCAAGTTCAGTTAGCATTCTTATTACTAATGCTTTGAACTCTTTATCTGGCAAATTATTTATCTCTGTTTCATTAGTTGTTTTTTCAGGGCTTTGTTTCTTGTTCTTTTGCTTGAAACAAATTCCTTTGTCTTCTCATTTTACTTAACTTTCTTTGTCTTTACAAAATTAGGTGAAACATTTACCTATTTCAGTCTTGCAGGGGTGTCCTGTGTGACAGCATCCCCATGCAGTCTTCACATGCTGGGTGGCTTTCTTGGGATTGCTAATCTGAAGTGAGCACAGGTCACATCTTCCCTTTGGGTGTGCTGGCAGCTACCACCTTGCTGGGAGGCAGGGGTGGACGTGGAGGGGCTAGAGCCAGAGCCAGGTGTGAGCCTGGGTTTCTTCTATGCTCAGTGGCTGTCACCACCCTATGGGAGTGGGTTTGGGGCCCAAGATGCTGGAGCTGAAGTCCCATGTGTCGATTGGAGCTGGTTCCATTCCCTGTAAGTGTGCACTCTCCCCTGCCCTCGGTGTTGGCACCTCCATCCCAGTGGAAGGGAACATAAGAGGAAGAGGGGCTTGAGCGGCCCCCAGTGGGGCTGGGTTATGCCCTGGTATGGTCCCAGCAAGCCAGTCAGAGCCCCAGGCCATTTCTGATCCGCTGCCTTCATGTGCTCACCAGAAACATTCTCCCTTGCCCTGTTTAGAAGCGGGGCCTGGCCCTAGCTGGCTCTGCTTCCTCCAAATGTGTGTACCTTCACCCTAGTGGAGAGCAGCTCTGGAGCAAGAGGAGCTGGAGCAACTGCCTGCCGTGGGCCAGGATGCCTGCTGGGTTGATTCCCATACAGGAGTCAGAGCCCCAGGCTGCTTCCAAACTGCTTCCTTCCCACACACCAGCAGTGGCCGCCCTCACCCTGTTCAGATTCAGGGCTGGTTGCACACCAGCTCCATCACCTCCAAGTATGTTATTCCTTAGCAGTGGCAGCCTTTGCCCTAGTGGAGAGGTGTGCTGGAGCAAGAGGGGCTGCAGCAGTCTCCAGATGCAGGCTGGGGTGCACTGGGGCAGTAGTGGGAAACTGGCATGAGCCCTGGGGCGTTTTCAGCCTACTTTCTCCACCTTGTTCCTGGGAGTAAGCAAGCATGTGTGAGTGGAGTCTCAGTTTCTTTCAACTCTCTGGTACATCCCACTGGTTTTTAAACCTGCTCAGGGGACTCATCTACCTGATGTCCAACCCAGTGGCTGGGGTGCCCAATATGTAGTTCAAACCCCTCAGTCCCCAGGGAGGATCTCCCAACCTGTGATATCTCCTTCCTCTTGTCTGTTTCCTGCTACAAGAACTGGTCCCAGACTGATCCCCTCTCCTCCCTTCCTACCTGACTCCATGTGGGTATTTCTTTATAGCCTTGGTTGTAAAAGAGCCTTTCTGCCAGTCTCTAGTTTGTTTTCAGCTAGAGTTGCCCCACACATAGATCTGTTCTTGATGCATTCATTGGGGGAGGTGAGCCCAATGTCCTACTCCACCATCTTGATTTCTCCATTTCTTTATTAAATGCATTTAGTTCGTGAATTGTTTTCCTGATTTTGCTTAGTTGTATATCTGTGTTTTCTTGCATTTCATACAGTTTAAGATGATGATTTTACATTCTTTGTCAGGGAAATCATAAATTTCCATTTCTTTGGGGTCAGTTGCTGGAGCTCTATTACTTTCCTTTGGTGGCATCATATTTGTATAATGCTTTGTTGTCTATGTAGCCTTATATTAGTGTCTGTGCATTTGTGAAGCAAGCACCTCTTCCAGTCTTTACAGACTGGTTTCAGAAGATAAAGACGTTCTGTTTGTTTCCCGAGCTGATAGGATTACTTCCATAATTGCAGTTGTGCTGCATTGGAGCCAGTTGTGAGGCTTTTGCTGGGTCTGCAGTAGCATCTATGATTTGTGGGCTTGCTACTGGGTCTTATGCTGGTGTGGATCCCTTCCAGTCCCCAGGTAGATGTGACTACCTGCAGTACCTTGTTCAGTAGGGTGGGACTGGGACAAGGGTCTGCTTTGGGGTCCACGTGTGGGTCCCCAGGTAGCAAGCCTATTACCAGGTAAATGGTGGGTGTGCCTCCTGCCAGATCTTGGGTGGACTGCTGCCTGGTCACTGGATGGGTCCCTGGATGGACAGGACTGACCCTGGACTGTAGCTGAGAGGTACTGGAACTGAGCCTCAATGCTGTTTCAGATTCCACAGCCAAGATTTGCTCTGCAGTCATGGATGGGTATGTCTCCCTCCAGATCACTGGATGGGCTGAATTGGTCCCTGACTGTGGCCAGAGGGGCTGGAGTTGAGTATAGGGCCCTTTCAGGATCTCTTGGAGTGCAGTTATGTTTTCTGACAGGTTCCTGTGCCAGGACTGCTTGGGGATTGTGGTTGGGAGTATTAGGCCCTTTCAGGATCTCTGGGAGTACATACAGGAGTGTGTCCTGTTGGGTACCTGTGGCAGCAGAACTGTTCACAGTCTCCAGTTGGAAGGGGCTAGGACTCAGTGTAGGGCCCTTTCAGTTCTCCAGGGTTGCAGCCAGGTGTGTTTCCTACTGAGACCTTGGACCCTCAGGACTGCTGTAGACTGGCAGACTGTAGTTATGAGGAAGCTGGAGTCACATACAGGGCCTTTTCAGGAACTCCAGGGGACAGAGACAGGAGTGTCTCCTGCCTGGTCTTTGTGCAAGCAGAAATTCTAGAAGACTGGCAGTGAGGGGGCTTGAGCTGAGTATAAACCCCTTTTAGGATCTTAGAGGGTACAGACAAGCGTGTTTCCTATAGGGTTCCTTTGCCAGCATGATTGTTCCTAGACTGTGGCTGGGACTTGCTGGAGCCCTGTTACAGGCCGCTTCAGAATCCACAGTCTGACGGACTGTACCTTACTTCCAGGGGCTTACCTTCAGGGGTTCCCACACCGCAGCCTAGTGAGGCTGGAGCTGGTTCAAAGGTCACTTCCTGTTCTACAGCCAGGAACAAGTTCTTTAAGTTCTTTATTATGCCTGTTACCTGATACATGAATGAGTGTGACTCCTTTGGGTCCCTTGACATGTGGCATATACTGGTGACAGACCCAGAGCCAAATGGAGCTGTAGCTAAGTTCTCAGGGGTACAGAGCTATTTCTGTTTCTATAGCTGAGACCACAGTCAGTGAGTCAGCTGCCTAAGTGCAAGCCTGTCTCCTCAAAATGGCTGTCTTCATTCTTGGACTGCACCAGGGTTTCACAATCTCCAACCTGGATCCTGAAGCTCCTGTGAAGACACTTTTGTCTGTGAGTGTAGATGCAAAATTACTGTTCTTGAGGGGGGTTGATTATGTACGAGGGACATTTTTCTGACAAGCAATGCTATATAATGTAATTTCCATCAACTAAGACCAAGATTTTTCAACTCTTTATTTACAAAAATAAAGATAACTAGTAAGCCAAATGTCAGTTGCTAAGTAAGTTAGTTTTTTCTTTACACATTAGTATTAATGCTAATTAAAATGTTAGAATCCTTGACTTTTATTATTTTAGACTTGGGAGACCTGGCGTTGATTGTTATTGTCAACATGAAAGTGGTGCAGCTGTTCTGCAGCTCCAATTCTTGATCAATGAGGTAAGGATTTTCTTAGATATTTCTATCTCACACACACATTGTGTAATCTTTTTAATATTATTTTTCTACATGCTTAAAGATATATACGTATGCAATATTGTTCATGGTCACAGTTTTCATAAAAGACTGTACTCCTGTATTTGTCAGTTTATTAAATTTTAAAGGAAAAATTTTGTATGTACCAGAAGATCCTGTTATTGTGATTGTGTAGTATAATTTATAGATTAATTGTTTAAATGGTTTTTAAAAAATTACTAAAATCCTTTGATTGCTACACTGACCATTAATTCTCCCTCTACACACTCTCCTCCCACCAATTTGTTTTCTAATCCAGCATTAATTTTCATGTTTTGTCTTTATCTTCCATTAAGTAATCTTTTCAGTTATCTACTTTGGGCTTCTTTGTCTGTATATATCTCCATATTCATTTGTTGGTATACATATGCATAGCTTTATAACAATTGGCTGCCTACCCTACTCCTATTTTTATAGACCTATGGTGATGAGGAACTCCCTAAAGACAAAGTTTGTAAAGCTCAGAAAGTTTGCAGATCTTCCAGTAGTTGAAGGCTACTTAAGGCCTTCTTTTTTTTTTTTTTTGCGGTACGCGGGCCTCTCACTGTTGTGGCCTCTCCCGTTGCGGAGCACAGGCTCCGGACGCACAGGCTCAGCGGCAACGGCTCACGGGCCCAGCCGCTCTGCGGCATGTGGGATCTTCCCGGACCGGGGCACGAACCCGTGTCCCCTGCATCGGCAGGCGGACTCTCAACCACTGCACCACCAGGGAAGTCCCTTAAGGCCTTCTTGACTCATATTTTTACAATGGATCCTTGAGTCTTTTGAACTCTTTTATATTAAGTGATTCAGTCAATGCAAAAATGTTTTAAGAGTTTATGCCATACCAAATTTGGGCACTTAGGAGATTGAACTCAGTGTATTGAAAGAAAAAAAAAGAGGTATCACTGGTTGTTTCTTGTGGCATGAATGGTGATCTTTTATTCAGTATCTCTATATATTTGCATATATATATTCTAAGAACTTTTACTCATAAACATGGGTGAAATGTTTCATATAACTTTACACCAGAGATACCTGAGGCATGAAAAATTTGTGATACTGGGAAATGTCCACTTTTTACTTCTCTTAGCTCAAAAATCTTTCTCATAAGGCTGTGAGATTCTCCTTGTTGACCAGCCTAACATATTTCATGTTGTAGGCATACTTGCTGTGGGGTACCAAAACGAGAGAGGGAAATAAGGAAGAGCAGGGGAAACATTAAAAAAATATTTTATCGTAATAACTAGTCTTTAGTATCTAGACTGACAACCTTTTTGAAGTCTCAGTGTTACTCTATAGCTCCTAGTTGAGAGATCTCAGCCTTTTGCCTTCTGCATGGATGTTTACTGGCAGGCATAAATTGTTCCCAGGTGATTTTCTGTGTGTCCTGTCCTCTGAGAATTGTCTTCAAGGCCATAAGTTTGCCTCTGTGCTGTTACATAACTAAGAAGAAATAAAAGCAAGCCTTCAACATCTTTCCAGTGTTTACATTGTCTGTCCTGAACTGCTCACCTCGATCTGCCTTATACTCAACTTCTGTACCTTTTTCCAAACTTCCCAGCTTCTGACCTCTTGACCTGTGTTTTTATTCAGTTTTCAATCTTTTCACAGATCTTCATTAGTAGTGCTTTTTATGGATTTGCTTTTGTAAATGAGCCCTAGACACCCTGCCAATGTGCTTACTTTCACGTGTCTTATGTTTCTGTTGGTGTTGTTCAGTGGTTCTGTTCACCTCCCTCAAATGCTAAGTTATCTCCTAGTTTTATCATAGAATTATTAATACTGACTTCCTTCCTAGATTTATTCAGCTATTACACTAAGATATTATTGAACATCTGCTGATTTATTTTACTTTCATTGCCGTTGGCATATTATATTATATCTTTTGTATAACACATAACTATTTACTGTAGACAATGTTTTATTAATTTTATATATCATAGTCTATCTTCACCCTATCCCAAATGAGTTTCCACTTTCCTGAGAAATGAGATCACTATTCTATATCTCAAAAAAAAAATTGTAGTTCATCAAGTACTTCCAAGCAGTCCTAATAATTTTCTAATTTGAATATGTAGAACACTTGAGAACAGTTTACAAAAAAAAGCAGACAAACAAAAATCCTCAAGGCATGTGTAGGATACATTTTATTGCATGAATGTAATTATCTATGAGTTCATTTTAAAATGTATATATCAATGTATACCTCTTTGAATATGTGTATTAACATATTTATATACAAATATGCAATTTGTACACATTTTAAAACATTTTAATGGTTATACTCTCTGGTTATGATTATTGTTTTAAAAGTTATTTTTCTTTGAGACTAAAATCATAGGTATATAATATCGAGAACCATCATAGGCAACATGAGCATATGTTTGTTGTAGGAATTGTTATGGAAGAGCATTTAGATTCCTATATTCTCTCTAATTCCTAAAGAAGAAGTAAATTCTAGGAATTTCAGTATAGTTCTTCCTAACATCTACATGGTTTATCATTTTTATATCTGTGATTGATTTAATAAACTGTGAAAGGTTACTTGTAACCGAGTACTTTGTAAAGTATGAAAAGAATTTTAGGTATCTCCAGACTACCATAATTGTGCAAGATCACTTTTACAGAACACATTCAATACTCTAGAGTAGCTTCAGGCTCTGACAGGGCAAGCATTGATGTTTTTTTGCTGGGAAACTCAATGGCAAAAGTTCTGACGTAGTTTAAGATGATCTTAACTCAGTAAAATAAATAGTTTATAATAGTTTAAGATGATCTTACTTAACTCAGTAAAATAAATAATTTAAAATATGTATATGAAGTCATACATGGCAGCTAATTTTCTGCCCATATGGTGTCTGCCATACTAATAGGTAGAACCCATCCTATTGTATTTGAAGTAGGATCCATTTTTATTTGGAGGCTTTGTATAAAAAGGATCTTAGTATTATTTTTGTAGTTATACTGAATTCTAGTTGGAGAAATGTTTTCTTTTATTACAGGTGTTTTCTTTTGTCATAGATGAAGCTTTTTGAAGTAAGAAAACAAATTAAATTATGTCAAATATACTATATAGGAAGACTATATACTTCTTAACTATACAGAAAATTTTAAGGAAGACTATATACTTCTTTTAGGAAGACTATACACTTCTTAACTATACAGAAAATGTTTACAAACAGTGTATTTTTATATGACCAGATTGCAATTTAAAACTGGGTTGGATATTTGCTTTTCTGTAGAGCTACATGGTATATGTATAAATAGTAAAAACAACAAAAAAATTAAACTTAGTTTTTCCCAAAGAAAATATAAGAAATCTTTAATAGTCACAATGATTCTTATAATAATAATCCCTCTATTGATAAATGCATATTCCTTGAACTAATCATTCTCACCAATCCATATACAGTAGTTTACCTGCTTCTTCTACTGTTAGCATTCTTAGGCTTCCTGACTGAAGTATGTGCATTGTCCTTCCTTGTATTTCTACATTATATAAATACAAATAACATTAAAAGCAGTGAAAAATTCAGTAAATTAGCTTGTTTTTGCTTCGCAAAAAAACCCCCATAAATTAGTAAATCGCTCACTTTGTCTTCATTTTGTTCCAGGGTGCTTTGGTCAGTGCAGGTTCAGATGATACACTTCATTTGTGGAACCTTAGACAAAAAAGGCCAGCTGTTCTTCATTCTCTTAAATTTAACAGAGAACGGTAAGAATGTAAGAGTTAAACAATATTTTAACGTGTAAGAAAATTATTTCCCGATCAAGTTTCAGGTTAATTTTTGAAAGAATTAAAAAAATAATATTAATAGCTAGAAATAATATTTATGCTTACTTTTCTAATAGTTTATTTTCATAGAAAATTCATAATTGATATAGATTCAGTCCTTTTCTAATGGGAACTCCTAGCATTCTTGTTCTCCTTGCTATAAACTAGGACTTCACCAATGATGTGTTCTTTTCCTTAGGTCAAGGTGCTGAAAAGCCAGACCTAAAATTTAAAAGTCAAGTAAATACTAAATGTATTTCCACACCTTTTGATCATGGAAGTTACCTCCTACACTTTCACCCTTTTGCTTAAATATTTTTTACCTTAAAAAAATATGAGACAGAGGTTTTAGACATCCAAAAATGTTGGTACTAAGTGTTGCGCAACATTGCACATCCAAGATTGATATTTTCAAAGATGGTGAATGGATCAGAATTCAAATTCTCCCATTTTAGAATGAAATAATAATTAGAAAAAGAAAATTTTATGAATGGATATGGAAAATGTTACTAGATTTTATTTGTAACAAATTGTCCCCAATTTTAATGTTTCTAGTGTTGGTTTCAACCAGAGCTAGAATATAACAGACATCTACTTAGCTGATAATCCACCTTGAGATGAAGTAAAATTTGTATTTTATTATCTGTATCTGTTATTTAACTATTAAATGATCTGATATTTGTTTATTATTTGGGAAACAGTCAGACTTTTTGGTGTGATTGAGAAGGGCTATCACAGGAAAAATTGATATTAATGAAAGAAAAAGAAACCTCTGAGAAGTAAATTTACACAGATTAGCAAGTACTAGTCAAAACTGAGTTAGGTAGATGATAGAGACAGGCAGCCACTGCTGAGAGCTCAAGAAAGTGCTTATTTTATTTTGTTGAATGGTAATAGTTCATAAGGAATCATCACTGTATGGGCAGAGCTTAATGAAGTAAACCTGTTTTTATAGGTTTGTTGAGAAAAAAGGATGGCAGCTATAGACATTCTTCCTTTTTCTATTTGGAGCTTTTTCTTTTTCTTCTTATATGTGTACTGTAATATTTGAATCATTAACCTTCAATATTCTGAGTAGTATTCATGAGTATTATGTCCACAGTATTTTGGGATTCAGCATCAATGGAAGTTTTTGTTAATCCAGTATTTTTTTGAGAGGAGGAAATTTATATTTTAGCTATTTGCTAAAACTAGATAGGACTTCTTTCTTTATATTATATCTAATTTTGGTTATTTTATCTTAAATTTTAAAATAAGTAATGTAGCAAATATTTCAGGATATGAAAAGTTGAAAGATCAGTCAAGAGTTGTTATACTGTTCCTTGTACCTTTACCACTAAAAATATTACCTACCTCAGATATTGCCATATTGATTTTATCTCTTTCTCTACTTGTAAGATTTTTTGTTTGTCAATGTTTTGAGTAGATCTGGCCCTACCCTTTTGTGTAGATGGGCAGAATGAGTTTTTTTCCCCTCACAATTGGAATGTTGAAGGAAATGTTCTGGCCTCTTTTATAGCCATTTTGGGGAGAAGAAATGATTGATGGTGATGATTTCCAGTTATAATTTTATTAACTCATTTGAGGTATATTTAACTGGTAGGAACGTAAAAGACCAAGCTGACAGATTTTGGACAAGTTTAAATCTTAGGAACTTTGCAGGCACTGCCTATTTTTTTAAATTAATTTTTATTGGAGTATAGTTGCTTTACAATGTTTTGTTAGTTTCTGCTGTACAGGAAAGTGAATCAGTCTTACGTATACATATATCCCCTCTTTTTTAGATTTCTTTCCCATTTAGGTCACCACAGAGCATTGAGTAGAGTTCCCTGTGCTATACAGTAGGTTCTCATTAGTTACCTATTTTATACATAGTAGTGTATATATGTCAATCCCAATCTCCTACTTCATCCCACCCACCCACCTTGGTATCCATAAGTTTGTTCTCTACATCTGTGTCTCTATTTCTTCTTTGCAAATAAGTTCATCTATACCATTTTTCTAGATTCCACATGTAAGTGATATTATACGGTGTTTGTTTTTCTCCTTCTGACTTATTCACTCTGTATGACAGTCTCTGGGTCTGTCCACATCTCTGCAAATGGCACTATTTCATTCCTTTTATGGCTGAGTAATATTCCACTGTATATATGCAGCACATCTTCTTTATTCATTCTTCTGTTGATGGACATTTAGGTTGCTTTCATGTCCTAGCTATTGTAAATAGTGCTGTAATGAACATTGGGGTGCATGTATCTTTTTGAATTATGGTTTTCTCTGGGTATATGCCCAGGAGTGGGATTACTGAGTCAAATGTAGTTCTGTTTTTAGTTTTTTGAGGAATCTCTGTACTGTTCTCCATAGTGGCTGTGTCAATTTGCATTCCCACCAACAGTATAGGAGAGTTCCCTTTTCTCTACACACTCTCCAGCGTTTATTGTTTGTAGGTTTTTTTGATAATGGCCATTCTGACCAGTGTGAGGTGATACCTCATTGTAGTTTTGATTTGCATTTTTCTAACAATTAGTGATGTTGAGCATCTTTTCATGTGCCTCTTGGCCATCTGTATGTCTATCTAGGTCTTCCGCCCATTTTTTCTTTGGGCTATTTGTTTTTTTGATATTGAGCTGCATGAGCTGTTTGTAGACTTTGGAGAGTAATCCCTTGTCAGTTGCTTCGTTTGCAAATATTTTCTCCAATTTTGAGGGTTGTCTTTTCATTTTTTTAATGGTTTCCTTTGCTGTGCAAAAGCTTTTAAGTTTAATTAGGTCCCATTTGTTTATTTTTGTTTTTATTTTCATTACTTTAGGAGATGGTTCAAAAAAGATCTTGCTGCGATTTATATCAAAGAGTGTTCTGTTTATGTTTTCCTCTAAGAGCTTCATAGTGTCTGGTCTTACATTTAGGTCTTTAATCCATTTGGAGTTTATTTTTGTGTATGGTGTTAGGGAGTGTTCTAATTTTATTCTTTTACATGAAATTAAAAGACAGTGCTGTCTGACATTGCCTGTTTTAATGCTTACAAAAATGTGATATTTATCTTTTTGTGAAAGTTAAATTAATTATCTTGAACTTGAGAATAATAATTAATATCACAATTTATTGTGGAGCGGAAAATATCTTTAAATGTATCATGAATGCAAGGCTTAAGTCAATGAAGGAGAATTTAACCAAGTGTCTTTGGGAACTCTAAGCCCTCTTAAATCGGCCATTTAACTGTATACATTTCTATATACTTGTCAACTGGAAGAAAGACACACAATATGAGAGTTGGGAGTGAAGTTTTATTGAGGGTCTTACTGAGGACTATAGCTGGGAGATAGCCTCTCAGATAGCTCTGAGGAACTGCTCCAAAACCACAGGGGAGGAGCCAGTATATAAATTTTTTGGCTGGGAAATACAAGTAGCAAGCATAAAAGATTACTGCTAATCACAAGGAACAGACATCTCAAGTTAATGATTTAAGTGCTTTTCTATGTATGGGAAGATGCAAGAATCTGGGGTCATTCAAATTCTTCCTTAGATATGAATCTTAACTGTCTAGGGACCATATATCTAAAACACAGAATGTTCCATCCTGTTTTTCTCTGTCCTGAATTCCCCTCTGGGGGCCCTGTCAGTGGGTGACTGCAGTGGGTTGTAACTTAATCCTTGTAGAACTGGAATGTTGGGCAATATTCTTTGTTTATGTATCCTTGTGCTTATGCCATATACATATTTAGTTTATATAGTTTGTAAATTTTAGGTTTTTTTAATTAGGGCAACTTCAGTCTTTGGTTTTATAGTCTTTGAAGGTAGCAACCAGGCTTAGATTGTTGAGAAGTAGGTTTAGATATTCCAGCTGCTTCTGGTGGATGATCTTTGGGTTCCTCTCATATCAGAGTTTATAAACTTAAATATGGAAGAAAAACTTTTGATTTCTGTGGTACATGATCTGAAAAATGAATAAAATCAAGCATTTACATTTCAGGCATATTAACAGTCCTTGCTATCACTGATCATAAATCATGTAATGTTGGGGAAAGCCTAGAATTGTTTTATATGGTTTTCAAGTAAAATTCAACAGATAGGCTATAATATACAGATCATAAAGTATTTGTACTAATTATATCAGAGTTTATTTTTTCTGTCAGTGGTGTTCTGCTAATTAATATTGTCAGAATACTTCTAAGGAATATTAGCTAAACCGCCAGGAAGGAATATGTTATTAAGAACCTTATTTCTGAAATCTCTAGCAAACTTGACCCATCAGAGTTGGCTTTGGGGGACACTATTTATAACCCAAATTTAAAATATTTTATTGCTTTATAAAGATAATCTGAATTACTTTTCTTTTAAAATTTTCTTAACTAATTAGCATATTTGCCTGGTTTGACAGTCAAAAGATAAAAGTTGTATGTACAGTGAAGGATCTTTCTTCCCCTCCTGTCCCCTGGACACTCTGTCTATCCGCAGAGCCAAGCAGTGTTATTAATTCCTTGTGTCTTTCTAGAGATTCATTCTGTACACATATAAGCAAATATTATATGTAACATAATTTTCTTCTTTATGTATTTATAGACAAATATGAAAGTATCATATATTTCTGTTACATAAGTTGTAGCACATTATACAAACAGTTTTGTACCTTGTTTTTTTCCCTTTACATGTTCTCAAGATCATTCCTTATTAGTACATAAAAAGTTTCCTTATTCTTTTTTTGGTGTGTATGCAAATGTTACCAAACTGCCAAGAAACTGTGTAAATATTAAAGTGTATGCCTTGAAATAATTTTACATCCATGTGACAAATGCACAATTCAAGAAACAGAAAATTGCTAAAGCCACAGAAATCCCTCTGTGTTACCTTCTAATCACTACCTAACCCCCAAGTGTAACACTATTCTGATTTCAAACATTATAGATTGGTTTTGCCTGTTGTTTTTCACAGTTATAGGAATGGAATTGTACATATCTACTTACTTGTATTTGGCTTCTTTTTTTAAAAATAAATTTAATTAATTAATTAATTAGGCTGCATTGGGTCTTTGTTGCTCTGCGTGGGCTTTCTCTAGTTGTGGCGAGCGGGAGCTACTCTTCATTGCTGTGCGTGGGCTTCTCACTGAAGTGGCTTCTCTTGTTGCGGAGCATGGGCTCTAGGCACGTGGGCTTCAGTAGTTGTGGCTCGTGGGCTCTAGAGCACAGGCTCAGTAGTTGTGGCACACGGGCTTAGTTGCTCCCTGGCATGTGGGATCTTCCCGGACCAGGGCTCGAACCTGTGTCCCCTGCATTGGCAGGTGGATTCTTAACCACTGTGCCATCAGGGAAGTCCCTATTTGGCTTCTTTTGCTCAACATTATATTTGTAAGTTTCATTCATGTTGCATGTAGCCATAGTTTATTATTTTCATTGTTATGTAGTATTCAATTTAATGAATATTCTTTAATTTGATTCTTTAATTTTAAAAATTTAATTCTTTAATTTAAAAACTTTTAAAATTTTGTAAATTTTAGAAATAACTTGTCAAATTCCACAAACACATCTGAGATTTTGATTAGAAATATCTTGAATCTGTAGATCAATTTGGGGAGAACTGACATTCCCCATGATGATGGGGAATGGCAATATCGATTGATTGTCATTAACAATGATGACATATTGATTCATTGCCTGAATCACACACAGTCAGGGAATCAAACATGGTATATATCCCACCACTTACTTAGGTATTCTTTGATTTCTCTAAATGACATTTATGGATTTCTCGGTAGAGGTCTTCTATATTTTTATGTTTAGTCATAAATATTTGATAATTTTAAATGCTATTGAAAATTGTACATAATGATAAAAGGATAATATATTGTAAATTGTACGTAATGATAATTATATTACAGTATATTATTTTTAATATTTTTGTTGGAATATGAAAATATAATTTATTTTTATATGTTGACTTTGTGTCCAATGACTTTACTTAAATTCAAATTGCTTATCTATTGTAGATTTTCCTGTGTACACAGTCATGCCATCTTCAAATAATGACAGTTTTATTTCCTTCTTTAGTTTTATGTCTTTGTATTTATTTCTTTTTATTATTGCACTGGGGTTAGGACCTTCTATTAGTTTTTTTTTTTTTTTGCACTGTTGGAGTACTGAAGCATTTATTTATTTATTATTATTAATTTTTTTTACATCTTTATTGGAGTATAATTGCTTTACAGTGTTGTTAGTTGCTGTTGTACAACAAAGTGAGTCAGCTATATGTATACATATATCCCCGTATCCCTTCCCTCTTGAGCCTCACTCCCACCCTCCCTATCCCACCCCTCTAGGTCGTCACAAAGCATCGAGCTGATCTCCCTGTGCTATGCAGTGGCTTCCCACTAGCCTTCCATTTTACATTTGGTAGTGTATATGTGTCAATGCTACTCTCTCACTTCGTCGCAGCTTCCCCTTCCCCCGCCTGTTGTATTAGTTATTTATTGCTGTGTGACAAAATTACACAAACTTAGTGGCTTAAAACAACATGCATTTCTTATCTCAGAGTTTGTAGGTCAGGAAACCAGGTGCGGCTTAGATGAGTTTCTGTTTCAGGATCTCACAAACTACAGTTAAGGTGACTGCCAGGGCTGTGACCTCATCTGAGGCTTGATTGGGAAAGGATCCATTTTCAAAACTTATTTGGTTGTTGGCAGCATTCTGTTCCCTAACAAGTTGATGCATCGAGAGCCTTAGTTTTTACTGGCTGTTGACCAGAGACCACTGTCAATTGCTTCCAATATGCCTTTCTCCATAGGACATCTGACAACCTGAAAGCTTCCTTCTTCAGAGTCAATAAGGGAGAGAGTCTTCTCACAAGATGAATGTTACAATCACATGTGATTTAGTAATGAAAGTGGCATCTCATGACCCTTGCTATATTCCGTTGGTTATAAGCAAATCACAGGTCCTGTGCACATAGAAGGGGAAGGGGATTATGCAAGGGCAAGGATATCAGGAGGTGGTGATTGTGGGGACTACCTTGGAATCTGTCCATCATAGACTTCCAGTACAATATTGAATAAAATGTCCAAGGACAATGCTTTTCTTGTCTACTTACTGATCTTAGGGAAAATATTTTTATTATTTCACCTTTAAGTGTATGTTTGCTGCACGTTTTTAAATAGATATTCTTTATTAGTTTAAGAAAGTTTCTTGTGCTCCTAATTTGTTATAAGCATATATATTTTAAAATTATGAATGGTGTTAAATTTTATCACATAGTTCTTATGCATCTTTTGTGATGATCATATTATTTTTTTCTTTTTTATCTATTAATGTGGTAAATAACATCACTTGATTTTTGCATGTTAAATGACCCTTGTATTCCCAGAATAAATACAACTTTTGTGATGTATTAGCATTAATATATGTGCTGAATTTGCTAATATTTTGCTAATAAGTTGGTTAAGAGTTTTATATTTATGTTAAAAAGAGCTTTGCTTGTAAGTTTCCTTTCTTTTGAATTCCCTGCTAGGTTCTTAAGTCATAGTTATTTTGACCTTATAAAATGGAGGGGAATGAGGGAATGTTTCCTCTTTTCTATACTCTACAAATACTTGTGAAAGATTGGTATTATTTCTTTCTTAAAATTTGAAAAAAACTTCATCAGTAAAGCAATCTGGGCCTGGGTTTTTCTCTGTGGGAAGATTTTAAATGGCATATTCATTTCTTTAATAGGTTTAGGAATATTCAGATATTCTTTTTTTCCTTGAGTCAGTTTTGGTAAGTTATGTTTTGATAGAAATTTATCCTGTTCATCAAAACTTTTAAATTTATTGGCCTTAACAGTAGTGTCTATAGTAATTTCCTGTTTTTCATTCATTTTTTTTCTCTCTTTTAAATTGAGGTATAGCTGATTTAGAATATTGTGTTAGTTTCAGGTATAAAGCAAAGTGATTCAGTTATATATTTCAGATTATTTTCCATTATAGGTTATTATAAGATATTGAATATTGTTCCCTGAGTTATACAGTAAATCCGTATTGCTTATCTGTTTTATATATAGTAGTGTATATTCATTAATCCCATACTCCTAATTTATCCCTCCCCTCTTCCCTTTCCCCTTTGGTAACCCATAAATTTGTTTTTTAAGTCTGTTAGTCTGTTTTGTAAATAAGTTCATTTATATCATTTTTTTTAGATTCCACATATAAGTGATATCATATGATATTTTTCTTTCTCTGTCTGACTTACTTCACGTAGTATGATAATCTCCAGTCCATCCATGTTGCTGCAAATGGCATTATTTCATTCTTTTTAATTCCATTGTATATATGTACCACATCTTCTTTTTCCATTCTTGTCGATGGACATTTAGGTTGCTTCCATGTCTTGGCTATTGTAAACAGTGCTGCAGTGAACATTGGGGGTGCATGTATCCTTTCGAACCATGGTTTTCACTTTTCTTCACACCGTTTCCAGCATTTGTTGTTTGTAGACTTTTTGATGATGGCCATTCTGACCAGTGTGAGGTGATATCTCGTGGTTTTGATTTGCATTTCTCTGATAATTAGTGATGTTGAGCATCTTTTCATGTGCCTCTTGGTCATCTGTATGTCTTCTTTGGAGAAATGTCTATTTAGGTCTTCTGCCCATTTTTGCATTGGGTTGTTTGTGGTTTTTTTGGTATTGAACTGCATGAGCTGTTTGTAGATTTTGGAGAGTAATCCCTTGTCAGTTGATTCATTTGCAAATATTTTCTCCCATTCTGTGGGTTGTCTTTTCATTTTGTTTATGATTTCCTTTGCTGTGCCAAAGTTTTTGAGTTTAATTACGTCCCATTTGTTTACTTTTGTTTTATTTCCATTACTCTAGGAGATGGATCGAAAAAGATACTGCTACGATTTATATCAAAGGCTGTTCTTCTGTTTTCCTCTGAGAGTTTTATAGTATCAGTCTTAAATTAGGTCTTTAATCCATTTTTAGTTTATTTTTGTGTATGGTGTTAAAGAATTCTTTCATTCTTTTTTATAGCTGAGTAATATCCCATTGTGTGTGTGTGTATATATATATATATATATATATATATATATATACATGCACCACATGTTCTTTATAGATGGCCAACAGGCACATGAAAAGATGCTCAGCATTGCTAATTATTAGAGAAAAGCAAGTCAAAACCACAATGAGGTATCACCTCACACTGGTCAGAATGCCATCATCAAAAAGTCTACAAATAATAAATGCTGCAGAGGGTATGGAGAAAAGCAAACCCTCCTACACTGTTGGTGGGACTGTAAAGTGGTGCAGCCACTATGAAAAATCAGTATGGAGGTTCCTTAAAAAAGTAAAAACAGAGCTATTATATGATCTAGCAATTCCACTCTGGGCATATACCCAGAAAAGCTGAAAACTCGATTCAAAAAGATACATGCACCCCAATGTTCATAGCAGCGCTATTTACAATAGCCAAGACATGAAAGCAACCTAAGTGTCCATCAACTGATGAATGGATAGAGAAGATCTGTTCTTCATTCTTGATATTGGTGATTTTTGAGTTATCATTTTTCATGATCAATCTGCATATTTATCATTTTTGTGATTTTGATAGATTTATCATTTTGATGGATTTGTTGACTTCCTCAGTTGAACAATGTATGTTACTCTAGTTCATTGATGACTACTCTTTGCAACTTTTGTTGTGTCTGATTAACTATCTTTTAACTAGATTCTTGAGATGGAATCTCATGTAATTAATTTAATATTTCTTCATTATAACAAATGAATTTAAGGCTAAAATTTTTCCTGTAAATTATACTGTTTTAGCTGTATTTGGAGATTGTAGGTATGTCTTATCCTTATTAATGTGAAGCTAAAATCTGTTATAATTTCTCCATGATTTCTTGTGTTATTTATAAATGACTTAATTTCCAAGCAGTTGGAGGTTTTCTATTTATCTTTTTATTTTTAGTAAACAATGAAATACTACTGTGGAGAGATTATAGTCTATATGATTTTAGTTCTTTTTTCATTTGTTAAGACTTGTTTTATGATTCTGAACATGGACAATTTTGGTAAATGTGCACAAAAACTGAATTTTTACTCATCTGTTACTGGGTGCATGTTATATATGTAAATTAGACCAGGTTTGTTAATTGTGTTGTTTGGATTTTTAAATTATTACTGGCTTCTATTTGTATTTGTTCCAGGTAGTATTGAGGAGTGTTAAAATATCCCACTATGATTATAGATCTGACTACCTCTCTTTCTCTCTCTTTTTTTTAATTGGGGTATAGTTGTTTACAATGTTGTTAGTTTCTGCTGCACAGTGAAGTGAAGTAGAGGGATACTTCTCTTTTTAATGCTAACAATTTATATGTTTTGAAGCTAAATTGTTGGATGCATACAGATTTGGAATTGTTATATATATTTATTTATTCCTTTATCAGTATGAAATATCCCCTTTCTCTTTAGTAATGTATCTTGTTTTAAAATATACATTGTTGATATTTATATAGCTATACCAGCTTTCTTTGGTTAGTTTTTGCATGGTGTGTATTTTCTATTTTTTTACTGTCAATTTCTCTATGTTCTTTTTTGTAAACATATACTTTAAAAAATTAGTCTGACAATCTTGGTCTTGTACTTGGTATATTTACATTTAATATAGTTTACTGATATATCTGGGTTTATATCTACTATCTTAATGTTTTTTATTTCACTCTAATTTTTATATTTCTTTTTAATTTCCCTTGCTTTCGATTTAAACTTTTGATTATCCTATTTTCTCTATGTGAAGTTAATATGTATTTTTTCCCTTTTGTTTGAGGGTTTAACTTAGAGGTTTCAACATAGAAGCTTCACTTATTTCAGTCTAAAACAGTATTTCTTTTGTCACTTCTTTGATAATGACAGTAACTTAACGTTTATCTCCATTTACCATCCCTCTTGCCTTTTGCATAATTGATACCATGTGTTTTATTTCTAGATTCACTTTAAACTCCATAATGTATTGCTAATATAGTTTATAATCTCAATATTCAGTTTATATTAATATATTTTTACCACTATATGTTTATTCTTTCTTCTGATCCTTATCTCTTTCTGTAATTCTGTTTGGATTCATTTTCTTCTTCCTAAGAATATTCTTTATTCTTTATTTTACTGTAGGTTTATTGGGATGAATTCTCTCAGGCTTTGTTTGTTGTTATTTCACTTTTTAGAAAACTTCTTATTTTGAAATAATTGTATATTTGCAGCAAGTTACAAAAATAGTACAGAGAGGTTCTGTGTTCCCTTCACCCAGTTTTCTCCAATTATAATATCTTATAAACTATAGTACAATATTAACCAAGAGATCAACATTGTACTACTCACAGTTTCAGATTTCACTCACTTTACATGTGCTCATTTGTGTGTGTGTGTGTGTGTGTTTGTAGTTGAGTCTGCCATAAATAATGCAATTTTATCATATGTGGACACTCATGTAAACACCACTACAATCAAAATAAGAAACTGTTCTATTATTTCAGAGATCTTTTTTGTGCTGTACCTTTGTAGTTACACTCACTCTCTTCCCTCCCTGTCCCATTACTAACCCATGGAAATTTTCTGCATATAGATCTTGTACATATGTTGTTAGAATTATATCCATGCATCTCATTTTTTGGTGCTATTATAGATGATATTGTGTTTTTAAACTTAAATTTCATTTGTTTATTTCTGGTACATAGTAAAGCAATTGACAGCAATTGTCCTGTATCCTGAAACCTTACTAAAATTGCTTATTAGTTTTAGGAGGTTGTTTTTGTCAGTTCTTTGGAATTTTCTACATAGAGAATCATGTCTTCTATGAACATAGACATTTTTATTTCTTTTTTCCCAATCTATATATCATTTATTTCTTTTTAATTTTCATATTACATTAGCTACGTCATCTAATACAATGTTGAATAGGAGTGATGAGAGGGGACATCATTCCCTTGTTTCTGATCTTAGGGGACAAGCATGTATTCTCACCATTAAGTGTGATGTTGAAGCATTTTTGTAGCTATTCTTTTTTTTTTTTTTTGCTGTATGCGGGCCTCTCACTGTTGTGGCTTCTCCTGTTGCGGAGCACAGGCTCCGGAAGCACAGACTCAGCAGCCATGGCTCACGAGCCTAGCCGCTCCGTGGCATGTGGGATCTTCCCGGACCGGGGCACGAACCCGTGTCCCCTGCATCGGCAGGTGGACTCTCAACCACTGCGCCACCAGGGAAGCCCCTGTAGCTATTCTTTATCAAGTTGAAGAAGTTCCTCTTTATTCCTAGTTTATTGAGAGTTTTTGTTATTGAGCAAGGGCTCGTGTGCCCACGGCGCAGAAAGCCAAACTCTGACAGTGGTTGTTTGAAGCCAAGTTAGGGCTTATTTGTAGGGCGGCAAGCAAGGAAGTGGGAGACGTGTCTCAGATTTACTCCAACTTGGTCTTTGAATTAGAGTTTTTTTTATAAGGGGGAAGAACATAGAGGCTGGATTAATCATCATCTCGTGACATTTCTTAATCTTTGTTTCAGGAGAAAGGATGTCTCTAGTTTATGATTCTCAGGCCACGTGGTCCATGGCTCAGGGGTCTGTTAGCTCATCTTGCCCTGGAGAAACAACCTGAGTTTGTACGTTAATGATGATATCTATAGTAGCAATTTTAGTACATTAATGATGTCATCAACAATAGCAATTTTAGTCATTTGACTCTGGTTGATTAGTTTTCAGTTAGCACCAAATTGATGTCAGAGGGGACAAGAAAGGGAATAATGTTTTTGATGGAGAGGTTAATCATAAACTCAGTAAGGGAACTCAGATTTAGCAAGAGTTGGTTTCATTTTTGTTATGAATGAGCGCTGGATTTTTTCAAATGTTTTTCCTGCATCTATTGACAATATCCTTCTTCTTTCGACTGGTGGTATAATTCATTACATTAATTGATTTTCAAATACTGAACTAGCCTTGCATACCTAGAATAAATCACGTTGAGTTGTAGTGTAGAATTATTTTTATACAGTTTAAAAATTTTATTTGTTAATATTTTGTTGAAGATTTTTGCAGGTATGCTCATGAGAATCATTGGTCTATTGTTTTCCTTTCTTGTGATGTCTTTGTCTGGTTTTGGTATTAGGCTAATGTTAGCCTCATAGCATGAGTTAGAAAGTGTTGCCTCCGCTTCTATTTTCTGGAAGAGATTATAGATAATTGGTATTTTCTTTTCCTTAAATGTTTAGTGGAGTTCACTGATGAACCCATCTGGGCCTGTTGCTTTCTTTTATTTTTTTAAAGGTTATTAATTCATTCAGTTTCTTTAATAGGTATAGTCCTACCGTGTGACTGAACCACACAGATTCCATTTTGTTAGCTCCATCTTAGGCCTGAAGTCCTAATTCTTCCTCTTTCTGTGGGACTGAGCTTTAGCCTACTCACAAGGAATATGCCCAAACCAGATAAGTCCCCAATCAACTTCTACCCTTATGCCCTTATGAAAACTAGAAGAATGCCTTTTGCTGATACAGATGCTTAATGGTCATGAGGCCCCCGGGGTGGGGGGAAACCCTTGTTCCTGTTGGTACGGACATGCTTCTCACTTGGTAGGCAGATTCTATTCTTACCTTTGGCCCTTTTATATCTCTAGGCACCCCTTTCATCCTCTTGGAGTGCAGCTGCAAATGCCTCTGAATCATTGTCCACCCAGTCCTGCCTTTGTGTAAGATAACTACAGTAAACTTCATAATTACACTTTCTGGAGATGCCTGCTTCATTTTTTGGTCCTAAAGTTCCCTCTCAGTTCAAAGAATATTATTCAATATCTCCACCTCCCAACACCTATTCAGATTATCTACTTTTCTTTGTGTGAGTTTTAGTAGTTTGTGTCTTTCAAGGACTCAGGCCATTTCTTATAGGTTATAAAACTTGTGGACATAGAATTTTTCATAGTATTCCTTAATGATCCTTTTAATATTCATGGGAGTAGCATGATGATCCTCCTTTGTTTCTGACATTGGTAATTTGTGTTTTCTCTCTTTTGCTCTTGATTAGCCTGGCTAGAGGTTTATCAATTTTATTAATCTTTTTAAAGAACAATATTTTGGTTTTGTTGATTTTCTCTATTTTTTACTTTTTTTACTTTTGCTCTAATTTTTTACTCTTTCCTTTATTCTTCTTGCTTTAATATTAAATTGCTCTTCTTTCTCTAGTTTCCCAAAGTGTAATATTAGATTATTGGTTTTAAAACTCTTTTTTTTTAAGTTTTATTTTAAATTGAGGTATAGTTGATTTACAGCATATTCTGTTGTGTTAGTTTCAGGTGTACAGCAAAGTGGTTCAGTTATATATATATGTATACACACACATATATTCATCCTTTTTCAGATTCTTTTCCCATATAGGTTATTACACAATATTGAGTATAGTTCCTTGTGCTATACAGTAGGTACTTGTTGATTATCTATTTTGTGTATACTAGTATGTATATGTTAATCCCAAATTCTTAATTTATCCCCGCACCACCACCTTTCCCCTTTGGTAACCATGTGTTTGTTTTATTTTCTCAAATATTCACTTTGGTGCTATAAATTTTCCTCTTAGCCCTGCTTTCACTGTGTCCTGTAAATTTTGAGTAGTTCTGCTTTCATTTAGTTAAAATATATAAAAAAATCTTCTTGAGATGTCTTCTTTGAACCATGCTTTATTTAGATATGTATCTCTAAATGTGTGGGAATTTCCCAGCTATCTTTCTGTATTTGATTTCTAGTTCAGTTCCATCATATTTTGAAAACACACTTTATGTAATTCCTACTTTTAGAATTTGTTAAGGTGTGTTTTATTCCAGAATGTGTTTGTCTTAGTGAATATTTCATGTGAGCCTAAACAGAATATAATTTTGCTGTTTTTATTTGGAGTAATATATAAATGTCAATTACATCAAGTTGATTGATGCTGCTATTCTGGTCACCTGTATTCTGACTTTCTGCCTCGGTGTTAGAGTCTCCAGCTATATTAATAAATTCTTCTCTTCATACTTGCATTTCTATCAGTTTTTTTCATGTATTTTAATGTCTGTTGTTAATTAATTAATTTATTTTTGCTGTGTTGGGTCTTTGTTTCTGTGCGAGGGCTTTCTCCAGTTATGGCAAGTGGGGGCCACTCTTCATCGTGGTGCATGGGCCTCTCACTATGGCAGCCTCTCTTGTTGCGGAGCACAGGCTCCAGACGTGCAGGCTCAGTAGTTGTGGCTCACGGGCCTAGTTGCTCCGCGGCATGTGGGATCCTCCCAGACCAGGGCTCCAACCCGTGTCCCCTGCATTAGCAGGCAGATTCTCAACCACTGCGCCACCAGGGAAGCCCTTAATGTCTGTTGTTACGTGCATATACATTAAGATGTTACATCTTCTTGGAGAATTGACCTTTTTATCATTATTTTATGCCCATCCTTATCCCTGATAATATTTATTGTTCTGATGTCTGCTTTGTCTTAAGTTAATATAGCTACTTCAGCTTTCTTTTGATTAGTGTTAGCATCATATGTATATCTTTCTCCTTTCACATATAAGTGAAAACATGCAGTATTTGTCTTTCTCTGACTTCACTAAATATAGTACCCTCCAGGTCCATCCATGTTGTCACAAATGACAAAATTTCATTCTTTCTATGGCTGAGTAATATTCCATTGTATATATCTCCCACATCTTTATTTACTCATCCGTTGTTGGACACTTAGGTTGCTTCCGTATCTTGGCTGTTGTAAGTAATGTTGTTATGAACCTTGAGGTGTGTATATTTTTTGAATTAGTGTTTTCATTTTCTTTGGATAAATATCACAGAGTGGAACACTGTCAGTATTTTTAAGAGTTTTTGTTTCAATAACCCATAGTTATTTTTCTTATCTACTTTGAAAATCTCTATCTTTTAATTTGTCAACAAAGACATTTACATGTAATTGTTGAATAGTTGAATTAATATCTACCATATTTGTAACTGTTTTCTAAACATTGCACTTATTCTTTAAATCTTTTCTTCCCCCTTTTCTACCTTTTCTGGTTTTAATTGGGCATTTTGTATGATTTTGTTTTCTCTCTTCTCCTAGCATATCAGTTATACTTCTTTAGAAAGTTTGTAGTGGTTTTTCAACATGCATTTACAATGAATGTAAGTCTGCTTTCCAATACCATACACTAAGGACACTAACAGGTTGTAAGTGAAGGGATGGAAAAAGATATGTCAAGAAAATGGAAACCAAAAAAGAGCAAGGGTAGCTATACCTGTATCAGCAAAATATACTTTAAGTCCAACACTAACAAAAGACAAATAGTTCATTATATAATGATAAAGGGGTCAATTTATCAAGAGGATATAACAGTTGTAAACATATACATATTAAATATTGGAGCAGTTAAGTATATTAAGCAATTGTTAACAGATATGAAGGGAAAAATAGCAATTCAATAATAGTAGGGGACTTCAATACCTACTTTTTTAGCAATGAGTAAATCATTCAGACAGAAGATCATTGCAGAAATAATGGACCTGAATGACACTTTAGACTAAATGGATCTAACAGACATACACAGAACATTCCACCCAACAGGAGCAGAATATACATTCTTCTCAAGTGCACATGGAACGTACATACTTTAGGAGAGATCACATGATACATCACAAAACATGTCTTAGCATTTAAGAAGATTGAAATCATACCAAATATCTCCTGACCACAACAGTATGAAACTAAAAATCAATAACAAGAGGAAAGCTGGAAAATTCACAAATATGTGGAGATTAAACAACATGATCTTGAACAGCCAATGGGTTGAAGAAGAAATCAATAGAGAAATCAAGAAATATCTTGAAACAAATGAAATTGGAAACATAATATATCAAAACTTATGAAAGTCTGCAAAAGCAGTTCTAAGAGGGAAGTTTGTAGTGATAAATGCCTACATTACAAAATGAGACAGACCTTAATAATTTCACTTTACACTTCAAGGAACTAGAAATAGAAGAACTTGCCTTGTTCTTGATCTTAGAGGGAAAGCATTCGTTCTTTCACCATTAAGTATAATGTTTCTGTAGGCTTTTTGTAGCTGATCTTTATGAAGTTGAGAGAATACTCTCTAATACTATTTTTGATAACTTTTATCATGAGTGCATGTTGAATTTTGTCAAATGCTATTTCTGCATCAATTGATATGATCATATTTTCTGTTTTAGCCTGTTACTATGGTGAATTACATTGACCGATTTCCAAATATTGAGCTAGCCTTGCATTCCTGGAATAAGCTTCTCTTGGTCTTTTTATATATTGCTGAATTCTATTTGCTAATCTTTTGTTAAGGATTTTTACATCAGTATTCATGAGGAGTATTGGTGCATACTTTTTTCCCCCTTCCAGCTTTATTGAGTTAAAATGACAAGTAAAAGTTATATATTTTTAGGGTATACACTTTGTGGGTTTCTTTATTGTATTGTCTTTATCTGATTTCACTCTCAGGTAATCCTATCTTTATAGAATGAATTGGGAAGTTTTCCCTCTTGTATTTTCTGGAAGAGATTGTTAGAATTGGTGATATTTTTTCTTTAAATATTTGATAGAATTCTCTTGTGAAACCATATGGACCTGAAGATTTCTTTTCTGGAAATTTTTAAATTACTAAATAAATTTTCTTACTAGTTATAGAACTATTCAATCTACTTCAGATTTGGGGAATTGCTCTAATTTGTGCTTTTTTTTTGTTTGTTTTTTGTTTGCTTTTTTTTGCGGTATGTGGGCCTCTCACTGTTGTGGCCTCTCCCATTGTGGAGCACAGGCTCCTGACGCGCAGGCTCAGCGGCCATGGCTCACGGGCGCAGCTGCTCCACGGCATGTGGGATCTTCCCGGACCAGGGCACGAACCCGTGTCCCCTGCATCAGCAGGCGGACTCTCAACCACTGCGCCACCAGGGAAGCCCTCTAATTTGTGCTTTTTGAGGAATCAGTTCATTTCATAAGTTGTCAGAATTACTTGTGTAAAATTGTTACTGTCATATTTAAGTTTGCATGATCTGTAGTGATATTCCTTTTTAATTCCTAATATTGCTAAATGGTCTTCCCTTTTTTTTTTCTTGTCAGTTTTGCTGGAGATTTTTCAGTTTTATTGAACTTTTCAAGGAAACTGCTTTTTGTTTCATTGATTATTTCCATTGCTTTACTGTTTTCAATTTCATTAATTTCTGCTTTTTATTATTATTTTTTTTGTCTACTTGGTTTAGATTTATTTTGCTCTTATTTCTCTAGGTTCTTGAGAGTGGGAACTTAGACATAGATTCGAAACTTTTCCTTTTTTCTAATGTAAGTATTTAGTGCTATAAATTCCCTTTTGGCATTGCTTTAGGAAAAGTTTCAAATCAATGTCTAAGCTCCCACATATTTTGATTTATTGTATTTCCAGTGTCATTCAGTTCAGTGTATTTTTGAATTCCCTTGTGATGACTTCTTAGGCCCATGGATTAGAAGTGTGTTGCTTAATTCTAAGTATTTGGAGATTTTTTTCCTATTATCTTTCTTTTATTGATTTCTAGTTTGATTCCATTGTGTTTAGAGAACACATTGTATATGATCTGAATTATTTTAAATTTACTGAGGTTTTTTAGCCCAGGATATCATCTATCTTAGTATATGTTTTATGGCTGCTAGGAAAGAATGCCTATTTTGTTGTTGTTTAGCAGATTATTCTATAAATGTTGATTAGTTTCTGTTGGCTGATGGTTGTGTTGAGTTCTTCTGTATCCTTACTGATTTGCTAGAGACAGGTGTTGAAATCTACTAGCATCATGGAGTCTCTCTTTTTTTCTTTTCAGTTTTATCAGTTTTTGCTTCATGTATTTTGCAACCTGTTGTTTGGTGCATGCACATTTGGGATTGCTCTGTCTTCTTGGTGGACTGACCTTTTATCTTTACATAATGTCCTTCTCTGTCTCTGGTTATCTGAACTCTTTTTTATCTGAACTCTTTTTTTAATCTGATATTAATATAACCTCTTCTGCTTTCTTTTGATTAATGTTTGCATGATATATCTTGTCATTCTTGTTACTTTCAGCTTTTCCATGTCAATATAATTGAAGTAAGTTTCTTGTAGACAGTGTATAGTTTGGTTATGTTTTTTCAATTCACTCTGTCAATCTGTGTATTTTAATTGGTGTTTACATTTTCTGTAATTATTGATATCTCAGGACTTAAGATCTCATTTTATTTTTTGTTGTCTGCTTGATCTCTCTGTTTTTAACCTACTTGGTATTTTTTTTCTTGCCATCCTGTTTTTACTTGAACATTTTTTTAGAATTTCATTTTGATTTATCTTTATTATTTAGTGTCTTTTTGTATCACTTCACTTCTTTAGAGGTTGCTGTAGACATTTCATTATATATAAACAATTTACCACAGTCTTTTGCTATTGCATTTTCCCAGTTTGAATGAAGTATAAAGACCTTTTCTTTTTTATTTCCCTCATTTATAATAAATTTTCCTCTCTCTATATTTAGAACCAAATCAGACTGTGTTATAATTTTTCCTTCAACTGTCAAACATAATTTAGGAAATTATGAGAAGGAAAATATATTGTATTTACCCATAGTTTTACTTTTTGTTGTTTTTTATTCACACTTGATATTCAAATATTCCTATTTAAAAAAAAATTATTCCTTTTTGTTTAGTAAACTCCCTTTAACCATTCTCTTAGAGTTGATCTTTTAGTGACAAATTCTTGGCTTTCCTTCATCTAATAAAAGCAGAAATATATTTGGCATGTATAGAATTCTGGGTTGACAGTTCTTTTCTTTAAGCCCTTGAGTAATGTTCTACTTCCTTTTGGTCCCCTGTTTTCTGATGAGAAATCTGCTATCATCGGAATTTTTCCCCTGTAGTTAAAGTGTTGTTGCTCTCTTGCCACGTTCAAGATTTTTTTCTTTTCATTTTTAGTTTTCAGATATGTGGTTGTGATCTGTCTTGGTTTTATTTCTTTGGGTTTATCCTTTTCAGTTTTTTCAGCTTCTTGAATCCTTTGTTTTGCCTTTTACCAATTTGGGAAGTTTTTAGACATTATTTTTTTGACTCCTTTTTCAGTCCCATCCTTTTCCTTCTGGGACCCTGATAACATGATTGTTATCACATGTTTTGTTTTTGTCCCACAGGTTTCTGAGTCTCTGATTTTTTTTTTTTACATCTGTTTTCTGTCTGTTTTACAGATTGGATAATTTATATTGCTTTATATTTGAGTTTACTGCCTCTTCTGTTTCCTCCATTATGCTATTCAGTTTATCCGTAGGTTTTAAAATTTTCTTTATTGTACTTTTTAGTAGTAAAATTTGCATTTGATTCTTCTTTTTATCTTCTGTTTCTTTGCTGAGACTTTCTGGTTTTTGTTTTTTTTTTCATTTTATTCATAATTGCTTGTTCCATTTTATGATAGCTTCTTTTAAATATTTTTCAGTGAATTTTAACATCTGTATCATCTTGATATTGGTATCTATTTTTTAATTCAAACTGATTTTTCTATTTCTTGGTATGAGTGATTTTTTAATACAAACTGAACACTTTCAGTATAATGTTATGGCACCCTAGGTCTTATTTAAACCTCCTGTTTTGGGTGGGTTGTTTTGACCTTGCTCTGGCAACAGAAGGGCAGATGACCTCTTGTTGCTAACTGGTGGGAATAGAAGTTCAGGTTCCCTATTTGGCCTTCAACTAACACCTGAGGTTGGGAGAGGCATCTTACTGGGGTGGGGTTATGGCTCCCCATCATACTTCTACTTTTATCACCCTGACCAGAAGACCTGTGATTCATTCCTGCTCCCCACGTGGCCTCCACTAATTCAGTTCTCCCGTTCAGAAATTGAAATATTCTATGAATTTAAATGATGATAGAAAATGTTATTTCTTTCACTGTAGGAGAATGAAAATAAGCTTCTCAGAATTGCATTTGCCAAAAATCATTGTTATTCCCTATGCAAATGCAGATTTGACTTATTTTTAAAATTTGACTTACATTTGTTAGTTTTTCAACTAATTATGGGCAATAAAATTCAGTGAATTTTTTACTGTCTGGTTAATTAGAGCCCATTAAGACAATGAATGAAATTTAACTATAATGTCACTACCTATTTAATTTTATCTCTTGTATTATAATTCAGCTAGATATAGGTTGTCTAAAATTATCAGATTCTTTTTCATAAAGAAAATTTAATTCCTTATTTTTGCTTTTTATATGATTTGAGTTTTTCCACTAAAACTCCTAAATATCAGCCTTTGACTTAAGATGTTGAGGGAATCTTAGGGTAGCTATCTGTCCCTTTCCCTAGCTGTTGTTGTGCTTCACCTTATCATCATTATTATAACCATCATTAGCTGTTTGGGGGGTACTACATAGCTTTATCCCTACTACTAACTTAGTAATTTAGGTTCTTATCCTAAAACTTGAAGAGTAAGTAAGCAGCAGTCATTCAGCCACAGAACTACATTTCTTAAAATGTAGTTCATGAATTGTCTGTATCAGAATCACCTAGAGAAGTGCTTCCTAAACTTTCATGTGTGTGTGACTCACCTGGGGGTTCTTCATAAAATTCAAATTCTAATTCTGGGATTGGGCCTGAGATTCTGAATTTCTACTAAGCTTCCAGGTAACATCCATGCTGCTGGTCTATGGACTGCATTTTGAATAGCAAAATATTTGTTAAAATATCAGTCATATGTTCCATCCTAAGTCCAAGGAGTCACAGTTTGTGTGACTGGAATCTGGGATATGCATTTTAATGAGATATTTATCTATACTAAAAATTTAAGGTTGTTGTTATAATTTAGTAGTTCTTAACTGTGGTTATGTATCAGAACCACCCAGAAAGAGTTTTAAAACAGTATTCCTAGATATTACTCCAGAACTATTGAATCGTCATCTCTGGTTTGTATTTTTAATATGCAGAATCATATACCTGATTCTGAGTATAACCAGGTTATAAAGAATGATTATAAATATTATAGAAGGGACTGGTGCCAGAGTCATCATGCCCGGTACTAGAAGTTTCACCTGGAATCCAGACAAAAAATAAGATTAAAATTGAACTATGTTAGAACTTAGTGGGGGGGAAGGTTTCAAAACTGAAATCTTCCACTAAATTTTATACAGCATAATTTTTGTCATTTTAAGCCATTTTCCTTTTTACAGTATATTTTTGGCTTGTGTATTGACAGTGTTTCTCAAAATAGGATTTATAGTCTTGGGGTTGTGAATTATCCACAGTAATTTATAATCAGACTAATGGAAACATTCTGAATGATTTGAATAAACCCTCTTATGCAAAAATACTGCCATACAATTTCAATATGTGAAGTTATATTTGCATTTATGGTTGTGTTGGTACCAAGTAGTATTATTTTAATTGTTATGGGTTAATAAAAAATCAAAGTGGACTATGCACATGTATTATGTATTCATACCAAATGATTATAAAATTATGTGATGGTATACTATGGAACAGAATTCAAAGGTATTCAAGTAGAGGCAAGTGGTGAAAGAGAGACACAGAGTAAGTATAGACATAAAAGAACCTGTGGAGTCAGAATCATATCCATATTGTGAGATTGTTTTATTTTTGTAAAAAAAATTCATATGTCATGTAAATTAATTGTCATTTGAATTCTAGTTTTATTTGTATTTAATTTGTTTTTTGTTTTATGTATATATGAGTCATAAGTATGAGAAATTTCTTATTTTTATATATAAGTTAAAGAAGTTATAAAAGTAAGTCAAAGTGAGGATCAGCAAAAATTTTTTTAAAGATCTGTATATTATTCAAGCTTGAGAAACATGTATTTTGTTTATTTAATATGCTTATGTAAAAAATATATCAAATTACAGAGTCCTTTGGCCCAATTCAAATACTGTACAGTTTTCTACCTTAGCTTTCCTTGATTTCCCTTGAATTAATCCCTCCCTCCTTTGAACTCTTTATAGCAATTAACACATTTTACTTTTATTTTTCTTGTCAACTTGTCTTATCTCTCCTGTTAGATGTTATATTTTTTTAAGGAAAAAGATTAGGTATGTTGTAATCAAGGACAGTACTTTTTATAAAGAATTATTCAGTGAAGCTTGAATAAATGGATGAATGGAAGGAAGACAATGTGTTAGATGATTTACTACGAAAGAATGAGTGAATATGGATATAGGAACAATATTATTTTTCCAAGGCCCACATATAATAGAAAATCCTTCATCTTGCAGGTGGTGGTGGTAGAAATACATTATAAATGAAAATGTAGCTATTAAGTACAGTAAATTAAGTTCTATAAGGATATTGATTAGTCACTTATGGTTATCAAACACACAGCACAAGTTTAATGATGCCCTCTCCTTCACCTATGTCAATCATCTTAAGTAAATCACATTACTTTTTTTTTTAATTTTAAGAGTTAATTTGAGCGAAAATCAATTTGAATTGGGCAGTGCCAACAGAGGTGGTTAAGAGTGCTCCACAGATAGCTAGGGGCAAGACTTTTATAGATAAGACATGAAAGCAAAGCAAAGGATTATGGGATTGGCTATAGCTTAAGTAGTTGCTTTATTTAGGAAAGCATAGCTGGCTTTTTCGAGTGGTTGTCCTTAGGTTTCAGTTTCTTTTTTTTCCTTGCAGTTTTATTGCGATAAAATGGACATACGGCACTGTGTAACTTTAAGGTATACAGCATAATGACTTGACTTACATACATCATGAAGTGATTATGACAATAAGAAGAGTGAACATCCATAATTTCATATAGATACTAAATAAAAGAAAAAGTATAATTGACCTACAACCCAATGTTAGTTCCAGGTGCACAACATAGTGATTTGATATTTCTATATATAATGATCACCACGATAAGTTTAGGTATCATCTGTCACCATACAGAGATATTACATTGTTGACTCTATTTACCATGCTATACATTTCATCCCTATGACTCATATGTTTTGTAACTAGAAGTTTGTACCTCTTAATTTTCTTCACCTATTTCACTCATCCTCCCATCTTCCTCCCCTCTGGCAACCACCTGTTTGTTCTCTGTATCTATAACTCTGTTTCTGTTTTGTTATGTTCATTTGTTTTGTTTTTTAGATACCACATATAAGTGAAATCATATAATAGTTGTATTTCTGTCTGACTTATTTCACTTAGCAGAAGTCCATCCATGTTGTCACAAATGGCAAGATTTCATCCATTTTGTAGCTGAGTAATATTCCATTGTATATACCACATGTTCTCTATCCATTCATCTACTGATGGGCACTTACATTGCTCCTGTATCTTGGCTATTGTCAGTAATGCTGCAGTGAACATAGGGGTGCATATATCTTTTCAAATTAGTGTTTTTATTGTTTTATTGTTCTACTTTTCAAACTGGGTTCAGATTAATTCTGGGAATCTCTTACTTGTTTAACCATGACCCATCAGTTGGACTTTGGACATAAGATGAAAACCTTTTGTCATAAAGGGTCTAGTTTCTTATCAATAAGAATGAGGAATACAGTAGTGTTGGTCCAAGGAATATTTATATTTCTGTTTGGATCTTCATGTATTCCACTGTTCTTGTACTTACTGTAAAGTCTGTCTATATTGGAATTTTGCTGCTTGCTTCAGGTCTCATTAGTGAAACCTGGCAGTTCTTAGACTTTTCTTCTTAACCTTATAAATGACCGTGTAATATTTAAGTTTGCTCCTTTTCTATCTGAACTCCTGTATTTGTGTCTACTTTAATGGGATTGGTGTTTTTTCTACTCTCCCAATATTCAGAAAGGGTGATCATAGATCCTTTTTAAAATGAGCTTCCTCTTTCTACATGGATTGAATTGAAAATTGATTGTTCATTGCCTAGAAACATGACTATCAAGTTATTTTCTGTGGAACATTATTGAGTATCTCTTGGCAACAGCAATTCTAGACTTTAGGTTTTAATCAAAATTGTCCAATGTCATATATGTTATACTTTAATTAGATTGTCAATTGACTCTGTAAATGTGTATGTAATAACAAGGCTTCTAGTTTTTTGGATTGTAGTGTGCAAGGTGCCTTCAACAGAATACTTTTGAATAGATAAAGTTTGGTGTAGAGAAAGTCAATGAACCAGATTGAAAATATAAATTTGACATACTGCATGTTCACTCTTATATAAAGAGGTACAAGATGGAATCCTTTTTGGAATTTACCATTCATTTTCCTTTTTTTTTTTCCATAGTTGTGTGTCTGCTTGGTGTCAGAATTCTGTTTTGCTCTGCTAACAATTTACCAGCTCCTTTTCTAAATAAACTCTAGGAAATATTATGATTTAGTAACAAGTTCGGATAAGGAATAACTGTGAACTTATCCCCCCATGTCTTTTTAAGAGTGGTTAGGGAGCCTAAGTAGGCCCAACTAGAAAAAGTGATGATGCTGTGGATAGAAGACTCTGATAAATTCCCAAATTTCATATATAGGAGTCATGGTTGCTTTGGCTGTGGAACAGTTTCCCAGAATTGGTCAGAAAGCCCATTGTGAAGATGAAGGCAGAACAAAAGAATAAGGGAATAGTATAATGGATCTCTGACCTTATAAGTTTTCGTTATACTACTTAGATGCCAAACATCAGAGTAAAAAGTAAATAATTCATCACCTCATGTAGACAAAGCTACAGACTCTCTGACCTCTGAAATTTATGTTTCATATATACCTAATTTTTATTTCAAGTGAAAAAAAGCAAACAGTGTAGCATTGTAGAAATATGGCAGTTTTTCAACCAAACAGGAATGGATTTGAATCCCAGTTTTGCCACTTATTAGCTGTCAGTCCTAGGCAAGTAAAAGCAAATATTTTTGTGAAACAGAAATATATATATGTCTTGAAGTGCTATTTTCAGTTAGAAATAATATATATCAATGCCCATGTTAGATACTTAATAGTGGTTGTTTTATCATTATTATTTTTAATGACATATTATTGTTATTTATCCTATAAACTCTAACTAATAACTAAGGGCTACTGAGTATATGGTAAATTTTATTGTTTATATAGGTATCGCTATGTTATAAGCATAAGGAAAATATAATGCTGACCAGATATAAAATTTAGATATTTTAATTGTAATTTTCTTTCTTTCAGAATTACTTACTGTCATCTACCTTTCCAGAGTAAATGGCTCTATGTTGGAACAGAAAGAGGAAATACACATATTGTAAATATTGAATCTTTCATTCTTTCTGGATATGTTATCATGTGGAACAAGGCAATTGAACTGTAAGTTTGAACTTGAATACCACTTTATTTGGATTAAATATATCTTATGGTTATGCAGTATATATATCAAATTGCAGAGTTATTTGAAACATCAATGGCTAATTTATGATGAATTTGAGTGAAAAGTTCATCTAAAATAATTTAAAACTCGAAAGGCTTTTAAAAATAGATATTGTAGTATTAACATATGCTAATTTTAGACTTTCCAAATACTGTAAATAATTAAGGGTTATTATGTATACAAAATTTGATGACAAAATATTAAAGCTTATTCTAAAACTTATACATGAAAATCATCTCATTTCTTTATAGTCAACCTTAGTATAGCCACTTCCAGTGGGAGTGGCAAGTGGATTATGACCACATTTAGCTTTATGTAAAAATAATTATGATCAGTTCACATATTTTTAAATGCTGGTAGCTTATTCTTCACTTGCCTCATTAACATATTGTTCTGAGTTCCAAGAAGAATCAGTTCATCAGTATCTTCCATGTTGTGATGTATACAGCTCTTTGGGTATGTGGCTGATGGCAATTACCACTTTCATTTGGCACTGATATTTATGTTTCTACACATGTGAAATGTGAAATCCCTCGAATGTGAAATTTCATGGAATTCCAAGCCATCTTTTGTAGCATATACAGAGACAATTTTCCTGGTCAATGTGTTAATTGGAAAAACAATTTTTCTTTAATAAATGTTTGTGCTCTGTACATATTAGGTCCTTAATAAGGTACGTTTGACTTGAGGTTGGCTCATTCTCTCACGTATATATACATTCTAAATTGCATAATTAGTTTTCTCTAAAACTCTGATTAAAACAGCCTATTTTCGTGAAACTTGACTGTGGTCTTTAAAATAAATCTACTATTCCCTATTCCCAATGTTTCAATGTTCATGTATATTACTTGATAGGGAAGGTTGTTACTAGTTATATTCTTATTAAAATATTCCTCTCATATTATGTCCTAATGAGTTTTTTTAATTAATGATAATTCTTCCTCATTAGATTAAGAACTGCTCCAGGGCAGAATCCTTTGTTCATTGCTCTTTTTTTCTTCATATTTGGCTTATTTTGGTGCTTTCCACAGAGTGGCTACTAAATAACTAATGACAGTGAAAATTAGTATGATAAATAGATACAAGTGCTGTTGACTTACAGCTTTCATTTATAATTATAATTGGTGTGAGCTATTTTGCTCATATATATTTTAATATTCTATGTGTATATTTTTAAAAACACTTGTCCGGTGGACAATTATGTGTCTCCCAAAAAGTTATCTATTTTTTCAGCTATTTGGGAAAGGCTTTTCCCCCTATAATCTTAGTTCTATAAAAGCACTAAATAGGGCTGAACTTAATATTTGTTTTCATAATATTGTTTTGGGATATTGATAAAGTAAACTTGAGAGATCAAACATAGAGATTTTATATAAATTTAATATTAGTACAGATAGTAATAGGTGTATCATTTGTGGTCAATTCAATGCTGATAAAGTAATTAAGAAGAGTTTTTTATCTAAACAGATCAAATATTTCACCACACTTGCAATGTTGTTTCTATATTCATTTACTTAACAAATCCTTTTCATAGTTCAGATTAATACGACCTGAACTATGACTTACACCCTATATGTATTTACATAGTCCATACTTTATGATTTCAGAACTAATGAAAATTTTAAAATGTATATTATAAAGGAGGGTAAAATTAGGAGAAATTAAAGAAATAAAATAAGGCATTTTATTTTTTCATAATATTTTCTTATGCATGTGATTCTGAATAAAATCTCACATTTATATAAATCCGGTGTTTTATAGAGTTGTATGTGCCTCTGAAAATGACTTTGAAATATCCTCAAGAAATCATTAGTAGCCACCTTATCTCCTGACTGTTTCTTGCTTTATTTACACCAGATTTCCAGAAGTCTTTTCCATGAAATTATAGTCCCACTGTGATAGATATAATTTTAAATGCTAACTTCCAGTCTCCCTGAGCAGTCAGTCTTTTAATTGCTCTCTACCTCTTGAGATACATTAGAAAATGCATGCCACTTATTAATATGTGTTAAGGGTATGGGATAATAATAAAATACATATTTAATTAAGAAGAATCATTTTATAATTAGAAATTTAAACAAATTTTAACAGTACATGTTTTAAGTGTGAGAAATGCAGAATTATCTTTGAGCTATATGGGATTATTTCTATTTTAAGTTCTTACTTGAAATACTTTTCATTCAATGTTTGTTATTTTTTTAGCTTGTTTGTGTTTTTAGTGAAGTCTCCTAATTGTAATTGTAGGCAGTTCCCATAATTATAAATAGCTTGTGTTCTCATAATGTGTATATTGGTTATTTGGAAACTGGAAGCCATTTTTGTGATATTTGTAGAAACGGTAATGTTTGTAGAATACCTTATAAAATAGTAGTATAGAACAAAAATGACATTAAAAAATTTTATATGGGAAAATATGTTCCAGGTTATAGCACAGAAATAGCTGTTTCTGAAGGACAGCCCTAGCTTTAAAAGAAAAAAAAATAACCAGTTTTTTCTACATGTGATTAAAAATTTGAGCATGAAATTTAGAACTAAATCATAGATGTAAGGCATACAGACTTCAAATATATTTATTGAGCACTATGATATACTAGCTCCTGGAAACAAGTATAAACTGAGAAGACATAGTTTCTCTCCTCTCGGGATTCCAGTGTAATAAAGGTGAGATTAAGTAAAAAGGCAATTACAATATATTGGAAATATAAAGTGAAAATTCTATAAGAAGGATACCTAATATAGACATGAAGTCTCAGAGAAGTATCTGTGAAGGAAGTTACATCCATGAGATCTGAAGGATGAGTTTCAGTTAGGTGAGTGGAGAACTGGAGGAGAGGGCTTCCAGGAAGAGGGAACAGAAGTTTTAAAGGATAGAATGTGAGAGTTTTTGTTCCATTCACAGAAATTTTAAGTAGTTTAGTTGGTTGGAAAGGCTGGGGGAAAGGATGGCAAGAGATAAGGTTGAGAAGATAATAAAAATATATAGTATGAAAGGCTTGTAAGCCAGTTTGAGCATTTAGACTTTATCTAAGGTCGGGAGCTAGATTTTGAAGAGTTTTAAGCAAAGAATTGACTTGACCAAATTTGCATTTAGGAAGTCCACTCTGAATGCAGGTATGGAGAAATCATTGAAAAGAGAAAAGACTGTATTCTTGGTAAAAATTAGGGTGGATTTAGGAGTGAAGATAAGCTGACATATTAAACAAATAGTTAGAAGATAGAAGAGGCAATACTTGGGTATTGTGGGAAGATGTAAGAATAATATATTAAGAATTAAGAGTGACCCAAAGCGTTTGACCTGAGTAACTGTGTTGATAAGGGTGCCATTTAGTGAAAGAATGCAGGAGATGGAGTAGGTTGGGAGTAAAATAATGAGTTCAATTTTAGGTAGGTTGAGTTGTATGTGTTTTTAAGTTATTCAAATGGAATTGGTATGGGAGAATGGTAGGATGTAGGATATATGAATCTGAACCTAATGAGATCAGAATTTACATGGTCATTGAAATTATAAGAATATTTGAGATTGTGCATGAAAAGTGTATATAAATGAGGTAGCAAACTTGTAGACAGTGAACCAATTCTGACTCACAGATATGTTTTGTTTGCCCATCAGAGTATTTAAATATATTCTGAATTATTAGTTTCCAATATTTAAGAACTGGTAGAGTAGAGATAAAAATTTGGATTTCCATCTTTTCATGAAAAAATTCCTGATGAAACAATCCCAGTCCAGTATTCTTGCATGGAAGTCAGTAATCAACAGGAACTGACAACTTTCGTTTTGTAGGTGGGTAATGTGCTATCCAGTTTGGCACAGTTCTTATTCAGCCTGTTGAACTCATTTGCAGTACCTGCCTGGCTCCTGTGGGCTCTTGAATTCATGACCATATATAATATGGGAATACATTGCAGTCTAGGACAGAATACAAAGGAATACCAGTATTTAAGATAAGGGAAGAGTAAGTCCACAAAGAAAACTATCGAGAAGCCATTCTGGTGAATGGGAGGGAGAGACATAAATAGGGATATTAGAAAAATTGTTTAGATGACTATCCCATGAAGTTAATTTCATTGATAATTCTATCTAAAGTAATTTTTATGGGATTTATAGAATCCAGGGTACACAGTTGCTTTTTAAAGTCAATTTCTAATGGCCGTAAATTTTGCAAGTAATGCTTGGTAGTTTTTGGAAATTTAATATTAGGGAAAAAGTCAGAAAAAATATCAAAATGTTAACAGTCATATCTAGGCAGTGAAATAATATGAGAGATTTTTTCTCTTAAATTTTGTTATCTTCTGAGTTTCAGGGTTTTTTTTTACAATTAAAAAGAAGTCTCTTCTATAGTCTGAAAAAGTTATTACAAATACCTGAAGATTAATTGTAGATTTTTTTCCTGAACTTGAGTGTTTTATAGAGTCATAAGCTAAATGGAAGAGTCTTTCATATGGTCTAAGTAGTGTTTCTCAACGTGTATTTCAGTGATTCCCTCAATAGAGGATCAATGAAAAAGGATTCTATGGACCAAAATTTTGGAAAATATTGAAGATTTGCAATGGTGATTTGCATATTATGGCTCTAAGAAGTTCTGTAAAAGAACTTGAATATTATTAAATAAAAATATTTAATTTTAATTCAAGGTTTCCCAAACTTTTTTTTTTTGATATGGGACAGTCTTTATGTGAAACATCTTATATATATTCACTAGTTTATCATGGTGTACACTTTGGGTATTTGTTGTTCCAATCAAACCCAAAAGACAGATAGGGTTTTTGGTTTGTTGGATACTATTAGTTACCAAAAGATAATTGAAAAACATTGTCTTTTATCAGAGGCATTTATACTGTAATAAAGCACTGCATTTATATGTGAATAATATATTACATATAAACATAAAAGGAATGCAAAAAACCCTGTAAACGTTTTATGAAGTCTTTTCTTCCTGCACATATCCCAGAATGCAAATAGTAACTCTAATTTCTAATTATTCCAATGATTTACAACAATCATAATACATACTATTTATTGAGTACTATGTTTTGGCATTATGTTAGATGCTATGTGTATATTTTAACCCTCACAGTTATTCAGTAGGTACACTGCTATCATCTCCATTTTTTTTGTGGTATGAGGGCCTCTCACTGTTGTGGCCTCTCCTCCCGTTGCGGAGCACAGGCTCCGGATGCGCAGGCTCAGCGGCCATGGCTCACAGGCCCAGCCGCTCTGCAGCATGTGGGATCCTCCCGGACCAGGGCACGAACCTGTGTCCCCTGCATCAGCAGGCAGACTCTCAACCACTGCGCCACCAGGGAAGCCCTATCATCTCCATTTTTAAGTGAGAAAATTTAGGATAAAGCCACTAACAAAATATCTAAAAAAGATGTATTTTTCTGAGTTACTCTGGTGAGTCAGTATCTAGGGAACCTGGAGTTACTTAATTTGTCACTTTTGTCTGAGTCCAAAGAATTTCTAAAATTTAAATCTTCATTATTTTTTTGTGCAGAATATTTGATGATTTTCATGTGTGCTTAAGAAATAAATTATAAATATGTCAATATACTTATACTAGGGTTAATCTGGCACAATTAGGTCATTGAAGAAAGGATTTGGAAAAAAAGAGCAATAATAAATCTATGTCATATCCGTTCATGTCATATTTAACCATGACATATTCATACTCAACGGTGACATCAGTTAAAGTAGGAAATATAAAAGAAACATGCCAGATATTAGAATAGAATAAATTTAAAGTCAGATTAACAGAGCAAAGATCCCTTTAACAATACGCTGTTACACTATTATTGATTACCCTAGTTAACCAGATAAATGAGACAGAACCAGTGAACTACGTTTCCCTAGTTGCTCAGTTTTCTGTAAGATGGCTATCACTAGAAAGGGTCTATTTGTAAATAAAAGGAGCCACTGTACTTTCCTTTAGGAGCAAAATCAGAGATTTCATGTCAAAGGAAATTTTAAATTTGGTATGTAATTTGCAGTTTGGTTGAAACAGGTTTGCAGCATTAGCCTTGTGGCTGTATAAGTAAAACTTCATTGTCAAATTTTCAGAGAACCAGATCTGGCAACAAACATATAAGCATATAAGATAATAAAGAATCCCATTGTTATGTGGATCTATGTCCTTAAACCTGATTTTTAAAAATAGACCTACTTTAATAGAGTTAGTAGGAGAAAAAAAAGTAGTCTTAAAGAAAAACAACCAAAGACTCAAATCAGTCTAAGCTAAACTCTAGAATATTGGGAGTGTATTCCAGTATAATCTTAATTTCTTTGTTTCAGTCTCTAACGGTAAGGTGTTTTAATGTTTTTTTTTTTAATTACTCTTTTGAATTGATTTAACAGATCCACAAAGACTCATCCAGGTCCAGTTGTACATTTAAGTGATAGCCCAAGAGATGAAGGGAAAGTGAGTATTACAATACCACTATTCTTGAATTTATTTTCCTTATTCTTGAATAAAGGTGTTTCTTACTATTATTTTATACCTAACATCTAGCACAGTGCATTCAGTGTAATCTAAAATTAAAATATGTTGAATGAATGAATGAGCAAATAAATGAACATATTATTTACACTAATAATGGTCCCAAATTGAGTCTTTAGTTTCACCTAAAGTTGATATTTAATTCTAGAATTTTGAGGAAGGCATGTAACACATAGAACAACTTTAATTTTCAAATATTCAATGCCTGAAGTTAAAAATATTGTCAATATCATTAATCATTGGTCCCTGATATTCAGTAATGGTAATGATAAACAACCAATATTAAATAATCATAAATTAGCTAATCTTAATTTTATAAATAGGTAATAATATAGAAAATGTTCTAAGATTACAGAAATAATCCTTATTAATTTTGATTATTCATAATTTTCCTTTAATTATGAGAAACAAAGTTGATAATGTGAAAATCTCTAGAGTGTCACTTTCATTATAAATATCCCTTCAAGTATATAATTTTTGCTAAGTACTATATAAAACACCTAAATAAATTATTTAGTATGGGTTTGGTTCTTTATTTTTAAATGATAGAAACTGAATTAGCCTAATAAATATTGAACCTGAAAGACAAGTCCCCTGATGGTGAGAGAAAAAACATTGAATTTCTTCGAACTGATTTATAAATACAGTGTAATTCCAATCAGATGTCATTAGAATTTACTTTTTTAATTGAAGTATAGTTGATTTACATTATTATATTACTTTCAGGTGTACAACATAGTGATTAAGTATGTTTACAGATTATACTCCATTCAAAGTTATTGAAAGATAATGGCTCTAATTCCCTGTGCTATACAATATATCCCTGTTGCTTATCTATTTTATACATAGCAGTTTGTATCTCTTAATCCCATACCCCTAACTTGCCCCTCTGCCCTTCCCGCTCCCATCTGGTAATCACTAGTTTATTCTCTATATCTGTGCATCTGTTTCTGTTTTGCTATACACACTCATTTGTATTATTTTTTAGATTCCAAATATAAGTGATATATATTTTTGTGTTTGTTTGAATAATTTCACTAAGCATAATATTCTGTAGGTCCATCCATGTTGCTGAAAATGGCAGGATTTCGTTCCTTTCTATGGCTGAATAATATTTCATTGTGCATATATGTATATATACCACATCATTTTTATCTGTTCATCTGTTCATGGGCACTTGGGTTGCTTCCATATCTTAGCTATTGTAAATAACGCTGCTATGAAGATTGGGGTACATGTATTTTTTTGAGTTAGTGTTTTCATTTTCTTAAGATATATACCCAGGAGTGGAATTGCTGGATGATATGGTTGTTCTATTTTTAGTTTTTTGAGAAACCTCCTTACTGTTTTCCATAGTGGCTACACCAATTTACATTCCCACCAACAATGTACAAGAGTTCCATTTTTTCCATATCCTCTCCAACATTTGTTATTTATGGACTTTTTTTTAATAGCTTTTAAAAAAATTTATTTAATTTACTATTTATTTATTTTTGGCTGCTTTGGGTCTTCATTGCTGCGCGCGGGCTTTCTCTAGTCGCGGTGAACAGGGGCTACTCTTGATTGCCGTGCATGGGCTTCTCATTGTGGTGACTTCTCTTGTTGCGGGGCACAGGCTCTAGGCGATGGACTTCAGTAGTTGTGGCTCATGGGCTCAGTAGTTGTGGCTCATGGGCTCTGTAGTTGTGGCTCATGGGCTCTAGAGCCCAGGCTCAGTAGTTGTGGCACACGGGCTTAGTTGCTCTGCTGCAGGTAGGATCTTCCTGGACCAGGGCTCGAACCCGCATCCTCTGCATTGGCAGGCAGATTCTTAACCACTGTGCCACCAGGGAAGCCCTATTTATGGACTTTTTTTTTTTTTTTTTTTTTTTGCGGTATACGGGCCTCTCACTGTTGTGGCCTCTCCTGTTGCGGAGCACAGGCTCCAGACACGCAGGCCTAGTGGCCATGGCTCACGGGCCTAGCCGCTCCGCGGCATGTGCGATCTTCCCGGACCGGGGCATGAACCCGTGTCCCCTGCATCGGCAGGCGGACTCTCAACCACTGCGCCACCAGGGAAGCCCTTTTTATGGACTTTTTGATGGACAACCTAGATGAAATGGACAAATTTCTAGAAACATACAACCTACCAGGACCGGATCAAGAAGAAACATAATTTGAACAGACCAATCACTAGGAGTGAAGTTGCATTTGTAATTAAAAAAAAAGAAACCTTGCAGCAAAAATGTCTAGGATTGGACAGCTTCATAGGAAAATTCTGACAGACATATAAAGAAGAACTTATACCTATCATTCCCAAACTATTGCAAAAAAATTGAAGAGGACAGAACACTCCAAAAATCATTCTACTAGTCTAGCACTACCCTGATACCAAAAACCATAAAAAGACATTACAAAAAAAAGAAAATTACAGGCCAATATCTCTGATGGATATACATGTAAAAATCCTCAACAAAATGTTAGGAAGCGGAATCCAACAGTGTGCAAAAAAGATCATGCACTATGATCAAATGGGATTTATTCCAGGAATGCAAGGATGGTTCAACATTTGCAAATCAATTGATGTGATATACAACATTAACAAAAGGAAAAATAAAAATCACATGATCATCTCAATAGATGCAGAAAAAAGCATTTGGCAAAATTCAACATCCTTTCATGAAAAAAACTCTCATCAAAGTGGATATAGAGAATTTACTTACATTTTTAAAGAATTTACAAGCTGATTTTAAAATTCATAAGAAAAATGAAATGTTTAAGAATAGGCAAAACATTTTTTCAGAATGAATAACATTGTGATATTGGTACAGGGGAATATAAGAAGACCAATAGATCTAAACAGATATTCCAGAAATGGTTCAGGTGTTTGGGAGAATTTTGTATATTTTGAGAAGATGTTTCAGGGTATGATAAACTATTGAATAAATGGCTTTGGCCAATTAGTATCCAGTTTGGAAAAAATATAAGACCTCTACCTTATACCATTCACAGAAGTAAATTCCAGATGGAGAAAATACACAGATATTCAAATAGCAACTCAGAGAGTTTTAGAAGAAACAATAAGAAACAGGTTGTTACTGTGGAGTAGGGACCTCTTTAGGAAAGCTTTAAGGAATATGCCATAAGATAAGAGACAGGCAACAAACTGGGAGACAGTGTTTTCTAGATATATAGCAGGCAAATAATGAATATGCAAAATCTATAAAGATCTTTTGCTAAATCCTCATCTTTCATAATAGGAAATCAATAGATAATGTCTAATTAATAAATCAAGAAATGGCATTATAAATATAATTAGAAATATGAAACTAAGTCTACTAGAAAAGATGATTTTAAGAGTTGAAGGTGTGGTTGCCTCTTACCTCTGAAGATAAGGGTTTGGCAGTGAGGAGGAACCAGCCTCATTAGTAATCACTAGGGAAATGCAGTATGCCCCTTGTCCCCCATTAGACTGGCAAAATATTAAAAGTTGAAAATATTAATAATATCAGGTAATGGAAAAGGCATTGAAAAATGGGCATCTAGATGCAGCAATCATGGGTATACATACCAGTATGGGCAATTTGTTATCAACATTTACAACATGTTGATAGATAGAAAATCCATTTCAGATATCTATCCTGTTTATATGACCAAAGGTCAAAATACTGAAAACAGCCTAAAGATCTATTAATAGAAAATTGAATAAATGAATGATGATGTATACTTACTGTGGAAGGCAGTGATGATAAGGAAAGTTCTTCAAACCACATTTTTAAAAGAAAAGATGTAGAATACTAAGTGTAGTATAAAACCACTTGAATAATGAATTTGTGTTTTTACTTATATATTCAGATACTCAAGGAAAAAAGCCTAAAAGGAAATGTATAAATCTGGGGAGGATACTAGTGATTAGAATTGCGGAAAATGGTCAAAGTTATTCTTATTTTACTTGTGTTCAAATTTTTATGAAAGAATATAATATGTGTTAATTATGTAATTAAAAATTAAAAGGAATGCAAAATAAATTAGTATTACAGGCAGAAGACTGTGTTTGAATTGTGGCTCCACTGCTTATTAGCATATAACCTTAAATAAATCACTTGACTTCCTGTTGACTAGTTTTTCCATCCGTAGCCTTTTGTCACATACAAATTCTTGATTTGAATGTACTCAGCCTTTTCAGTCTTTTTATTTGACTCCTGCATTTTGTTTGTTACCCAGTAGATCTTTCTCTTCCTGAGGGAAAATATAATTCTATTTTTTCTATCAGTTTTAAGGCTTTCCATTTCACAATTCGATTTTAATCTATGTGTAATTTATTTTATGTTGGTTTGAAATAAGGGTATACTTTCATTTTTACATATGAATAATTCATTTATTGAATAGTCAGTTCAGTTTCCACTGATTTATAAGGACATCTCACTTATATATCAAGTTCCCATATTTGGGTGGGTCTTTTTCTGGATTTTTTTCCTCTGTTGCACTGATATATTTATCTATTATTCTACTAATAGCACACTTTATTAATTATAATAACTTTACAAAATATCTTGATATTTGGTAGGTCTCCCCTTCTCCCTCTCTCATCTTGGCTTTTTATGACCATTTATTCTGCTATATGAATTTTAGGATTAGCTTATCAAGCTCTGTGTAAATCCTTGTTGGGATTTTGTTTGAAACTTGAACATATTGATGTATTTAGAGAAGATTTACATAGTTAATACATGAGTGTTCCATCTTTCCATCTTATAAACACGGTATATTTACTTTGGCTTTCTTTTATGTTTTTTATATGGCTTCGTAACTTGTTCACGAAAGTCATACATATCTTTTGTTACCTTAAATTTAAGTATCTTATAGATTTTATTGCTCCTATGAATTAGTTTTCTTAAAATCAGTTTCATAATTAACTGTTAGTATATAATATATTGTTCATTTTTGTTATTTTATATTTGACTACATCACGGAATGTTTTGTTTTTAGTAGCTGTCTTTAGATTATCTGAAATATTTTGTGTATAAAAGCATAGCAATTGTAGACAAATTTTGTTTCATATATATGTTGATGGAAAATTAACCAATAGTCAATTTTTGAAAGAGATGGAAAATATTATTCGAGCCAAATTGAAGATTATAACCTGGGAACAGCTTGTCAGAAAACTCTGAGAACTGTTCTACCCATTAGAGGTCAAAGCACAGTTATATAGGTTTTTGAGACAGAGGGCTATACACTTAATGATGTAGATAGTTTACACAATCCAGATCTGCAAGTACAAAGTGATGGGTCATTGTGACCCCTTACAAGATTAAAAAGGAATGTTATCTTTTAAGGAGTTGTCTAGTTGGTGCTAGGAGAATGTTGCTCTTTATCGTTGAGCAGGTATTTCTGCCGATGCGGTGAGTGGGGGGGTTGGTCAATGCGTAATGCAGGTGCACAAAGTACAGTAGAGGGGAGAGAGGAGGCCAAAGGGCAGGAAAAATTTTTGTGTTTAAATTTTCCTTGACTTACCTTAAAATATATATATTATATATATATTTGTTTTGTTGGATAGGAACCCAGTGTAGTGCTGAATATAAATTGTTTTAATGGGAACTGTCTTTTGTTTCTAATTGCAAAGCAAATGCCTCCAAGGTTTCAACTTTAAGATGTTTGCTGCAGGCCTTTGATTGATGAAGTTAGAAAGTTTCCACCTCTTTCCAGTATTCCAAGGGCTTTACATTATGAATGGTGTGGAATTTTATTTAATGCTTTTCTATAGTATCAAGATGTGTTTTGTACCAGTCTCAGCCTATTGTTAAAGATGGTATTGACAGTGATAGTAGAAATGCCTGGTGACACTCAATTGGGTGAGTCTTCACAAATGTTAACCCTTTTGAAGCCAGTGTTGAGGCTGGAACAGCCCTTGTGATTCTTACTATGATTGCAAGACACACCTCAGCAACAACTATCTGAGGACTTTGAAAAACATGGTTTATTACTCATAGCTCCTGGAGAGTACATGGCATGCCTGGGGCCACACAGGGATGTCGTGGTCAGGGAGAGAGGGAAATAGGGAGGGGGAGACAGAGAGAGAGAGAGAGAGAGAGAGAGAGAGAGAGAGAGAGAAAAAGAGAGAGAGAGAGAGAGAGAGGGAGGGAGGGAGGGAGGGAGAGAGGGAGGGAGGGAGGGAACATGGACCTGGAGTTTTATTGAGATCGGGGTGGGATACCTATGGTTTCACAGGTTCACTTTATTGGTGAATTTAAAACAAGAGGAGGAATTAAAGTGCAAGAAGGGAAATGCAAGCAGTCAGTCAAATGACCAGTTTATCTAAGTCAACCAGAGCTTTCTTAAGGAAAAAAAAAGGAAACTTCCTGGGTGGCTCATCCTGGCTCTTTATCTAGTAGTGTAGCTGGCAATGGGTTTATTTCAGATGGAGGTCTTTGCAATAGATGCCTCAGTAATCAAAAGCTTAGTGTCAGGCACTTACATTGCAATTTAAAAAGCTAACTGTCAGGTACTTACACTACAAAATGACTGTTCCTTAATTATTTGTTGAAATATGTAAATAGATTTTCTAATGTAAATATTTTTGCATTTCTGGGATAAATTCAACCTGGAAGGGGAAAACTTTCATGGAGGCTTGTTGGTACAGTGAAAGAAGGAACAAATTACTTATGTTAAGGTTCCTGCTGAAACAAAATAGTATCATAAAATCAGAAAATAGAACCCCCTGTCCCTGAGACACCATTTACTAAAGAAACTGCATATTAGCCTATCAAATACAAGAGGGTGCTCTTGGACTGAGAGGTACCTGTATTGGGCATGTTACTGTGTACATCTCCTTAGATTCTCTCAGCTTTGCATATCTCTCAAACCCTTGGCTGCTTGCTTCATCTCAGTTTTGTCAGGGTTAATCAGCTTCATGCAGTACTACTTTTTGAAGCTGACTGGCTATACCCAGAGTCTTTGGCTCCTCTCTTTAATTCTGGATTTAGATAATGTGCCATACTGTAAGGCATGAGATCTGGCTTCCCTAACAGATGCCAAAGGGGTCAAATGACACAGCCCTGGAGTGGAGGGGTGTTAATTTCCCATGAAGAAAACCTTGACCAATATTATTAGATAAGACACAAGAAATAAATTCTCCCTCCCTTCCTTCCTATGGTTGGGCTATTCTGAATCATGGTTTTTCCCTGTAAGCTGTTAGAGACATCCTGCAAGCCAAGTAAATACACCTGCTGGGTTATTGGCTATGTCTCTTCTGCTTCTCCCCAAGAAGTAGTGGTTAGTATGATAATGAATCATCTTTTACTTCTTTGCTTTACTTCACTTTTCCTTTATTATTGCAGCCCTGAGATTATACTTCTTAGTGAAACATTAGCACTTAGGCCTTGCCTCAGTCTATTTTCTATAGAACCCCAGTTAAGATAATAGTATCAGAATTGTTCTAGATCAGGGATAGGAAACTGTAGCCCATGGGACAAGTCTAGTGTACTGCCTGTTTTTGTAAAATGATTTCTTGGAACACAGCCATGCTCATGCATTAACATGTTTTTCTGTGGTTGTTTTCTTACTACAAAAGCAAAGCTGAACAGTTGTGACAGAACTATATGCCTGCAAAGCCTAACATATTTGCTGTCTCTCCCTGCATAAAAAGTTTGTTGACCCCTGTTCTAGACTGTAGACCTTCAGGATGGGATTTTAGAGTTGGGTTATCTCCTACCTAAAATCAAAGGACCCAGTGAAGGTGTCAAGTGAAGTATTAAACCCTATCATGTGGTGACATCAAAATTACTCAAACATTCTCCTTTGATTAATTAGGATGAGGGGCTAATGGAAAGGCAAGCCAACAGGAGATCGAATATTTGTGGTGCTTAATTCATAAAGGGCAATGATAATTATAATGATGATGGAATAAAATAGCTTGCTTTGATGCCATTTGTGTTATTTTCTATTCCAATTTAAATTATGACAAATTTGGTAGTTTGAAACAACACAAATGTATTGTCTTACAGTTCTGTAGGCCAGAAGTCCAACACAGGTCTCACTGGGATAAAATCAAAATATTACAGGGTTGCATTACTTTCTGGTAGCTCTAGAGGAGAACTTTTCTTGCCTTTTTCAGATTTTATAGGCTTTACACATTTCTAAGCTTGTAGCCACCTTCCTCCATCTATAAAGACAATAATTTAGCATCTCTTTGACTTCCTTCCGTTATCAAACCTCTTTCTAACCACAGCTGGGAAAGGTTCATCACTCTTAAGGACTCGTATGTTCAGATTGGGCCCACTTGGATAATCCAGGATACTCTCTCCATCTCAACAAACCTTAATTACATCTAAAGTCTTTTTTTGTAATATCAGGTAATATATTTATGGGTTCTGAGGACTAAGGCATAGACAGTTTTGGAGGGAGCATTATTTCACCTACCAAAACACAGAGACTGTATGAAAATAAAATGATCAACTTAGAACAGTTCATTACTGATTTAAGGCATTCCAGAGGCCCTCTAAAACAACTTAAAGGAACTCTTAGCTTCTGCAGCTCTAGGGCAGACTGTGCTAAAAATAGGCCCAGGATCTTTTTATAAGGAGACTGAACACATAGTTTGAAAGGTCTTATTTGTTAAAGTCAAAGCCCTGATAGGAAAGAGTATGACCCTGACACCTGGTATAGCTTTCTAGGGCTGCCATAACAACGTTGTATAAACTGGGTAGCTTAAAACAACAGAAATTTACTAATTCACAGTTTGCACGCCAGAAGTCTTGGTTGGGCCATTCTCTCTCTGAAGGCTCTGGAAGAGAATCCTTCTTTGCCTTTTCCAGCTTCCGGTGCCGCCTAATGTTCCTTGATTTTTGGCAGGATAACTCCAATCTCTTTCTCTGTCTTTACATGGCCTTTTCCTCTGTGTCTCTGTATCCTCTCTTCTTCTTTTATAAGGACACCAGTCATTTGATTTTAGGGCCCACCCTAAATTAAGGATGATTTCGTTGCAAAATTCTTAAATAATTACATCTTCAAAGACCCTATTTCCAAGTAAGGACACTTTCTGAGGTCTTCCAACTCTCATCTGGTGAGCAGAAGTGGCAAGTAGCTATATAGCTCATAAGATTCATATGTCAGAGACTCATGTGTCCTAAGGCTTTATCCCATAAATATCTAGGACCTGGCCCTATATGTGATGATTTTGAAGGTCTAATGGTCTGGGGATGGAGGGGCATCTCCTCTAAGGTAAAATGTAAGCTTTTGTATTTCTCCTTATTAAGAAAGTGTCATGTCACTTGGTGGGTGCTTTTGGATTTAGATAATAGTATATAAGGCCCTAGAAATTACTGTTCCAAATCAGTTTTTTAGGTTATCCAAAATTCTGCCACTTTTGAGTAGAGCCTAGAGAAAAAAAGGTCTCTTCCCTAAGTCCAAGTGCAGCCTACCCTACCATTTGGTATCTATGATCTGCTAGAGCTTAATGTATTTGGTAGTTAAGAACACTCTATTGGAAAGCCCCATAAGAGAGGAACAACAGTTGCTCTCCATTTTCAAAGTAACTTCTGGTATGCTAATGGGCCCTTGTGGAGACTGAACACCTAACCATGGGACACCAAGTGACTGTGACTTGACCTGTCCAGCATGAGTTGGATGTCATCATATTCATTGATTCCTAGGATTGGGTGAGGGATGTGACAGTCCATTTTACAATGGAAGAGGTATATTTGGGAAATCAACCTTGAACTGTCCAAAAGGCCTAAGTGAATTGGATAAATGGGGAACCAAGAATTCCTATGTTGCAACAATGCCTTTCTCTCAACCCACATATATGGTCTTATGGAGTAGGAGGGGAATATCTAAAACAAACTAATGGAGTAGGACAGAATTCAGGCCTGGTTCATAGACAGGGTCAGATGATTGGTTGGTACTATCTGGGCAAGGAGTACTGCTCAATTATGTCTCCACTTAGGGGGTGACATGGAGTGACCTGATGAAGAAAAATTCTTACAGTGCATAGATCCCCACACACTATACTTGATTGTGCATTTCGTATTGAGAATGAAACACAATAATAAAAAAATCCAGAAACAAAAATTTCTTTCCATTCGATGGGAATGTACATTGATGCAGCCACTATGGAAGGCATAGTGGTTTTCCACTATGAAGGCGCCTCAAAAAATTAAAAATAAATTGATCTTGTAATTCCACTCCTGGATATTTATCCAAAGAAAGCATAGACACTAATTAGAAAGGATATGTGCACCTCTATGTTTATTGCAGCATTATTTACAATAGGCAAGGTTTGGAAGCAACCTAAGTGCCCATTAATAGATGAAAGGATTAAGATGTGGTACACACACACACACACACACACACACACACACAGAGGAATATTTTTCAGTCATGAAAAGAATGAAATCTTGTCATTTGCAACAACATGGGTAGACCTAGAGTGTATCATGCTAAATAAAATAAGTCAGACAGAGAAAGACAAATACTGTTGTGAATCACTTATATGTGGAATCTAAAATACAAAACAAATGAACAAATATAACAAAACAGAAACAGAGTTACAAATACAGAGAACAAACAAGTGGTTGCAAGAGAGGAGAGTTTGGCGTGAGGAAAGAAATAGGTGGGGGAGATTAAGCTTAACAAACCTCCAGTTGCAAAATAAATGAGTCATGTGAGGAATACAGTCAATAACTGTGACTCATTGTGGTGATCATTTTGAAATGTATAGAAATACCAAATCACTATGTTGTGTAATAGGAACTAACAAAATGTGGTAGGTCAATTATACTTCAAAATAACAAAAAACTCATAGAAAAAATGATCAAATTTATGGTTACCAGAGACAGGGAGTGGAAGGAGGGGGAATTGGATGAAGGCTGTCAAAAGGTAGAACCATCCAGTTATAAGATAAATAAGTACTAGGGATGTAATGTACAACATAATAAATATAATTAACACTGTTGTATGTTATATATGAAAGTTGTTAAATAAGCAAAACCTAAGAGGTCTCATCAAAAGAAAAAAATTTTTCTATTTTATTTTGTATCTGTATGAGATGATGGATGTTCACTAAACTTATTTGATGAACATTTCATGATGTATCTAAGTCAAGTCATTATGTGGTACACCTGAAACTTATACAGTGCTGTATGTCAATTATGTCTCAAAATTGGAAGAAAAAAATTAAATGTCATTACTAAAGAAAGACACAGCTGTAATTTGTGTACTTTTCTATATGTATATTTCAATAAAAATATTAAAAAATATTAAAAATATTAAAAAATATTTAAAAATATTAAAAAATATATTAAAAAATAAAAAATATTCCTGATAAAATAAATTTATAAAATATTGAATGAATTCATACTTCTTTAATGATATATGTTATATATATTATATATGTATGTATAATTATATAATAATAATATTATATATATATATATATATAAAATCTGGGATTTTATTTAATAGGGAAACACCAAGAGACATTGTCACTAAAGTTAGGAAGAAAGCAAGGATGCTCATCCCCTCCACTATTTTTAACACTATAGGATGTTTTAGTAATGCAGTTAGACAAGTACAAACAATTAGAGGTATAAAAATTGGAAAGGAAGAAGTAAAATAGTCTCTATTTTAGATTATATGCTAATATAACCTGGAATGCCTAAGAAAATCAACATTAAAATTAATACAAAGAATAAAATAATTTAGAAGGTAGCATACTAAAATCCAACTATAGAAACAGTACCCTCTTAGAAAACATAATAAAGAGAAGATCCTGTACAAAATAGCAACAAAAGTTTTAAAAATAATTTGCTATAAGATTAACAAGAAAATCTATATGTGGAAAACTCAAAATTCCTGAAAACTTGAATAAGTGAAAGGTATGCTTTGCTCCTGGATAAGATGACTCATTTTTTCTTCTATTTGTTGGATTTTATTCTTTTTCTTGACATTCTACTGTTAAATGCTTATATTTATTAAAAATTTATACTTTTCTCCTTTTAATATGTACAGGCACGCCTCGATTTATTGTGCTTCACTTAATTGCACTTCACAGATATTGCATTTTTTTTCAAATTGAAGATTTGTGGCAACCATGAGTCGAGCAAGTCTATTGACACCATTTTCCCAACAGCATTTGCTCACTTTATGTCTCTGTGTCACATTTTGGTAATTCTCACAGTATTTCAAACTTTTTCGTTATTATATTTCTTAAGGTGATCTGTCATCAGTGATTATTTTTAATTGAAATATAGTTTACTTATATTAATTTCAGCTGTACAACATAGTGATTTGATACTTTTATAGATTATGCACCATACAAAGTTACTATGATATTATTGACTATGTTCCCTGTGCTGTATATCACATGCCTATGACTTATTTTAAAACTGGTAGTTTGTGCCTCTTAATCCCCTTCACCTATTTTGCAACCCTTCCCTCTGGCAACCACTAGTTTGTTTTCTGTTGTGAGTCTGTTTCTGTTTTGTTGTATTTGATTGTTTTGTTTTTTAGATTCCACATATATAAGTAAAAACATATACTATTTGTCTTTCTTAGTCTGACTTATTTCACTTAGCGTACTACCCTCCAGGTCCATTCATGCTGTCACAAATGGCATTATTTCATTCCTTTTTATGGCTGAGAAATATTGCAGTGTGTGTGTGTATGTGTGTGTGTGTGTGTGTGTGTGTGTGTACCACATCTTTATCCATTCATCTGTTTATGGACATTTAAGTTGCTTCATATCTTGGCTATTGTATATAATGCTACAGTGAACATTGGGGTGCATATATGTTTTTGAATTAGTGTTTTCCTTTTCTTTAAATAAATACCCAGGAGTGGAATTGCTGGATTGTATGGTAGTTCAATTTTTAATTTTTTTGAGGAACCTCCATACTGCTTTCCATAGCGGCTGCACCAGTTTATGTTCTCCCCAACAATGCACGAGTGTTCCCTTTTCTCCACATCCTTGCCAACACTTGTTAATTATTTGTTGTCTTTTTGATGATAGCCATTTTGACAGGTTGAGGTGATATCTCATTGTGGTTGTGACTTGCATTTTCCTGTTGATTAGTGATGTTGAGCATCTTTTCATGTGCCTGTTGGACATCTGTATAGCTTCTTTGGAAAAATGCCATTTTTTAATCGGATAGTTTGTTTTTTTGATATTGAGTTGTATGAGTTCTTTATATATTTTGAATGTCAGTCACATCATTTGCAAATATTTTCTCCTATTCCGTACTTGTCTTTTAATTTTGTTGATGCTTTCCTTAACTGTGCAAAAGATTTTTAGTTTGATGTGGTCCTGTTTGCTTATTTTTGCTTTTGTTGTCCTTGCCTGAGGAGACAGATCCAAATAAATATTGCTAAGACTGATTTCAAAGAACATACTGCCTATGTTTTCTTCTAGGAGTTTTGTTGTTTCAGGTCTTATATTTAAGTCTTTTGTACATTTATTTATTTATTTTTTAATGGTATGCCCATTGCTATGGCTTTTTAAAAAAATATTTATTTATTGGGCTGCATCAGGTCTTTGTTGTGGCACATGGGATCTTCATTGCGGCATGTGGGATCTTTCGTTGCAGTGCTCATTGTGGTGCATGGGCTCTTCATTGCAGCACGTGGGCTTCTCTCTAGTAGTGGCATGAGGGTTTTCTCTCTCTAGTTTTGGCATGCAGGCTCCAGGGTGAGTGGGCTCTGTAGTTGTGGTGCACGGGTTCCAGAGCATCTGGGCTCTGTAGTTTGCAGCATGCAGGCTCTCTCGTTGAGGTGCATGAGCTCAATAGTTGTGGCGTGCAGGCTTAGTTGCCCCACAGCATCCACATCTTAGTTCCCCGACCAGAGATCGAACCCCCGTCCCCTGCATTGGAAGGCAGATTCTTTACCACTGGACCACCAGGGAAGTCCTCTTTTGTCCATTTAGAGTTTATTTTTTTATATGTTGTGAGAAAATGGTCTAGTTTCATTCTTTTACATGTAGCTGTCCAGTTTTCCCCAAACCACTTATGTGAAGAAACTGTCTTTTTCCCATTGTATATTGTTGCCTCCTTTGTTGTTGATTAATTGACCGTATGTGTGTGAGTTTATTTCTAGGCTCTCTATTCTGTTCCATTGATCTATGTGTCTGTTTTTGTGCAGTGTCATACTGTTTTGATTACTTTAGATTTATAGTATATTTTGAAGTCAGGGAGTGTGTGTGATACCTCCAGCTTTGTTCTCCTTTCTCAAGATGGCTTTGATTATTCAGGGTCTTTTATGGTTCATTGAAATTTTAGGATTATTTGTTCTAGTTCTGTGAGAAATGCCATCAGTATTTTGATAGGGATTTCATTGAATATGTAGATTGCTTTGGGTGGTATAGACTTTTTTTTTTTTTTGCGGTACGCGGGCCTCTCACTGATGTGGCCTCTCCCGCCACGGAGCACAGGCTCCAGATGTGCAGGCCCAGTGGCCATGGCTCACGGGCCCAGCCGCTCCATGGCACGTGGGATCCTCCTGGACAGGGGCACGAACCCGCGTCTCTTGCATCGGCAGTTGGACTCTCAACCACTGTGCCACCAGGAAAGCCCCTAGACTTTTTAACACTATTAATTCTTCCAATCCATGAACATAGAATATCTTTATTTATGTTGTCTTCAGTTTCTTTCATCAGTGTCATATAGTTTTCAGAGTGTAGGTCTTTCACCTCCTTGGTTAACTTTATTCCTAAATATTTTATATTTTTTTGATGCAATTTTAAGTGGGATTGCTTTCTTGCATTCTCTTTCTGATAGTTCATTTTTAATGTATAGAAATGAAGATTTATGTATATTAATTTTGTATCCTGCATCTTTACTGAATTTATTTATTAGTTCTAATAGTCTTTAGGGATTTTTATATAAAGTATCATGTCATCTGCAAATAGTGACAATTTTACTTTTTCCCTTCTAATTTAGATGACTTTCATTTATTTTTCTTGTCTGATTCCTGGGGCTAGGACTTCCAATACTATGTTGAATAAGAGTGGACATTCTTGTCTTGTTCCTGAACTTAGAGGAAAAGCTTTTAGCTTGTCACCTTTGAGTGTGATGTTAGCTGTGGTTCTGTCACAAATGGCTTTTATTATATTGAGATATATTTCCTCTATACCAACTTGGATAAGGATTTTTATCATGAATAGTTGTTGAATTTTGTCAAATGCTTTTTCTGCACTGATTGTAATGATCATGTGATTTTATCCTTCCTTTAGTTAATATGGTGTATCACATTGATTGATTTGCAGATACTGAACCAAACTTGCACCGTTGGGATAAATCCCATTTGATCATGGTGTATGATCCTTTTTATATATTGTTGAATTTTGTTTGCTAATATTTTGTTGAGGATCTTTGCATCTATATTTTTCAGATTTATTGACATGTAATTTCCTTTTGTTGTAGTGTCTTTGCCTGGCTTTGGTATCAGTGTAATGCTGGATTCAAAGAATGAGTTTGGAAGTGTTCCCTTCTCTTCAGTTTTTTAAAAGAGTTTGAAAAGGATAGATAGTAAATCTTCTTTCAGTGTTTGGTAGAATTCCAGTGTGAAGCTATGTGATACTGGACTTTTGTTTGTTGGGAGTTTTGGTTTTGTTTTTTATTACTGATTCAATTTCATTACTGGTAATTTAATTGGTGTCTGTTCATACTTTCTATTTTTTCCTGGGATATTGTACATTTATGAGTTTGTCCATTTCTTCTAGATTGTTCAAGTTGTTGTTGTGTAAATGTTTGTAGTATTCTTCAATTACTGTATTCCTGTGATATCTTGTATAACTTCATGTTCATTTTTGATTGTATTTAATTGGACCTTCTCTCTTTTTTCTTGATGAGTCTGGCTAAAGTTTCATCAATTTTCTTTATCTTAAAAAATAACCTCTTAGTTTCATTGATCTTTTTCTCCTTTTTTTGGTCTCTATTTTATTTATTTCTCCCCTGATCTTTATTATTTCCTTCCTTCTACTAACTCTGAGTTTTTTCTTTTTGTAATTCCTTTAGGTTTCAAGTCAGGTTTGTTGAGATTTTTTGAATTTCTTGAGATAGGCCTGTACTGCTACAAACTTCCCCCTAAGAACTGCATTTGCTGCATCCCACAGATTTTGAAAAGTTGTGTTTCAATTTTCATTCGTCTCAAGACATTTAAAAAAATTTTTCTCTTTGATTTCTTCATTGACCCATTATTTTTTTTAGCAGCCCATTGTTTAGCCTTCATGTGTTTGTGTCTTTTTCACCTCTCATTCTGTAATTGATATCTAGTTTCATACCACTGTGGTCAGAAAAGATACTTTATATGATTTTACTCTTTAAATTACTGAGATTAGTTTTGTGGCCTACCATGTGATCTATCCTGGAGAATGTTCCATGTGTACTTGAAGAAGATGTGTATTCTATAGTTTTTGGATGGAATACTCTGTAGATATCTATTAAGTCCAACTGCTCAAAGTATCATTGAAGGCCAACGTTTTCTTATAGATTTTCTGTCTGGATGATTTATTCATTGATATTAAATCCCCTACTAATACTGTGTTACTGTCAATTTCTCCTTTTATGTCTGTTAATATTTGGTTTATATATTTAGTTGCTCCTATGTTAGGTGCATATATGTTATGAATATTAGTTCCTCTTTTTGGATTGACCCCCCTCTTAACATTATGTAATGCCCTTCTTTGCCTTTTGTTACAATCTTTGTTTTAAAGTCTATTTTGTCTGATATGAGTTATATTACCCCTGCTTTCTTTTCATTTCCATTTCCATGGAATATCTTTTCCCATCCTTTCACTTTCAGTCTATGTGTGTCTTTAGCTCAGAATTGAGTCTCTTATAGGCAGCATATAGATGTCTTGTTTTTTTTTATCCATTCAGCCACACTGTGTCTTTTGATTGGGGCATTTAGTTCATTTACACTTAAAGTGATTATTGATAGGCATGTCCTTTTTGCCATTTTGTTATATGTTTTCTGGTTGTTTTTGTAGTTCTTCTCTATTCTTTTCTTCTTCTTTTAGTCTCTTCCCTATGGTTTGATGATTTTTTTTTAGTATTATGTTTGGGTTTCTTTCTCTTTGTATTTGTGTATCTAGTCTAGGTTTTTGGTTTTTGGTTACTATGCAATAAATAGGTAGGTAGGTAGATAGATATTTGTTTTAAACTGATAGTCATTTAAATTCAAACACATTCTTAAAGTTCTACAGTTTTTATAATCCCATCACCATGTTTTATGTTTTTGACATTATATTTTACATCTTTTTGTTTATCCTTTAATTACTCATTGTAATTAGAATTGATTTTACAACTTTTGTCATCTAACCTCCATATCAGCTTTTTAAGCAGTTGATCCACTGCCTTTACTATTATATTTGCTTCTACCAATGAGATTTATTTTCTTCATGTATTTTCTCATTTCTTGTTATGGCCTTTTCTTTTTTGCGTAAAGAAGATCCTTTAACATTTCTTGTGTGGCCTGCTTAGCGGCGATAAACTCTTTTACTTTTTGCTTGTCTTGGGAACCTTTATATCGCCTTCAATTCTGAATGCCTAACCTTGTTGTGTAGAGTATCCTTGGTTTAGGTTTTTCCCTTTCAGCACTTTAAATATATCATGCCACTGTCTTCTGGCCTACAGTTTCTGCTGAAAAATCAATGAGAGCCTTACGGGGGTCCCCTTTTGTTTGATTCTTTGTTTTTCTCTTGTTACCTTTAGAATTCTCTCTCTTTAACTCTGGCTGTTTTTCTTATGATGTGTCTTGGTGTTGATTCTTTGGGTTCATCTTTTTAGGACTGTCTCTGATTCCTGGACCTGGATATCTATTTCATTCCCAGGGTAGAGAATTTGTCAGCCCTTATTTCATCAAATATATTTTCTGCCCCTTTTCCTCTCTTTTCTCCTCCTGGGACTAAATCCTATAACATGAATATTGTGACACTCAGTGTTGTCTCAGAGGTCCCTTAAACTATCCTCATTTTAAAAACTTTTTCTTTTTACTGTTCTGATTGGGTAATTTCCACTATTCTGTTTTCCAACTCATTTATTAATTCTTCTTTACCACTTGATCTGCTTTTTATTCTCTCTGGTATATTTTTCATTTCAGTTATTGTATTCTTCAGCTCTGATTGGTTCTTTTTTAATATTTTCTAATTTTTTATTGAAGTTCTCACTGTGATCCTCTATTCTTCTGAGTTTGGTAAGCATTTTTATGACATTGCTTTGAAATCTTTATCATGTAAATTACTTATCTTCATTTCATTAGGAGTTTTATCTTGTTATTTCATTTGGAACATATTCCTCTGCCTTCTTAATTTGTTTCACTTTCAGTGTTTGTCTTTATTAATTAGGCAAAACATTTGTCTCACCTGGTGTGGAAAGTGTGTCATTGTGTAGGAGTGTCCCTTTGCAGACTGTGTGTGCTTGGTGGCTTTGGTGGGAGGGCTGGAGCTGAAGTGAGCATTGGCTGGGGCCTCTGAGTTTGTAATATCCCCTTTGTCTTTTGGGTGACCTGCTGGGGGTGTGGGTCCTGACTAGATCACTTCTTTCACCCTTGTACCTGTCTCTATGTGATTAAAAAAATATATATCCTTAATTGTAAAAAAGCTGTACAGCCAGTCTTCAGGTTGTTCTGAGAGAGAGTTATTTTATATATATGTTGTAGTTTTGGTGTGTGCACGGGAGGAGGTGAGCTCAGGGTCTTCCTACTCTTCCATCTTGATCCCATCTCTGCCCAGTGATCTTTGATATTACTCTTGAAAAAATATGAGTCACTGAAGGCTCAGATTATGGTTAGCATTTTTTAGCTATAAAGTACTTTTAATTAAGTTATGTGCATTGCTTTTTTAGACATAATGCTATTGTACACTTAATAGATTACAGTATAGAAGTCTACATGCACTGAGAAACCAAAAAAAACTTCTATAACTCACTTTATTTTGATATTACATTCTGTTGAGGTGGTCTGGAACTGAACCCACAATATCTTCAAGGTATGCCTGTATTTATAAAACCATATATTTCCCTCTTGATGAGGATCATCTGTATCCCACAAGGTTCAATATGAGGCATTTTTGTTCTTTTCTGTTTCATACTTTTCATTATGATTTCTTGTTTGGCCATAATTACTTAAATGCATATTTTTTAGTTTCCAAAATATTTTTGTCAGTGAGTTCTAATTTTATTTCATGTTTGTTAGAGAATATATAGTATCTTTGATTTTGATTATTTGGTATTTACTAACTAATTTAACAGATATTTTTGCAGATACCTATTTTCTTCAGAAACTTTTCCAGGTCCTGATAATATGTAGTGAAGAAATCACCTACTTCTTTGCCTATATATATATATATATATATATATACACACACACACACACACACACACACACACACACACACACACACACACACACACACATATATATGTACACACACGTACATATATGATATGTATTTGTGATGTGGGCAATATTCCTGTTTTGATGTGATCAGGCATGATTACAGAGGGATCTTATTTTTGTCTTGATTCATCATGGTCACAGAATGACTTTGTCTGGTGTCTCCTGGATGTCAGGGGCTGTTTTTCTCATTCTCAATTCTTTAAGTGTTTCTAATATATTTTCATATTTCCTATATCACAATCTTGTATAGTTATCTCAATTTTTTGATACTTTGAGGTTTATTATTTTATATTTTGTGATTTACTGGGGCTATTGCTTATAATGTTTTATAAACAAAATGACTTCTATCTTATGTTTATTATAAAAAATATAATAGCATTTTAGAATATCATTCCATTACATCTTGAGGCTCAATTTCTGAAAGGTTATATTATTCATTTTCTTGCTTAGGTCAGATTTTCCAAACTTTTTAGACTTATAAATCTTCTTTTCATACATTTCATAGAAACTTTTATCATACACCTCATAGGATTTGGTTTTATTGTTTATCATTTTCTCTGGTATATAAAAAAAAGTTGAAGTTAATACATATCTTAGTACAGTATATATTACTTTATATAAATTTTATTTTAAGAAAGTCTTTGTTTACACTAATTTTGACTTTTTAAATTTATGAAGTCATTATGCCATTTACTTTAACTTAATATGTAGAAAGCTCAATTTTTTAAGTCAATTTTAGAATTTATTGTTTGCAGTTTAATAATAAAACATTTAAGTATATGCTATGCCTTCAAAAGTAATATGCATTGCTTTCATGATCTGATATTTGAAATTTTGTTTCCTGTTAAAACTACTAGCTGGCTTATTTTTGTTGTTTTTTTGTGTTCTGTTATAAAATTTCTAGGGAAATGATTAGGTCTCAAGAAGCTATGTAGGAGTAACTTATAACTACCATTATATTTTCTGTTTTTACCACTGTGTTTTGGAGTTACTGAAACATCTTTATTAACAGTATAAGAATTTTCACCAGAGAAATACTAATGGATTTCAAGAAAATCATCTTAAGGCACATTCCTGTGAAATATTATTTGAACGTTGGCCTATTTTTATCCTTTCTGGGTTTTTTTTTAACTAATGGTAGATTAAATTTAACAAAATATAACTACAAATAAAACTCAGAATCATAGTAAAAACCATCAGCACAGCTAGCAGTATTTAGCTGAATGACTGAGTGTTGAATATGATCATCTAATAATCATTTTCTGTTCTCAAATCCTTTTCTTTTGAAATGAAGAATGTATATTTTGTTAATTGTCTTATTTATTGATTTATAAATCAGTATCAACTATATTTAATGATGTGAATCTCTAGAATACCTTTTTGAACTGCAGAGAGTTCATAAATCACCAATTTAAAATACTGACGTAAGTCAGAAAATTGGATTTGATAGAAAGAAATTTGAAGCCAAATTTGTGGCCACATTTTTCATGTGCAAAAAACTGAATGGCATATACACTGTTTGTTAAAGTTATCACATTTCATCCTTTATTTCATCTTCATTTTCAATCCCATTTTTCTTTTGTTCCAATGTTCTCATTTATTTTTATGTTGTTTCATATATACTTACGTATTTTCTCAGTATACTCTTTGGAATGAGGTAGATTTCATTGGTAAATGTTTATATTGAAGTAGAGTTTATTTGCCAATTTTTTTCAATGTAGAAAACCTGTATTCAGGTTTGGAAAAATTGGTATTCTAAATAAAGTTGTATAATGTAGTATGATTATACTTTATTGTATTAACATTAATCTTTATTTGGAGCAAGGTAAAATTAATGTTAGAATTACAAAAATGATTGTTCTAATGTTTTCCAGCTGCTAATAGGTTATGAAAATGGTACTGTAGTATTCTGGGACTTGAAATCTAAAAGAGCAGAACTGAGAGTTTATTATGATGAGGTAAGTGATTTCTACTGGAATATTTGAAAAGAGTATTGTGATTTTATGCCTGTTTTCTACATTTAAGCCTTGTATGTTACCAGTATTTTTATCATTGGAAAACTGCCTAGTTCTGATCCAGTGCCTCACACTGCCTGTTGGTATTTGCACGAGTTCCACCTCTGGGTTGTTCTCCTGAGTGGAAATTTTGCCTTGACGGATTATTTTTAAGCCTTTTTTGGGCATTTACATATGTTGGTGTCTATTACCTATCTTTTTCTTTCCTTTAGGCTCTATGTTTGTTTCTTTCTTTTTTTTTTGTGGTACACGGTCCTCTCACTGTTGTGGCCTCTCCCGTTGCGGAGCACAGGCTCCAGACGCACAGGCTCAGCGGCCACGGCTCATGGGCCCAGCCACTCCGCGGCATGTGGGATCCTCCCGGACTGGGGCACGAACCCGTGTCCCCTGCATCGGCAGGCGGACTCTCAACCACTGCGCCACCAGGGAAGCCCTATGCTTATTTCTTAACCTTTTTGTCCTTAAGGTCTCTAAAGATACTATTCACATCTTTAGAAAATTGTTTTTCTGTGGCAGAAAGTTTAAGTAGTCAGTTTGAAAGGCCTTATCTTCTAATACTTGCCTTCTTACAGTAAAGAGAGATTTTTAAAATAGTAATACTTAATAATAAAAGTCAGATCTTGAAGTACATTTTATCGTACAGAATTGAGATTTTAGGTTTTCATGTAGAGAAAACAATGAACTCTTATCAAGGATAGTCTGTTAATTGATACTTCGGTTGTTCGAAGATTGATTCTAGGCTATTATTTCCTTCTTAAGAAGAAGCTAATGTGAAAAGAGTGAGGCTAGGGGCAAAAGGTGAGAAAGGGAAATTATATCTTGTAGCTGTGGAAATAAAGGGGATCATCTAGGCTCTCAATTAAACTAAAAATTGTTACAGTGATGAGAGATAGGAAAATACAGGTCAAAAATCAGTGTTTAGAATTACCCAGGCTTAAATGGGAAGAGTGCCAAAGAATTTAAGACAACACTAAGATAAATAGAGAAATAAATTTGAAAGGAAAACACATTTTTTTAGAACAGTTTCTTTTTATGCCCTCTTCCATCCCCTTATAAAAATAAAATTTAAATTTTGGTGCTTAAAGGTACAAGCCTTCGGCTATCCCATAACCCCCACCCCCCATTCATTTCTTAGTGGTTCTGGAAAACTAAGATTTTATGATATATACAAGATTATTGTCATGGTGATAAAGAATTCAGAAGTAAATGATATAACAGCTGGGTAATTTGGTCATGATTAGTGAACAGTACTCTGGCAAGCAATGTCATACAATTATGCTCTTTATGATCAACTTACGAGGCACCTTGAATCATAAGGCAAGAAGGTCCTAGAGAGCTAAGCTAGGGTTTTCCTTTTGTTAAATACATAAAATACAAAGATGAGTATGAAGATCACTTCCTCTCTTAAGACTAGCAGTTAGGGCTTCCTAACCGGATGCCCGGGTCCGGGAAGATCCCACATGCTGCAGAGCGGCTAGGCCCGTGAGCCATGGCCACTGAGCTTGTGTGTCCAGAGCCTGTGCTCCACAACGGGAGAGGCCACAACAGTGAGAGGCCCGCGTACTGCAAAAAAAAAAAAAAAAAAAAAAAGACTAGCAGTTAGATAAGAGTCCAAATACCATCTGTGTATTTAGCCAGTTGGAACTAGAGTGGAGCAGCTGAAATGGAAATCCAGATGAGAATGCTCAATCAGCTAGTTTTCCTGTGGCCTTAAAAAGTGTGGAAGGAAGATTTCTAACTTTAAAAAGTAAGTGAAAGTAATTTTGCAATGAAATGTTTAAATAAAGGTTAACAATGTTTAAGTCAGTAGAATACTACACTTTATACTTAGAATTATATGAATATATATAAAATTGATTTACTTTAATGCATAATTATATGTCCTATCATCTTAATAAAGATAGTTGTATACTTCATGTTATTACCAAACTTTTCAAACTTTCCTCATCACTTTACGTCTCATATTTTGAAATCATCTGTCCTGAAATGGTTTCTCATAAGTCACCAATGATCAGTGACCCCTTCCTTAGTCTTTTAAGTTCCTCACTAAACCTGTGACTTTACATCAGTCCTTCCTTCTTAAAATGGTTTCTTCCCTTGTTTGTGTTTTTCCACCTCATTTTTCACCCCTCCTTTCTCCATCACTGGTTCTTTCCTTAACTCTCCTTTACATTATAGATACTCTTCAGGATTCTACGTCTTCACCCTCTCTTCATTTCTCCTTCAGTTTACATTTATGTTCATATCCCCTCCCACCATTTCAAATATTACCTATATTATGCTGATAAATTAAAAATTCATATATCTTTAACTCTTACCTCTCTCCTGAGATCTAGATCCAAATATCTAATAATCTATAAGTCCAGATGAATATTCCATTGGCACTGAATTTATATTTACAGGTCTGAACCTCTTTTTCAGTTTTTCAATTTTGATTTAGTTATTTTAATTTATAACCCTCAGAGTCATATTTGACCCTTTTTTGTTCTTCATATATCATATGCAATCACTTTTGTGGTCTTCTTGATCCAATTTTTATATTGTCTCTGATTTATTTCTTCTCCTTTTTCATTCCCACATTCAGCATCCTAGTTGAGGATGTTATCTTTTGCCTGGAAGACTTACAGTAGCCTTTTAACTAATCATGTTTCCTCAGATATCTTACCTTTTCAATATATCTTTCACTAACAAGATTATCATTTTAAGACATAGCAGATCAGGTAATTCTCTACCTCAAAACCTTTGAATGGCTTCCAGTTGTCAACAGTACAAAGTCTTATTCCTTGACAGGAGGTTTAAGGCCCTGGTGCTTTTTCCCTTGAATTTAATTTACTGCATCCTTCTACACACTTCTACACTTCAGACATGTTACTCACTGTCTCCTAAACATACCATTTACTTCCTACCTCCAGGCCTTTGCTTCTGCTAATACCTTATCATGAACTCCCTTCTTTCCTCTTATGCATATCAAAATTCTATTATTTAGCTACTGTAAAGCTATTTGGACTATCTAACTAGCCACTTGATAAATAACCACTGATGAATTCAGAGTTTTGTTTTGGAAATCCAAGATCATTTTCAGAAATAACCATATGAATTTTACTTCCACATTAGCTGTGAAATTTTTGTTTCATTACATCAATGTTTCTTAAATAATCTCTGATAGAGAAATCTCTCAGAGTCTGACATGAGGATAACTTTTTAATTCCTTACTAACTGCTGTTTTTCCTTTTTTCAGATTGTTACCTAGCTTTTTGGGTTTCCTTTGTCTTTTTCGTTTACAAGAAATTCAGTCACAGCCACTGAGTTTATTTTCCATATTGTTCTTCATTAAAAATTTTTTTCTTTAATTAGTTGTATTATATTTGGTTTTTCAGCAAATGCTTAAGGTCCTTTTTAAAGAAAAGAGTGGTGTATAATCAAATAAATAGAAATTGAATTTTTACCCATTATGTCAGTTCAAATTCCAGCTGTTCAGTCTCTTCAATGATGGGCTATTTGACATCCTATTCTTTAATAACAAGTTGGTTTTACATGCCTACTCTTCTGTACAATAAATGTACTTCTTTTATAGTACTTATCTTGGTTTTATGTTATATATATCATTTTTATATCTGTCTTCTCCAGTAGACAGAAATGCAGTGGGATAGAAAGAAAGGTTAGGGCTGGGGCTCTGTGCCTACCATTTATAGCAAAGTAGTCTGAGAGAACTTTAAATTGACTAAGGTTCATCCAGGTTAACATGTAGAGGAGGCAAGAAGTGACATTTCCCTTTAGTCACATAAAAAATGAGAAGAAATACGCAGAGGAGAAGACAAAGAAGAGCGTTTTTTCCCTCTCACTGCCTCTGCTGAACCCTGGCAATAAAGAAGTCTTCTCTGCCCAGTAATAAAGACCAGGGTGAGAGAAAACATAAGTCCAGTGTGTCATGGTATCTTTTGCAATTAACCAAATCTTACTTATCTTGAGGTCCACTCATATACTATTTCATTTCTGATATGTCTAGTGACTGCTCTAGTCATCATTTATTTATAACTCTAACAATACTTATTGTTTGGAAATATGTGTGTGTGTGTGTGTGTGTGTATGTATAAGTTTGGTATAAAATAAATATATACATAACTTAGTTTTATAAATATAGATTAAAAAACTAAACGTTAAAAGTTCCAAACAATAAGTAGTATTAATATTGGTATAAATGTTTCCTACCTCGCAGTTGTTTAAGTTCTTTTAAGGAAAGGATCATGCTGTCTGCATATATATCTGTTCAACTTTTATGCCTACTAGAGTTTCTTTCATTCTGCTTATTAGCACATTACCCAAGTTCCATATATACTTTATTAATTTTGAAAGAATACCAAGAGTGTGGAAATATTTGATAACATTAATTACTTATTCATTTAACAGATATTTTGAGTACCTACTTTATGCAAGACACTGTGCAACCACTGGGAATAAAACAAATTAGGAAAATGTAATGATCACTTTTTAATTTTATTTAATTCACATCTACAGAATGAATCTGTAAATACAAAAATTTTAAACTCTTCTTGCTTTAAGTCAAATTAAATAGTATATGTTAGAGTTAATATAGTCCAATGATTCCAAATATGGGTTTTGTAGTCAGACACTGGCTTTGAGTGGTGTAACCTGAGCAAGTATCTCAATCTTTCTAGGCCTATTTCACCACGTGTAATTTGGAAAAACATAATATCTGTTTTGTAGGATTAAATGAGATAATGTACCTAAACTGCTTACCCTGGGGTCTGTCATGTAGTAAGCCCTCAAATTGCAACTCTTATGTAAACTACCTTTTAAGTTGGCTATTTTAAGTGGAACTAGGCTTCTACCTCACCAGAGATTATTTTCTGATAACCTTGCTTTTACTTCTGTGTAATAATTTTCAAAGAAGCATTAAAGGGTACGGGGAGGACCTAGAATTTACAACAAAAAGTTCTGGGATCTAACAATACTATGAAATTTACTTAACTTTTCTTTATCTTAGGAGGTGAGTTTTTGTAGCCTTCTATAAGCCTATAGAAGGTTGAAACCAAAGGTAGTATGACCTAGGTCAGAAAAATTACATATGTTTCCTAAGTGTTATTGCTATAATAATTCTGTGTTAAAATATTTTTCCTTTGGAATATAGAATGATATATCAACTTTTCCCCTCCTCTACTTGTTTTTAATTGTTATTTCATTAGGCTATTCATTCAATTGATTGGCATCATGAGGGCAAACAATTCATGTGCAGCCATTCAGATGGTAGCTTGACTTTATGGAACCTGAAAAGCCCAAGTCGTCCTTTCCAGACCACAATTCCACATGGTAAGATGTATGCTTTCAAAAGAAATCAACTCTGGACATTCAGTGCCGTTACTTGAAGTAGGAAAGTTGGTATCATTATCACTAGAAAGAGGTAATAGCACATAGCTTCTGATTCTAAATACCCCTTTATACCTCCTTCAGATCCCTACATTATGACCCAAAGTTTCTATACTTCCCTTCCTCCTATCTATCAACTTTCCTACATTGTAAGTGATACCTATTCAATTTTGATACCAAAAATTGAATAACTGATGGTTGATGTACCTGAAGCAGAGGAGATAATATAGGATATTTGACGAATTTTAAGGGGTAAGGAGCTAGTGAGAGAATGGCACTTTATAGATCTGACTCTTGGACCTAATTTCTATACTGCTTTGGAGTCTGTTGTTTTCTAAATTCTCCCATTTATTTCCATTTCTGCCATTTGATTCCACTAAATTATGACTACCTGGTTTTTATCGTAGGTTGTATTTATCTTATTATATTCCTCATTGAAAGGAGATATTTAGGATTTATGTTGGATCTAACTAGGCAGAATAAAAATTTCAAATGTATGAATATTTTTTATTCAGAGGCCATATTATTTTCCCTAATATTGGTGATGATCTGAGTTTTGTGTTTATCTCTTACCATTGGTTGGTTGTAAGAATAAAGAGGTCAAAACCTAGAGGTTAATGAAATACATTCTATTTCATAGTTTCTGAGTGTTTATTATAGTTTCACATTGAGAAAATAGTGGTATGTTTTTATAGTGGGTGAAATCAAAAGATGGAACTATTCCAGCTTGGGTTGGTTTGCCATTTTTTGTACCACAGTTGCATGTTCCACCACAAAAGATTAAATTATTGCAACATTTACCTTAGCAGTTTACTTAGCGATTACGTTACATTTAAAAACTTACTTAGAGATGCTTTATTTATTTATTTATTTAAATAGAAGTACAGTTGATATATTATTTATATCAGTTTCAGGTGTACAACATAGTTTTTCAATATTTTTATAGATTACACTCCAGTTAAAGTTTTTACAAAATAATGGCTATAATTCCCTGTGCTGTGCAATATTCCTTATTGCTTATTTATTGTATACATATAAATAAATGTATATGTATCTCTTAATCTCATACCCCTAATTTGCCCCTCCCCCCTTCCGTCTCTACTCTGGTAACCACTAGTTTGTTCTCTATATCTGTGAGTCTGTTTCTGCTTTGTTTTTGTTTTATTTTTTGGTTCCATGTATAAGTGATAACATAGAGTATTTGTCTTTCTTTGAATTATTTAACTTAGCATAGTACTCTATGCTATTCTGCCATCCCTGTTGTTGCAAATGGCAGAATTTCATTCTTTTACATGGCTGAGTAATATCCATTATATAGATGTGAGATATACACACACACACACACACACACACACACATATATGATCTGAGTCAAATTTGAAATTCTCATTTTTACTTTGTACTGTTTAAATCTTCACTGTTTTTTATTATTGGTTGATTTTTCAATTCTTAGAGAAGTAAGTTAAAATATGTGTTATGAATATTTTCCTTGTACTTCTATTTATTTTTGTTTTTATACTCTAAAAATCAAATAGCTAAATGTGGCTGATATCGTTTATCAGATATTCTGTGATTTAACTGGTGTTTGACTAGGAATCAATTTCTGAGAAAGCGGTATTAAAATTTAATGATTATAGAATTGTCTACTTTTCACTTTAATTCTGTACTTTTTTGTTTCATGTATTTTAAGGTTTTATTGTTAGGTAGCTATCATGTCTCCTGTAGAGAACATATAGTTGGGTCTTGCTTTTTTATTCAGTCTTACATAATTTAGTTGGAGTGTTTAGTCCGTTAATATTAAATGTAATTACTGATGGGACTGGATTTAGGTATACCAGTTTATTTTTTGTTGTTGTTGGTCCTATCATTTTTTGTTCCTTTTATCTCCCCTTTTTGCCTTCTTTTGGATTATTTGAAAGTTTTTATTATGATTCCATTTGAATTTACATATAGGCAATTTATCTTCACATATTCTTTTTAATCTGTTGCTCTAGGGATTACAATATATTGTACTTCCTTAACTTTCCATATTCTATTAGGGTTAATTGTAACACTTTACATAAAATGTAGAAATTTCACTACCACATATATTTATTTATCTTCACCCATTGTCCTTCATGCAACAGTTATCATATGTATTACATCTAAATACAATGTCACAATTTTTGCTTTCAATACTCTTTAAGTATTTTTTTATTGATGTATAGTTAACTTACAATGTTTTGTTAGTTTCAGGTGTACAGTGTAGTGATTCAGTTATTTTTATTTTCATATTATATTCCAGTATAGGTTATTACAAGATACTGAATATAATTCACTGTTTGATACAGTAAATCCTTGTTGCTTATCTATTTTATGTATAGTAGTTTATATCTGTTAATCCAATACATGTAATTTGTCCCTCCCAACCTCCCTCCCCTTTGGTAACCATAGATTTGTTTTTTATATTTATAAGTCTGTTTCTGTTTTGTATATAGATTAATTTTTAGATTCCACATATAAGTGATATCATATAGTATTTGTCTTTCTCTGTCTGACTTACTTCACTAAGTATAATATTCTCTAGGTCCATCCATGTTGCTTCAAATGACAATATTTCATTCTTTTTTATGGATGAGTAATATTCCATTGTATTTATATACCACATCTTCTTTATCGATTCATCTGTTGGTGGACATTTAGGTTGTTTCCATGTCTTGGCTATTGTAAATAGTGCTGCTATGAACATTGCAGCGCATGTATCTTTTCAAATTAGAGTTTTCATTTTTTTTCTGGATATATACCCAGGAGTGGGATTGTTGGATCATATGGGTAGCTCTATTTTTAGTTTTTTGAAGAACCTCCATACTATTTTCCATAATGGCTGCACCAATTTATATTCCTTCCAACAACATACAAGGGTTCCCTTTCCTCCACATCCTCTCCAGCATATATTATTTGTAGACATTTTGATGATAACCATTCTAACCAGTGTGAGGTGATAACTCATTGTGGTTTTGACTTGCATTTCTCTAATAATTAGCAATGTTGAGCATCTTTTCATGTGCCTGTTAGCTATATGTATGTCTTCCTTGGAAAAATGTCTATTTAGGTTTTTGCCCATGTTTTGATTGGGATTTTTTTTTGATATTGAGTTATATGAGCTGCTTGTATATATTGGATATTAACCCCTTGTCAGTTGCATCATTTACAAACATTTTCTCCCATTTTGTAGGTTGTCTTTTTATTTTGTTGATGGTTTCCTTTACTTTGTAAAAGCTTTTAAGTTTGATTAAGTGCCATTTGTTTATTTTTGCTTGGATTTCTTTTGCCTTGGGAGACTGATCTAAGATAATATTGCTACGATTTATATCAGAGAATATTTTGCCTATGTTCTGTTCTGGGAGTTTTATGGTGTCAAGTCTTGTATTTAAGTCTTTAAACCATTTTGAGTTTATATTTGTATCTGGTGTGAGGAAGTGTTCAAATTTCATTGATTTATATGTAGCTGTCCAGCTTTCCAAGCACCCCTTGCTGAAGAGACTATTTTTTCTCCATTGTATATTCTTGCCTCCTTTCTCATAGATTAATTGACCATAAGTTGTGGGTTTATTTCTGGGCTCTCTGTCCTGTTCCATTGATCTATGTGCCTTTTTTAGTGTGTGCAAGTACCACATTGTTTTGATGACTGTAGCTTTTTCTGAAGTCTGTAAGGGTTATACCTCCAGCTTTGTACTTTTTCCTCAGAATTGCTTTGACAATTCTGGGCCTTTTGTGGTTCCATATAAATTTTAGGATTGATCTAGTTCTGTGAAAAATGTCATGGATATTTTGATAAAGATTGCACTAAATCTGTAGTTTGCTTTGGGTAGTATGGCCATTTTTAACAATATTAATTCTTCCAATCCAAGAGCATGGAATATATATTTTTTTAAATCACTTTTAGTTTCATTTATCAAAGTTTTATAGTTTTCAGTGTAAGGTCTTTCACCTCCTTGGTTAAGTTTATCCCTAGGTATTTTATATTTTTGATGCAATTTTAAACAGGATTTTTCTTTTATTTTCTCTTTCTGACATTTCAGTGTTAATATAAAGAAATACAACAGATTTATGTATATTAATCTTGTATTCTGCTACCTTGCTGACTTCTTTTATTAGTTCTGATAGTTTCTGTGTGGAAACTTTAGGGTTGTCTACATACAGTACCATGTCATCTTCATAGAGTGACAGTTTTACCACTTCCTTTCCAGTTTCTTATTGCTGTGGTTAGGTTAGGACTTCCAATACTATGTTAAATAGAAGTGGTGAGAGTGAACATCCTTGTCTTGCTCCTGAGTTTAGCAGGAAGTCTGTCAGCTTTTCACTGTTGAGTATTATATTGGCTCTGTGTTTGGTGTAAATGGCCTTTATTATGTTGAGATATGTTCCTTATACCCACTTTTATGAGAGTTTTTATTATGAATGGATGTTGAATTTTGCCAAATGCTTTTTCTGTGTCTGTTGAGATTATGATGTGATTTTTATTTTTTCTTTTGTTAATGTGGTGTATCACATTGATTGGTTTGTGAATATTGAACAATCCTCATGACCCTGGAATAAAACAAACTTGATCATGGTGTATGATCCTTTTTATGTATTGTTGGATTTGATTTGCTAATATTTTGGTGGGGATTTTTGCATCTATATTCATCAGAGATATTGGCCTGTAATTTTCTTTTCTTTCTTTCTTTTTTTTTTTTAGTGTATTTGTTTGGTTTTGGTATCAGGGTGATGGTGGCCCTATAGAATGAATTAGAGAGTGTTCTATTCTCTTCAGTTTTTTGGAATAGTTTGAAAAGGATAGGAATAAGTTATTCTTTGTATGTTTGGTAGATTTCCCCAGTGAATCTGTCCAGTACTGGACTTCTATTTGCAGGGAATTTTTTTTTTTAAGATTTATTCATTATTTATTTATTTATTTTTGGTTGCATCGGGTCTTAGTTGCAGCACTCGGGACCTTCATTGAGGCATGTGGGCTCTTCATCATGGTGCATGGCCCTGTCTCTTGTTGCTGCATGTGGATTTCTCTCTAGTTGTGGCGTGTAGGTTTTCTCTCTCTAGTTGTGGTGCGCAGGCTCCAGGGCGAGTGGGCTCTGTAGTTTGCAGCACGTGGGCTCTCTCGTTGAGGTACATGAGCTCAGTAGTTGTGACACACAGGCTTAGTTGCCCCATGGCATGTGGGATCTTAGTTCCTTGACCAGGGATCAAACCCCTGTCCCCTGCATTGTAAGGTGGATTCTTTGCCACTGGACCACCAGGGAAGTCCCTAATTTTTTTTTTTTTCTATTTATTACAGATTCTATTTTACTTCTAGTGATTGGTCTGTCCACATTATCTGTTTCTTCTTGACTAAGTTTTGGCAGGCTGTATGTTTCTAGAAACTCGTCCATTTTTTCCAAGTTGTCTAGTTTTTGGCATATAATAGTTGTTCATAGTATTTTCTTATGATGTTTTGTATTTCTGTGCTATCAGTTATTATTTCTCCTCTTTCCTTTCTTATTTTGTTTATTTGGGTCCTCTTTCTTTTCTTCTTTGTGACCTTGGCTAGTGAATTGTCGATTTTGTTTATCTTTCAAAAAAAACGGCTCTTGGTTTCATTGCTCTTTTTTGTTATTTTTTAAATCTTTATTTATTTCTTCTCTGATCTTTATTATTTCTTTCTTTCTGATAACTTTAGGCTTTTTTGTTCTTTTTTTCTAATTCTTTAAGGTGGTCACTTAGGCTGTTTGAGATTTTTCTTGTTTCTTGACGAAGAGCTGTATCAGTATAAACTGCCCTCTTAGAAATGCTTTTGCTGCATCCCATAGATTTTGTAAGGTTCTGTATTCATTGCTATTTGTCTTGAGGTATTTTCTGATTTCTTCTTTGATTTCATCATTGACCGATTGGTTTTTTTAGTAGCATGTTGTTTCGTCTCCATATGTTTCTTATTTTTCCATTTTTCTTTGTATTGTTTATTTCTAGTTTCATACTGTTGTGGTCAGAAAAGATGCTTGAAATAATTTCTGTCCTCTTAAATTTGTTGAAACTTTGTTTTGTGAGCTAATATGTGCTCTATCCTAGAGAGTGTTCCATAAATACTTGAAAATAATGTGTTTTCTATTTTTTTTTGGATGTAGTGTCCTGTAGATATAAACTAAGTCCACCTGGTCTCTTGTGTCATTTAGGACCTGTATTGCTTTATTGATTTTCTCTCTGCATGATCTGTCCATTGATGTCAGTCGGGTGTTAACTTCTCCTATTATTATTGTATTCCTGTAAATTTCTCCCTTTATGTCTCTTAGTATTTGTTTTATATATTTAGGTGTGCCTGTATTGTATGCTTATATGTTGATGTGTGTAATATCCTCTTCTTATGTTGATTCTGTTATCATTATGTAATTCCCTTCTTTGTCTTTGTTATAGACTTTGTTTTAAAGTCTATTTTGCCTGATATGAGTATTGCTACCATCTCTTTCTTCTCATTTCCATTTGCATGAAATATCATTTTCCATCCCCTCACTTTCAGTCTCTGTCTTTAGCCCTGAAGTGAATCTCTAGTAGGCAGCATATGGTAGGCTCTTGTGTTATTTATTTTTTATCAACTCTGCCACTCCATGTGTTTTGATCAGAGCATTTATTCCATGTATTGATAGGTATGTATTTATTGTCATTTTATTCCTTGATTTCAAGTTGATTTTGTAATTTTTCCTTGTTTATTCTTTTTTTTTTAACATCTTTATTGGGGTATAATTGCTTTACAATGGTGTGTTAGTTTCTGCTTTATAACAAAGTGAATCAGTCATACATATACATATGTTCCCATATCTCTTCCCTCTTGCATCTCCCTCCCTCCCACCCTCCCTATCCCACCCCTCCAGGCAGTCACAAAGCACCGAGCCGATCGATATCCCTGTGCCATGCGGCTGCTTCCCACTAGCTATCTACCTTACTATGTTTGTTAGTGTGTATATGTCCATGACTCTCTCTCGCCCTGTCGCAGCTCACCTTTCCCCCTCCCCATATCCTCAAGTCCGTTCTCCAGTAGGTCTGTGTCTTTATTCCTGTCTTACCCCTAGGTTCTTCATGACATTTTTTTTTTTTAAATTCCATATATATGTGTTAGCATACGGTATTTGTCTTTTTCTTTCTGACTTACTTCACTCTGTATGACCGATGCTAGGTCTATCCACCTCATTACAAATAGCTCAATTTCGTTTCTTTTTACGGCTGAGTAATATTCCATTGCATATATGTGCCACATCTTCTTTATCCATTCATCCGATGATGGACACTTAGGTTGTTTCCATCTCCGGGCTATTGTAAATAGAGCTGCAATGAACATTTTGGTACATGACTCTTTTTGAATTTTGGTTTTCTCAGGGTATATGCCCAGTAGTAGGATTGCTGGGTCATATGGTAGTTCTATTTATAGTTTTTTAAGGAACCTCCATACTGTTCTCCATAGTGGCTGAACCAATTCACATTCCCACCAGCAGTGCAAGAGTGTTCCCTTTTCTCCACACCCTCTCCAGCATTTATTGTTTCTAGATGTTTTGATGATGGCCATTCTGACTGGTGTGAGATGATATCTCATTGTAGTTTTGATTTGCATTTCTCTAATGATTAATGATGTTGAGCATTCTTTCATTTGTTTCTTGGCAGTCTGTATACCTTCTTTGGAGAAATGTCTATTTAGGTCTTCTGCCCATTTTTGGATTGGGTTGTTTGTTTTTTTGTTATTGAGCTGCATGAGCTGTTTGTAAATTTTGGAGATTAATCCTTTGTCTGTTGCTTCATTTGCAAATATTTTCTCCCATTCTGAGGGTTGTCTTTTGGTCTTGTTTATGGTTACCTTTGCTGTGCAAAAGCTTTGAAGTTTCATTAGGTCCCATTTGTTTATTTTTGTTTTTATTTCTATTTCTCTGGGAGGTGGGTCAAAAAGGATCTTGTTGTGATTTATGTCATAGAGTGTTCTGCCTATGTTTTCCTCTAAGAGTTTGATAGTTTCTGGCCTTACACTTAGGTCTTTAATCCATTTTGAGCTTATTTTTGTGTATGGTGTTAGGGAGTGATCTAATCTCATAATTTTACGTGTACCTGTCCAGTTTTCCCAACACCACTTATTGAAGAGGCTGTCCTTTCTCCACTGTACATTCCTGCCTCCTTTAACAAAGATAAGGTGACCATATGTGCGTGGGATTATCTCTGGGCTTTCTATCCTGTTCCATTGATCTATATTTCTGTTTTTGTGCCACTACCATATTCTCTTAATTACTATAGCTTTGTAGTATAGTCTGAAGTCAGGGAGCCTGATTCCTCCAGCTCCGTTTTTCGTTCTCAAGATTGCTTTGGCTATTCGGGGTCTTTTGTGTTTCCATACAAATTGTGAAATTTTTTGTCCTAGTTCTGTGAAAAATGCCAGTGGTAGTTTGATAGGGATTGCATTGAATCTGTAGATTGCTTTGGGCTGTAGAGTCATTTTCACAATGTAGATTCTTCCAGTCCAAGAACATGGTATTTCTCTCCATCTATTTGTATTATCTTTAATTTCTTTCATCAGTGTCTTATAATTTTCTGCATACAGGTCTTTTATCTCCTTAGGTAGGTTTAATCCTAGATATTTTATTCTTTTTGTTTCAATGGTAAATGGGAGTGTTTTCTTCATTTCAATTTCAGATTTTTCATCATTTATGTATAGGAATGCCAGAGATTTCTGTGCATTAATTTTGTATCCTGCTACTTTACCAAATTCATTGATTTTCTCTAGTAGTTTTCTAGTAGCATCTTTAGGATTCTCTATGTATAGTATCATGTCATCTGCAAACAGTGACAGCTTTACTTCTTTTTTTCTGATTTGGATTCCTTTTATTTCCTTTTCTTCTCTGATTGCTGTTCCTAAAACTTCCAAAACTATGTTGAATAAGAGTGTTGAGAGTGGGCGACCTTGTCTTTTTCCTGATCTTAGTGGAAATCCTTTTAGTTTTTCACCATTGAGGACAATGTTGGCTGTGTGTTTGTCATAGTCATATATGGCCTTTATTATGTTGGGGAAAGTTCCCTCTATGCCTACTTTCTGCAGGGTTTTTATCATAAATGGGTGTTGAATTTTGTCGAAAGCTTTCTCTGCATCTATTGAGATGATCATATGGTTTTTCTCCTTCAGTTTGTTAATATGGTGTATCACATTGATTGATTTGCGTATATTGAAGAATCCTTGCATTCCTGGAATAAGCCCCACTTGATCATGGTGTATGATGCTTTTAATGTGCTTTTGGGTTCTGTTTGCTAGTATCTTGTTGAGGATTTTTGCATCTATGTTCATCAGTGATATTGGCCTGTAGTTTTCTTTCTTTCTGACATCCTTGTCTGGTTTTGGTATCAGGGTGATGGTGGCCTCGTAGAATGAGTTTGGGAGTGTTCCTCCCTCTGCTATATTTTGGAAGAGTTTGAGAAGGATAGGTGTTAGCTCTTCTCTAAATGTAGATAGAATTCGCCTGTGAAGCCATCTGGTCCTGGGCTTTTGTTTGTTGGAAGATTTTTAATCACAGTTTCAATTTTAGTGCTTGTGATTGGTCTGTTCATATTTTCTATTTCTTCCTGATTCAGTCTTGGAAGGTTGTGCTTTTCTAAGAATTTGTCTATTTCTTCCAGGTTGTCCTTTTTATTGGCATATAGTTGCTTGTTGTAATCTCTCATGATCCTTTGTATTTCTGAAGTGTCAGTTGTTACTTCTTTTTCATTTTTAGTTCTATTGATTTGAGTCTTCTCCCTTTTTTTCTTGATGAGTCTGGCTAATGGTTTATCAATTTTGTTTATCTTCTCAAAGAACCAGCTTTTAGTTTTATTGACCTTTGCTATCGTTTCCTTCATTTCTTTTTCATTTATTTCTGATCTGATCTTTATGATTTCTTTCCTTCTGCTAACTTTGGAGTTCTTTTGTTCTTCTTTCTCTAATTGCTTTAGGTGCAAGGTTAGGTTGTTTATTTGAGATGTTTCCTGTTTCTTAAGGTGGGATTGTATTGCTATAAACTTCCCTCTTAGAACTGCTTTTGCTGCATCCCATAGGTTTGGGTCGTCCTGTCTCCATTGTCATTTGTTTCCAGGTATTTTTTGATTTCCTCTTTGATTTCATCAGTGATCACTTCGTTATTAAGTAGTGTATTGTTTAGCCTCCATGTGTTTGTATTTTTTACAGATCTTTTCCTGTAATTGATATCTAGTCTCATGGCGTTGTGGTCAGAAAAGATACTTGATACAATTTCAATTTTCTTAAATTTATCAAGGCTTTATTTGTGACACAAGATATGATCTATCCTGGAGTATGTTCCATGAGCACTTGAGAAAAATGTGTATTCTGTTGTTTTTGGATCGAATGTCCTCTAAATATCCATTAAGTCCATCTTGTTTAATGTATCATTTAAAGTTTGTGTTTCCTTATGTATTTTCATTTTGGATGATCTGTCCGTTGGTGAAAGTGGGGTGTTAAAGTCCCCTACTATGAATGTGTTACTGTCGATTTCCCCTTTTATGGCTGTTAGTATTTGCCTTATGTATTGAGGTGCTCCTATGTTGGGTGCATAAATATTTATAATTGTTATATCATCTTCTTGGATTGATCCCTTGGTCATAATTTAGTGTCGTTCTTTGTGTCTTTTAATAGTCTTTATTTTAAACTCTATTTTGTCTAATATGAGAATTGCTACTCCAGCTTTGTTTTGGTTTCCATTTGCATGGCATATCTTTTTCCATCCCTCACTTTCAGCCTATTTGTGTCTCTAGGTCTGAAGTGGATCTCTTGTAGACCGCATATATATGGGTCTTGTTTTTGTATCCATTCAGCCCATCTGTGTCTTTTGGTGGGAGCATTTAATCCATTTACATTTAATGTAATTATCGATATGTATGGTCCTATTCCGATTTTCTTAATTGTTTTGGGTTTGTTATTGTAGGTCTTTCCCTTCTCTTGTGTTTCTTGCCTAGAGCAGGTCCTATAGCATTTGTTATAAAGCTGATTTGGTGGTGCTGAACTCTCTCAGCTTTTGCTTGTCTGTAAAGGTTTTAATTTCTCCATCAAATCTGATAACATCCTTGCTGGGTAGAGTAATCTTGGTTGTAGGTTTTTCTCCTTCATCACTTCAAATATGTCCTGCCAGTCCCTTCTGGCTTGCAGAGTTACTGCTGAAAGATCAGCTGTTAACCTTATTGGGATTCTGTTGTGTGTTATTTTTCCCTTGCTGCTTTTAATATGTTTTCTTTGTATTTAATTTTTGACCGTTTGATTAACATGTGTCTTGGCGTGTTTCTCCTTGGATTTATCCTGTATGGGACTCTCTGTGCTTCCTTGACTTGATTAACTATTTCCTTTCCCATATTAGGGAAGTTTTCAACTATAATCTCTTCAAATATTTTCTCAGTCCCTTTCTTTTTCTCTTCTTCTTCTGGAACCCCTATAATTCGATTGTTGGTGCGTTTAATATTGTCCCAGAGGTCTCTGAGACTGTCCTTAGTTCTTTTCATTCTTTTTTCTTTATTCTGCTCTGCAGTAGTTATTTCCACTATTTTATCTTCCAGGTCACTTATCTGTTCTTCTGTCTGAGTTATTCTGCTATTGATCCCATCTAGAGTATTTTTAATTTCATTTATTGTGTTGTTCATCATTGCTTGCTTCATCTTTAGTTCTTCTAGGTCCTTGTTAAATGTGTCTTGCATTTTGTCTATTCTATTTCCAAGATTTTGGATCATGTTTACTATCATTATTCTGAATTGTTTTTCAGGTAGACTGCCTAATTCCTCTTCATTTGTTAGGTCTGGTGGGTTTTTATCTTGCTTCTTCATCTGCTGTGTGTTTTTCTGTCTTCTCATTTTGCTTATCTTACTGTGTTTGGGGTCTCCTTTTTGCAGGCTGTAGGTTCGTAGTTCCTGTTGTTTTTGGTGTCTTTCCCCAGTGCCTAAAGTTGTTTCAGTGGGTTGTGTAGGCTTCCTGGTGGAGGGGACTAGTGCCTGTGTTGTGGTGGATGAGGCTGGATCTTGTCTTTCTGGTGGGCAGATCCACATCTGGTGGTGTGTTTTGGGGTGTCTGTGGACTTATTATGATTTTAGGCAGCCTCTCTGCTAATGGGTGGGGTTGTGTTCCTGTCTTGCTAGTTGTTTGGCATAGGGTGTCCAGCACTGTAGCTTGGTGGTCATTGAGTGAAGCTGGGTGCTGGTGTTGAGATGGAGATCTCTGGGAGATTTTCACCGTTTGATATTACATGGAGCTGCGAGGTCTCTTGTGGACCAGTGTCCTGAAGTTGGCTCTCCTACCTCAGGGGCACAGCACTGACTCCTGGCTGCAGCACCAAGAGCCTTTCATCCACATGGCTCAGAATAAAAGGGAGAAAAAGTAGAAAGAAAGAAAGAAGGAAAGAAGGAAAGAAAGGAAGGAAGGAGGCAAGGAAGAAAGGAGGGAAGGAGGGAAGGAAGCAAGAAAGGAAGGAAAGAAAGAGGAAAGAGGATAAAATAAAATAAGATAAAATAAAATAAAGTTATTAAAATAAAAATAATTATTAAGAAAAAAATTTTTAAAAAGAAAAAAAAACGGATAGATAGAACCCTAGGACAGATGGTGACAGCAAAACTATAGAGAGAAAATCTCACACGGAAGCATACACATACACACTCACAAAAAGAGGAAAAGGGGAAAAAATAGTCAGTCTTGCTCTCAAAGTCCACCTCCTCAATATGGGATGATTCGTTGTCTATTCATGCATTCCACAGATGCAGGGTACATCAAGTTGATTGTGGAGCTTTAATCCGCTGCTTCTGAGGCTGCTGGGAGAGATTTCCCTTTCTGTTCTTTGTTCGCACAGCTCCCGGGGTTCAGCTTTGGATTTGGCCCTGCCTCTGCGTGTAGGTTGCCGGAGGGCATCTGTTCTTCGGTCAGACAGGACGGGGTTAAAGGAGCAGCTGCTTCGGGGACTCTGGCTCACTCAGGCCAGGGGGAGGGAGGGGTGCGGATGCGGGACGAGCTTGCGGCGGCAGAGGCCGGCGTGACGTTGCACCAGCTGGCGGCACGCCGTGCGTCTCCCATGGAAATTGTCCCTGGATCACAGGACCCTGGTAGTGGCGGGCTGCAGAAGTTCCCGGGAGGGGAAGTGGGGATAGTGACCTGTGCTCGCACACAGGCTTCTTGGTGGCAGCAGCAGCAGCCTTAGCATCTCATGCCTGTCTCTGGGGTCCGCGCTGTTAGCTTCGGCTCGTGCCCGTCTCTGGAGCTCCTTTAAGCAGCGCTCTTAATCCCCTCTCCTCGCGCACCAGGAAACAAAGAGGGAAGAAAAAGTCTCTTGCCTCTCTGGCAGGTCCAGACTTTTCCCCGGACTCCCTCCCGGCTAGTCGTGGTGCACTAACCCCTGCAGGCGGTGTTCACTCCGCCAACCCCAGTCCTTTCCCTGGGATCCTACCGAAGCCGGAACCTCAGCTCCCAGCCCCGGCAGGTGAGCAGACAAGACTCTCGGGCTGGTGAGTGCCAGTTGGCACCAGTCCTCTGTGTGGGAATCTCTCCACTTTGCCCTTCGCACCCCTGTTGCTGTGCTCTCCTCCGTGGCCCCGAAGCTTCCCCCTCCGCCACCCGCAGTCTCCGCCCGCGAAGGGCCTTCCTAGTGTGTGAAACCTTTCCTCCTTCACAGCTCCCTCCCACTGGTGCAGGTCCCTTTCCTATTCTTTTGTCTCTGTTTATGCTTTTTTCTTTTGCCCTACCCAGGTACGTGGGGAGTTTCTTGCCTTTTGAGAGGTCTGAGGTCTTTTGCCATTGTTCAGTAGGTGTTCTGTAGTAGTTGTTCCACATGTAGATGTATTTCTGGTGTATCTGTGGGGAGCAAGGTGATCTCCGCATCTTACCCTTCCGCCATCTTCCCGATTCCCCCCACTCTGTGGTTTTGATTGGCATTTCCCTAATGAGTAAAGATGTTGAGCGTCTGTTCATGTGCTTGTTGCCTGTTTCTGTGTATTTTTTGGAGAAATGTCTATTCAGTTGCTTTGCCCATTTACAAACTGAAGGTTTTTTTTTTTAAATTATGGAGTTGTAACAGTTCACTGTACATTCTGAATACATATCTCTTATTAAATATATGATTTGAAAATATTTTCTCCTGTTCTGTATGTTGTCTTTTCACTTTCTTAATGGTGCCCTTTAAGCACAAAACTTTTAATTTTGATAAAGCTCATTTTATCTGCTTTTGATTTTATTGTTTATGCCTTTAGTATAGTATCTAAGAAATAATTGCCTAACCTAAGGTCACAAAGATTTATTCCTGTTTTCCTTTAACAGTATATATATATATTTTTTTTTTTGGCGATACGTGGGCCTCTCACTGTTGTGGCCTCTCCCGTTGCGGAGCACAGGCTCCGGACGCGCAGGCTCAGTGGCCATGGCTCACGGGCCCAGCCACTCCGCGGCATGTGGGATCTTCCTGGATCAGGGCACGAACCCGTGTCCCCTGCATCGGCAGGCAGACTCTGAACCACTGCACCACCAGGGAAGCCCTAACAGTATATAATTTTAGCTCTTATATTTAGGTCTGTGATCCATTTTGAGCTAGTTTTTATGAATGGTGTAAGGAAGAGGTTCAGTATCGTTCTTTTGCATGAGGATATTTTATTGTTCCAGCATCATTTGTGAAAAAGATTATTTACCCATTGAATTTTGTTGGCACCCTTTTTGAAAATTAATTTACAAATAATGTAAGAGTTTATTTTTGTATTCTCAGTTCCATTCCATTAATCTATATGCCAGCACCACACTGTCTTGATTACTGTAGTTTTTTGGTAGGTTTTGGAATCAACAAATACAAATACTCCAAATGCAAACTTGAACGTTTGCTCCAAAGGCTCCATGGAGTAGAATGGAGGGGAGTAGGTAAAACCTAGAGGCCTACTCGAGGTGAATAGTCTAATAAGAAACACTTGTGTAAAGCCTGTACTCAAGGTGGTTGTACAGTTAGTGAAACTAGTTAACAAGAAGTAAGTTCTACCTTTCAAAAATGCACAAAAGTAAAACTTGATTGCCTGCATCAAAACTAGTGCTTATTAGGAAGGGAGATAAAAGTAACCTGAGAACTGCCAACCAGAAACCTGCTTTAAAAATGCCATTGTGCACTGCAAATTTATATTACCTGTTCTCAGAAGGAGAATTTAATTTTATTAATTTATTCAAGTTTAGAATTTTAGGATGTAAGAAACCATTGGTCATTTTGTAAATCATCTCTATGCCTAATAATGCTTGTTGTCTTAAAACATTTTGTCTGATAAGAAATATGGCTGTACTAGCTTTCCTTTGAACAGTAGTTGCCTGATATATATAGTTTTTTTGTTATTATATGATTCTTTATTCATGTAGTCAACAAGCACAATAAAATTCCTGTTTTTCATGTTCATGTATTATTAATTTTCCTATTGAACAAACTATTTGATTTTTATTTTATAATAATTTTTTATACAGCAGGTTCTTATTAGTTATCTATTTTATACATATTAGTGTATATATGTCAATCTGAATCTCCCAATTCATCCCACCACCACCATCCCACTCCCGCTTTATCCCCTTGGTGTCCGTATGTTTGTTCTCTACATCTGTGTCTCTATTTCTGCCATGCAATCCAGTTCATCTGTACCATTTCTCTAGATTCCACATATATGCATTAATATACAATATTTGTTTTTATCTTTCTGACTTACTTCATTTTGTATGACAGTCTCTAGTTCCATCCATGTCTCTACAAATGACCCAGTTTTGTTCCTTTTTATGGCTGAGTAATATTCCATTGTATATATGTACCACATCTTCTTTATCCATTCATCACTTGATTGGAATTTTGGTTGCTTCCATGACCTGGCTATTGTAAATAGTGCTGCAGTGAACACTGGGGTTCATGTGTCGTTTTGAATTGTGGTTTTCTCAGGGTCTATGCCCAGCAGTGGGATTGCTGGGTCATATGGCAATTCTATTTTAAGTTTTTTTTTGTTTTTTTTTTTTTTGGTACATGGGCCTCTCACTGTTGTGGCCTCTCCTGTTGAGGAGCACAGGCTCAGCGGCTATGGCTCACAGTCCCAGCCGCTCCACGGCATGTGGGATCTTTCTGGACTGTGGCACAAACCCGTGTCCCTGCATCAGCAGGCGGACTCTCAACCACTGTGCCACCAGGGAAGCCCTATTTTTAGTTTTTTAAGGAACCTCCATACTGTTCTCCATAGTGGCTGTATCAATTTACATTCCCACCAACAGTGCAAGAGGGTTCCCTTTTCTTCACACTCTCTCCAGCATTTGGTTTTTGTAGATTTTCTGATGATGCCAATTCTAACTGGTGTGAGGTGGTACCTCATTGTAGTTTTGATTTGCATTTCTCTAATAATTAGTGATGTTGAGCAGCTTTTCATGTGCCTCTTGGCCATCTGTATGTCTTCTTTGGAGAAATGTCTATTTAGGTCTTCTGCCCATTTTTTGATTGGGTTGTTTGTTTTTTTAATATTGAGCTGCATGAGCTGTTTATATATTTTGGAGGTCAATCCTTTGTCCACTGATTCATTTGCAAATATTTTCTCCCATTCTGAAGGCTGTCTTTTTGTCTTGTTTATAGTTTCATTTGCTGTGCAAAAGCTTTTAAGTTTCATTAGGGCCCATTTGTTTATTTTTGTTTTTATTTGCAGTACTCTTGGAGGTGGGTCAAAAAGATTTTGCTGTATTTTATGTCAAAGAGTGTTCTTCCTATGTTTTCCTCTAAGAGTTTTATAGTGTCTGGTCTTACATTTAGGTCTTTAATCCACTTTGAGTTTATTTTTCTGTATGGTGTTAAGGAGTGTTCTAATTTCATTCTTTTGCATATAACTCTCCAGTTTTCCCAGCACCACTTATTGACGAGACTGTCTTTTCTCCACTGTATATCCTTGCCTTCTTTGTCGTAGATTAGTTGACCATAGGGGTGTGGGTTTATCTCTGGGCTTTCTATCCTGTTCCATTGATCTATACTTCACTTTTTGTGCCAGTACCATATTGTCTTGATGACTGTAGCTTTGTAGTATAGTCTGAGATCAGGAGTCTGATTACTCCAGCTCCAGTTTTCTTTCTCAAGATTGCTTTGGCTACTTGCGGTCTTTTGTATCTCCATACAAATTTTAAGATTTTTTGTTCTAGTTCTGTAAAAAATACCATTGGTAATTTGTTAGGGATTGAATTGAATCTGTAGATTGCTGTGTGTAGTATAGTCATTTTCACAATATTGATTCTTCCAATTCAAGAACATAGTATATCTCTCCAGCTGTTTGTGTCATCTTTGATTTCTTTCATCAATGTCGTATAGTTTTCTGAGTACAGGTCTTTTACCTTCTTAGGTAGGTTTATTCCTAGGTATTTTATTCTTTTTGTTGCAATGGTGAATGGGATTGTTTCCTTAATTTCCTTTCTGATTTTTCATTGTTAGTGTATAAGAATGCAAGAGATTTCTGTGCGTTAATTTTGTATCCTGCAACTTTACCAAATTCATTGAATAGCTCTAGTAGTTTTCTGGTGGCATCTTTAGGATTCTCTATAGTATCATGTCATCTGCAAACAGTGACAGTTTTACTTCTTGTTGTCCAATTTGTATTCCTTTTATTTCTTTTTCTTCTCTGATTGCCATGGCTAGGACATCCTAAACTATGTTGAATCATAGTGGACATCCTTCTCTTGTTCCTGATCTTAGAGGAAATGGTTTCAGTTTTTCACCATTGAGAATAATGACCTTTATTATGTTGAGGTAGGTGTCTTCTGTGCCCACTTTCTGGAGAGTTTTTATATAAATAGTGGTGAATTTTGTCAAAAGCATTTTCTGCATCTGTTGAGATGATCATATGGTTTTTATTCTTCAGTTTGTTAATATGATGTAATCACAGTGATTGATTTGCATATTTTGAAGAATTCTTGCATCTGTGGGATAAATCCTACTTGATCATGGTGTATGATCCTTTTAATGTGTTGTTGGATTCTGTTTGCTAGTATTTTGTTGAGGATTTTTGCATCTATATTCCTCAGTGATATTGGTCTGTAATTTTCTTTTTTTGTAGTATCTTTGTCTGGTTTTGGTGTCAGGGTGATGGTGACCTTGTAGAATGAGTTCAGGATGTTCCTTCCTCTGCAAGTTTTTGGAAGAGTTTGAGAAGGCTGGGTGTTAGCTCTTCTCTGAATGTTTGATAGAATTCATCTGTGAAGCCCTCTGATCCTGAACTTTGTTGGAAAATTTTTAATTCCAGTTTCAATTTCATTACTTGTGATTGGTCTGTTCATATTTTGTATTTCTTCCTGGTTAAGTCTTGGAAGGTTATACCTTTCTAAGTATTTGTCCGTTTCTTCCAGGTTGTCCAATTTATTGGCATAGAGTTGCTTGTAGCAGTCGCTTATGATTCTTTTGTATTTCTACAGTTTCCGTTGTAACTTCTCCTTTTTCCTAATTTTATTGATTTGAGTTCTCTTCCTCTTTTTCTTGATGAGTCTGGCTAAAGGTTTATCAATTTTATTTATCTTCTTAAGAATCAGCTTTTTGTTTTATTGATCTTTCCTATTGTTTTCTTTGTTTCTATTTCATTTATTTCTGCTCTGATCTTTATGGTTTCTTTCCTTCTACTAACTTTGGGTTTTGTTTGTTCTTCTTTCTCTAGTTCCTTTAGGTGTAAGGTTAGATTGTTTATTTGAGATGTTTATTGTTTCTTGAGGTAGGATTGTATTGCTATAAACTTCCCCCTTAGAACTGCTTTTGCTGCATTCCATAGGTTTTGGGTCATCGTGTTTTCATTGTCATTTGTTTCTAGGTATTTTTTGATTTCCTGTTTGATTTCTTCAGTGATCTCTCGGTTATTTAGTAGCATATTGTTCAGCCTCCACGTGTTTGTTTTTTTACAGTTTTTTCCCCCTGTATTTGATAGCTAGTCTCATAGCGTTGTGGTTGGAAAAGATACTTGATACAATTTCAATTTTCTTAAATTTACCAAGGCTTAATTTGTGACCCAAGATATGATCTATCCTGGAGAATGTTCAATGAACACTTGAGAAGGAAGTGTATTCTGTTGTTTTTGGATGGAATGTCCTATAAATATCAATTAAGTCCATGTTGTTTAATGTGTCATTTAAAGCTTGTGTTTCCTTGTTTATTTTTATTTTGGATGATCTGTCCATTGGTGAAAGTGGGGTGTTAAAGTCCCCCAATATTATTGTGTTACTGTTGATTTTCCCTTTTACAGCTGTTAACATTTGCCTTATGTATTGAGGTGCTCATATGATGGGTGCGTATATATTTATAATTGGTATATCTTCTTCTTGGATTGATCCTTTGATCATTATGTAGTGCCCTTCCTTGTCTCTTGTAACATTCTTTATATTTAAAGTCTATTTTATTTGATATAAGTATTGCTACTCTAGCTTTCTTTTGATTTCCATTTTCATGGAATATCTTCTTCCATCCCCTCACTTTCAGTCTGATTGTGTCCCTAGGTCTGAAGTGGGTCTCTTGTAGACAGCATATATATGGGTCTTATATTAGTATCCATTCAGCAAGTCTTTTTTTTTATTGGAGTATTTAGTCCACTCACATTTAAGATAATTTTCAATATTTATGTTCCTGTTACCATTTTCTTAATTGTTTTGGGTTTGTTTTTGTAGGTCCTTTTCTTCTCTTGTGTTTCCCCCTTAGAGAAGTTCCCTTAACACTTGCTGTAGAGCTGGTTTGGTGGTGCTGAATTCTCTTAGCTTTTGCTTGTCTGTAAAGCTTTTGATTTCTCCATCTAATCTGAATGAGATCCTTGCCGGGTAGAGTAATCTTGGTTTTAGGTTCTTCCCTTTCATCACTTTAAGTATATCATGTACTCCCTTCTGGCTTGTAGAGTTTCTGCTGAGAAATCAGCTGTTAACTTTATGGGAGTTCCCTTGTATGTTATTTGTCATTTGTCTCTTGTTGCTTTTAACAGTTTTTCTTTGTCTTTAGTTTTTGTCAATTTGATTACTGTGTGTCTCTGCGTGTTTCTTCTTGGGTTTATCCTGTTTGGGACTCTCTGCGCTTCCTGGACTTGGGTGGCTATTTCCTTTCCCATGTTAGGGAACTTTTCGACTATAATCTCTTCAAATATTTTCTCGGGTCCTTTCTCTCTCTCTTCTCCTTCTGCGACCCCTATAGTGTGAATGTTGGTGCATTTAATGTTGTCCCAGAGGCCTCTTAGGCTGTCTTCATTTCTTTTCATTTTTGTTTCTTTATTCTATTCTACGGCAGTGAATTCCACCATTCTGTCTTCCAGGTCACTTATCCATTCTTCTGCCTCAGTTTTTCTGCTATTGATTCCTTCTAGTGTATTTTTCATTTCAGTTATTATATTGTTCATCTGTTTGTTTGTTCTTTAATTCTTCTAGGTGTTTGTTCTTTAATTCTTCTATTCTTTGTTAACCATTTGTTGCATCTTCTCAATCTTTGCCTCCATATTTTTCCAGGTCCTGGATCATCTTCACTATCATTATTCTGAATTCTTTTTCTGGAAGGTTGCCTGTCTCCACTTCATTTATTTGTTTTTGGGGGGCTTTATCTTATTCCTTCATCTGGTATATAGTCCTCTACCTTTTCATTTTTTCTATCTTTCTGTGAATGTGGTTTTCATTCCCCGGGCTGCAGGATTGTAGTTCTTGCTTCTGTTGTCTGCCTTCTGGTGAATGAGGCTCTCAAACAGGCTTGTGCAAGTTTCCTGATTGGAGGGACTAGTGGTGGGTAGAGCTGGGTGTTGCTCTGGTGGACAGAGCTCATTAAAATTTTAATCTGCTTGTCTCCTGATTGGTTGGGCTGAGTTCCTTCTCTGTCAGTTTTTTGGCCTGAGGCGACCCAGCACTGGAGCCTACAGGCCCTTTGGTGGGGCTAATGGCGGACTCTGGCAGGGTTCCCTCCAAGGAGTACTTCCCAGAACCTCTGCTGCCAGTGTCCTTGTCCCTTTGGTGAGCCACAGCCACCCCCTGCCTCTGCAGAAGACCCTCCAACACTAGCAGGTAGGTCTGGTTCAGTCTCCTATGGGTTCACTCCTTCATCCCCCTGGGCCCTGATGCACACACTGCTTTCTGTGTGTCCTCCAAGAGTGGAGTCTCTGTTTTCCCTAGACCTGTAGAAGTTCTGCAATCAAATCCTGCTAGCCTTCAAAGTCTGATTCTCTGGGAATTCCTCCTCCAGTTGCCGGACCCCCAGCTTGGGAAGCCTGACGTGGGGCTCAGAACCTTCACTCCAGTGGGTGGACTTCTCTGATATAATTGTTCTCCAGTTTGTGAGTCACCCACCCAGTGGTTATGGGATTTGATTTTATTGTAATTTCACCCCTCTTACCATCTCATTGCAGCTTCTTCTTTGTCTTTGGATGTGGGATATCTTTTTTAGTGAGTTCCAGTGTCTTCCTGTTGATGATTGTTCAGCAGTTATTTGTGATTACAGTGCTCTCGCAAGAGGGAGTGAGCACATGTCCTTCTACTGATATATTTAGTTTTAAAGACAATTTTTAGAGCAGTTTTAGGTTCACAGCAAAATTAAGAAGGAGATACAAATGTTTCCCATAAACCCCCTGCCCTGCACACATGAGTAGCCTCTTCCATTATCAACATCCTCAAGCAAAGTGGTACATATGTTATAACTGATAAACCTACATTTCCACATCATAATCACCCAAAGTCCATAGTTTACCTTAGGGTTCACTCTTGGTGTTGTGCATTCTGTGGATTTGCACAAATGTATAATGACTATATCCATCATTCTAGTATCATACAAAGTAGTTTTAATAACTTAAAAATCCTCATGCTCTGCCTATTCATCTCTCTCTCACCCTCTTCCCCCACAACCCCTGGCATTTTTACTTTCGCCGTAATTTTGCCTTTTCCAGAATATAGTAGGAATCATACAATATGTAGCCTTTTCAGATTGTCTTCTTTCACTTAGTAACATACATTTAAGGTTTTCCATATCTTTCATGGCTTGATAGCTCATTATTTTTAGTGCCAAATATTATTCCATTATCTGGTTGTACCACCATTGATTTATGCATTCACCTATTTTAGGACATCTTGGTTGCCTCCAAGTTTTGGCAGTTTTGAACAAAGTTGCTATTAGCATCCATGTGTGAGTTTTGTGTAGATGTACGTTTTCAGCTTCTTTGGGTACATACTAAGGAGTGAAATTCCTGGATCCTATGGTAACAGTATGTTTAGTTTTTTACAAAATTGCCAAATTGTCCGGTTTTCCAAAGTGGTGTACCATTTTGCATTCCCATCAGCAATGAAAGAGAGTTCCTGTTATTGCACATCCTCTTCAGCATTTGATGTTGTCAGTATTCCAGATTTTGGCCATACTAATAAATGTGTCCTGGCATCTCATTGTGGTTTTAATTTGCATTCCCCTTGTAACATATGGTGTGGAGCATATTTTCATATGCTCATTTACCATCTGTATATATTCTTTGGTGAGGTATCTGTCAAGACCTTTGGCTCATTTTTTGTTGGGTTGGTTGTCTTATTGCTGCCTTTTAAGAGTTCTGTGTAAATTTTGGATAACAATCCTTTATCAGCTGTGCCTTAGCAAATATTTTCTCTCAGTCTGTGGCTTGTCTTTAATTCTCTTATCTTCCACAGAGCAGAAGCTTTTAATTTTAATGAAGTCCAACTTACCCATTATTTCTTTCATAGATTATGTCTTCGGTGTTGTATCTAAAACGTCATACCAAAGGTCAGATAGGTTTTTTCCTATGTTATCTTCTAGGAGTTACGTAGTTTTGTGTTTACACAAATTGATCTATGACCCATTTTTAGTTAATTTTTGTAAAAAGTGTAACATCTGTGTCTAGATTCATTTTTTTTGCATGTAGGTGTCTAGTTGTTCCAACATTATTTGTTGAAAAGACTGTCTTTGCTCCATTGTATTGCTTTTGCTCTTTTGTCAAAGGTCAGTTGGCTATATTTACAGAGGTCTATTTCTGGGATCCCTATTCTGTTGTACTGATCTATTTGTCTATCTTTCTCCACATTGTTTTGATCATTTTAGCTTTATAGTAAATCTTGAAGTCCCGGTACTTTCAGCCCTCCCATTTTGTTCTTCAGTATTGTGTTGGCTATGCTAGATATTTTGCCTTTCCATATAAACTTTAAAAATCAGTTTGTTGGTATCCACAAAATCCCAAATTCGATTGGGATTGCATTGAATCTATAGACTACATTGGGAAAACTGACATCTTGACAATATAGTGTCTAACTATCCGTGAACATGAAATATCTCTCCATTTATTTAGTTCTTTGATTTCATCATCAGCATTTTTTAGTTTTACTCCTATAGATCTTGTACATATTCAGTAGACTTATACCTAAGTATTTCATTTTTTTGGATGCTAATGTAAATGGTATTGTGTTTCAATTTCAAATTCCAGTTAGTTTTTGCTGGTATATAGGAAATAAATTGACTTTTGTATATTAACAATGTATCCTGCAACCTTGCTATAATCATTTCTTAGTTCCAGAAGATTTTTTGTCAATGCTTTTGGATTTTCTACATAGGTGATTATGTTATCTATGGATGGATAGTTTTATTTCTTCCTTCCCAGTCTGTATACCTTTTATTTCATATTTTTGTCTTATTTCATTAGCTGGAACTTCAGTACAATGTTGAAAAACAGTAGTGAGAGGTGACAGCCTGGCCTTGTTCCTAATCTTAGTGGGAAAGATTTGAGTTTCTCACCATTAAGTACCATATTACCTATAGAATTTTTGGTAGGTATTATCAAGTTAACAATGTTCCCATCTGTTTCTGTTAGTGAACCAAACTTGGGTACACTTGCCTGTGTGCAGTAAAGTCAATCTGCTGATACTGGGTTTTTGTGAAGAAAAGTACAGTATTTATTGCAAAGCGCCCAATGTGGGGCAAGCAAGGAGAATGGGCAGCTCATGCTCAAAAGACCTGAACTCCCCATTGGCCTTTAGGGCTTTTAAAGACAGTGTGTGGGAGAGGGTTGCAGAGTACATGATCAGCTTGTGCTCTGGCTGGTTGATGGTGACATAACAGGGTGATGTTTCTAAAATCTCGATCATCAACTTTCTGGTTCCAGCTAGTCTGGGGTCTACATGCTGGTTGTCAGCATGCAGTTAACTTCTTCCACCTGGTGGGTTTTTTTTAGTATCTGCAAAACAACTTAAGGATATGGCTCTAAATATTATCTATGGCTCTTGAGGAGGAGCTAAGTATCCTCATGATGTTTTATGGCTAATTAATATTATTTTGTCTTGCTTGGTGGTTTTCCTTTGTTCCTGTATTTTCTCACTTCTTTAATTAAAGTTGCTCTTTGGAACTCGGCAAAGGCCTAGGAGGCTAAACCTTCTTCTACAAACAAAAGGCAGGGGACACAGTGGGGTGTCTGTGTCTGAGAAGGCCTCTCAGGGTCCTGCTCAGTTTCATTCTAGTTTACTGAGAGTTTTTGTCATGAATGGGTGTTGGATTTTGTCACATGCTTTTTATGCATCTATTTATATGATGATGTGGTTTTTCTTTTTTAGCCTATTGATATGATGGATTTATCAATTGGTTTTTGAATGTTGAACCAGCCTTGCACACTTGGGATAAATAGCACTTAGTCATGGTGTAGAATTCTTTTTACTACACTCTCTTTCTTCTCATATCTATTTTCATGAAATACCTTTTTCCATCGCTTCAATTTCAGTCTGTGTCTTTAGCCCTGAAATGAATCTCTTATAGACAGCGTATTGTGGGCTCTTGTTTTATTATCCAATCTGCCACTCTATGCCTTTTGATTGGAATGTTTAGTGCATTGACATTTAAGGTAATTTTTGATGATTGCCATTTTAAACCTTGTTTTCCAGTTGATTTTATATTTCTGTTTTGTTCCTTTCTTTTAGTTTTTCTTTCCTTTTATGGTTTGATAATCTTCTTTTGTATTATGCTTGTGTTCTTTTTGGGTTTTGTGAATCTATTTTATGTTTTTGATTTGTGGTTAGTGTTTTTCAAGTGTATTAACCCATTACTATACCTACTTGCTTTAGACTTGTAGTCATATAGGCTCAAACACATTTTTTAAAAATTCTCCATTTTCTTACACCCCTCCTCAACATTTTATTATTTTGATGCACTGTTTTACATCTTCATGTTTATCCTTTTGCTATTCATTGTAGTTTCATCACGTTCAAATTTTTTTATCTTTATTTTTAAAATTTATGTACTGGCTTTTTAAAGTGATTTGCTTTCCAACTGTGATTTTCTCTTTCCTATAGATTCTTGCTTCTTTTCTGTTTACATAAGTCCTTTCAATAGTTCTTTTGGGTTACATGTAGTATTGCTGTATTCCTTTAGTTTTTGCTTATCTGAGAAATTCTTTATCTCTCCTTCTAGTCTAAATGCTAATCTTGCTGGATAGAGTATCCTAGGTTGCAGGTTTTTCCCTTCTAGGGCTTTGAATATATCTTGCCACTCCCCTGTGGTCTGTGTTTCTGTAGAGAAATCAGATGATAGCCTTATGGGGGTTCCCTTGTAACTGACTCTTTGTTTTTCTCTTGCTGCCTTTAGAATCCTCTCTTTAACTATAACTTTTGCCATTTTAATTATAATATATCTTGGTGTAGGTCTATTTGGGTTCATTTTTTTTGGGACCCTCTGTACTTCTTGTACCTAGATATAATTTCCTTCTTTAGATTTGGGAAGTTTTCAGCCAATTTATTTGTAACTTCTTCAAATACATTTTCAATCCTCTTTTCTCTTTCTTCTCCTTCTGGGATCCCTATTAAGTGTAAATTTGTTTGCTTTATATTATCCCATAGGTCTTGTATGTTGCTTTCACTTTGTTTTTTTTTTCATTTGTCTTTCTGTCTGTTGTTCTGACTGGGTGATTTCCATTCTAATCTTCCAGATCACTTATTCGTTCTTCTGAATTATGTAGTTTGGTATTTATTGCTTTAGCTCAGCAAATTAGTTTTCTAATTTTAATTGGCTCCTCTTTATAGTTTCTAGTTCCTTGTTACAGTGGTCTGCATTTCTATTAATAGCCTTTATTAATTCCTTCAGTATTTTTATTACATCCTTTTTGAACTCAGGATCTGGTAGACTGGAGAGATCTGTTTAATTGTTTTTTCATTCAGGGGATTTCTCTTGTTCTTTTAATTGGTTCCTCTGATTCTTCATTTTATATTTCTGTGACTCTACGAATTTAGGAGAAACAGTTATCTACTGTGGTCTTGAAGGGCTGTTTTTATGTGGGACCCTCCCTGTCTAGCCTGTGTGAGTCTAATATTTTTGGTTAGAGGGCTGTTTTTAGTATGGATGCCTTCCTTGGCTTTCCTCAGTGTGTGCTGCCTGTTATCCTCTTGATGTGGGGTGTGGCTGGTGTTGGGGTGATCAGAGCCTGCACTGGATGTTGAGCGGGGCCTCCGTTTTGCTCTGTGGTTTACACAGCCCTGTTGCGGGTAGGGTCTGTTCCCCAACTGTTGGAGTAGAAGCTTCCTGATCCGTTTCTAAGCTGTGGTGTGAGGTAGGTGGGACTGAAACACTTCCACTGGAAGAAGAGCCACTGAGTGTTCCTCCACAGGAGCTGTCTATTGGGAAGTGCACTCTGTGGTCTAGCCCATTACCTGTTGTGTGGGCTCACAAAGTATACTGTTGTTGGCACTGCCCTTGGCCCTGCCTCAGCCTTGAGAATGCAAGCAATCAGCCCAGATTTCTCTCAGGCGCTGTGCTCACCAGTCCACCAGCATAGATAGGCTGGCACAGATCCACTGAAATCAGGCACTGGGACCAGCCGAGACTTATGGAGTCAACCCACACCTCGACCCTGCCTCTGTGTGTTCTGGAAGCTGCTAATGCTGGATCCACCCAGCCACAGGAGTACCAGTAGTCTGCTCGAATGTTCCGTAGGCACTGAGCTTACAAAGGAGATGATGGCATAAAACCTCAAAAGCCACCAGGACACTGCTCAAATTTCAGCCCCGCTTCGAAAGTTGTGCGGTTCCTGGGGATCAGCACAGATTTCAGCCTTGCCTCTGAGTGTGGACAGCCCATGGTGCTTGTGTACTCCCAGAGCTCACAGAGGCAGAGCTGTGCCCACTGCAAGCATGTTTTGGTGGGGCTCCACCCTTCCCTTCTTGCATACACTAACAATGGGGCTTCAATGGGAGACTTGGGCTCTGTCCTGCGTACCCCCAGTTGCAGCCTAAGGCACACTCCAGCCCCTTCAGGCTGAAATAGGTAATTATGTTCCATCTTCTGTGTGTGTGTGTAAGTCTTTTATCTCTGTCTGTCTCTTTTCTGGTCAGTTTAGCTAAAGGATTGTCAATTTTCTTGATCTCTTTAGAGAATCAAATTTTAGTTTAATTGATTTTCTATATTTTTCTCTTTTCTATGTCATTAATTTCTGCTCAAACCTTTATTATCTCTTTCTTTCTTTTTGCTTCAGCTTCAGGTTGTTCTTTTATTCTGTGACTTAAGGTGAATGGTTAGGTTAGTGATTTCATATATTCTTTTTTAATATAGCTGCTCGTAGGTATAAATTTCCCTCTCTGTTCTGCTTAGGCTTCATCTCAGAAGTTTTGATGTGTTGTATTATACATTGTTCTACAATTGTTGAACGATGTTGTGAACACTGTTCATTGTATGAATGGCATTGTAGCATACACTGTTCTACAATATTCTTGTTTTTTTCTTTCACCCATTTGTTATTTAGTCAAGGGTATATATTATATATATATATATGTATGTGTGTGTGTATATATATATATATATATATATATATATATATATACAAACTCACATATGTATAAAATTTGTTACATTAGCCTTTCTGCTTCTGAGTTGTGGTTCTCTTCCTTTGTTCTTGTGGACTCAGGTTGCCATTTGGTGTCATTTTCTTCCTCCAGTGTAACCTTGTTCCCATACACCTTCTTTGTGTTATTATTTTCAAATATATTATATATCCCATATTACAATTATATACATATTACTTTTTACATTGCTTTTTTAACCAGTTAAGATTGGAGAGGAAATATGCAATTATACTGTCTTTTATAATTATCTACGTTAATTACTTTTCCTTGTAATCTTTTTTTTTGTGTGTAGATTCATATTACTCTCTTTCAGCCTGAAGAACTTAAGTATTTTTTGAAAGGGAGCTCTGCTAGCAACACATTCTGTCAGTTTTTGTTATCTGGAAACATCTTTATTTCACCTCCATTTTTTTTTTTTTTTTTTTTTTTTTTTTTTTGCGGTATGCGGGCCTCTCACTGTTGTGGCCTCTCCAGTTGCGGAGCACAGGCTCCGGACGCGCAGGCTCAGCGGCCATGGCTCATGGGCCCAGCCACTCCGCGGCATGCGGGATCTTCCTGGACCAGGGCACGAACCCGTGTCCCTTGCATCGGCAGGCGGACTCTCAACCACTCCGCCACCAGGGAAGCCCTCACCTCCATTTTTGAAAGATAATTTTGATGAACTTTGATTCTTGGTTAACAGGGTTGTTGTTTTTTTTCCCAGTACATTAAGTATGTCATTCCACTACCTTTTGGCTTCATTGTCTTTGGTAAGAAAGTCAGCTATTAATCTTATTGGGGCTCCCTTGTATACAATGAATCATTTTCCTCTTGCTGCTTTCAATATATATTTTTTTGATTTTAGCATTTTTACCTTGATGTGTCTGGGAGTAGGTTTCTTTGATTTTATCCTACATGGAGTTTATTGAGGTTCTTAGATGTATAAATAATGCTTTTCAAAAAATTTAGAACATTTTCAACCAATATTTCTGAGTGTTTTTCTCCTCCTTTCTCTCCTTTCCTTCCAGTACTCTCAAGATGCACATGTTGGTGTGATTAATAGTATCCCACTTTTCTTTGAGACTGTTCACTTTTCTTCAGTTTTTCCTGCACAGTTGTGATTATCTTCTCCTTGTTTTCCATTATCAGTATCTTACATCCTCAAAATTTCTTTATTAAATAAATCCATATTAATATTTCTGAGGCATTGCTTACACATATTATTCCCCAACTTGAAAGCTTCCAGTGACTCTCCCTTGTCTATACTGCAAATCAGTTTTATAGATTGCCATTGTATGGCTCATCATACCTCATCAGCCTTTTTGTACTCTTCTTCTACATTAATCTTTTAATCTGCCCAATTTGGCTTATCCATTATTCTCTCAACATACTAGGCACATTCTGCCTTCATGTCTTTTCTTATGCTCTCCTAGCCAACTTCTATCTTTTAATGTTTAATCTAGCTTCTAGGAAGTCTTCTGTGAAAATCTAGGTAAGTCTGTTGTAAAAGGAAGCCACAGTTTTATTCTCAACTCCTACAACACTTCATGTCTATCACTTGTTTATGGTACCGCGTGTTGTCATTTTCAAAAATTGTTTTGTTCAGTTTAGTAAATTTTAAGCTTTTTGGTAGTTAGTTATTTCTTTGCATCGTCCCACTTAATACAGTACTCTGAACATAAGGAAAAGCAATAAATGCAGTTGTTGATAATGTTTTATGCAACATGACATTTAAGCATATTTCAATTACTGACAGGCAATGAATATAATCAAAACAGAAAAGCTTTACCCCCAAATTAATTATTAGAGTTGGAAATTGAAGTAAAACATTAATTAATTAAACAATTACTCTTTTCTACTAAAATCAGTGCATGATAGTGGTGTTTATTGATTGAAAAATAGTAGTTGGTCCCATATATATAAACAACTGCAAATATACTGTTTTGGTCAACTAATGGTTTGGCGATTATTAGAGAAGCTCTGGATAGAAAAAACATCAACTGAGAAGAATGGGTTTCTTTGCTGACTCTGTCATTTCCTTCAGTTCTCTCTATTTCCATTCATTATCAAAACTAGTAATCACCAACCAGATGTTCCTCACCTCTAAGACCACTGTTCAGAGTGAGTGCCTGAGCCAAAGTTGTCTCTTTGTAATGATCTATATTTAATATCAGCAATTGTTTTTCATATATAATACAGTTAATGTCAGCACTTCTTTTTCACATATAATATAGATACTTTTAATCCTATTTTACAATGTGAATGATACTGACCAGTATTTTATTATTGGGTTGCCTCTTTAGTTGACATAAAAGAAAGAGAAGGCAATTTCAGAAAGCATGCCATGGAGCAGATAAGGTGTATTCTATGCTGATAGCCCGTTAAGCAAATTGGATAAAATTGTCCTGACATCCTAGTTGGATTTGGCTTTGCCATTCTGAAATTTTAACTTATATGCATGTAAACATCTATCTACATAATAGGTTTCTGTGTCTATAAACAGCTATGGCAATACAAGAATAAATAGGGTACTTATTAAAATAACAAACAAACATATCTTGAAAAACAGATGAATTTTATCAAAATGAGATGTAGAATTATAAGTAAAATCATAACTAGAAAGATAAGTATGTTATAGGCAGAAGCAGCTTTATTTCCATTTTCAACTCTTCTTGATCTTTCATTTAGACTCTTATGGAGTCTAAACAACATAATCCTTCCCTTATAAGAAACTATTATTTTTGTTTTATGCAAATAGAGGACATCATTAAAATTTTAAAAAATCATGAAATATACCATCAGTGTTCATTGTCTAATGGACTTTCCTTTAAATAAATTTGATGAAAATGCAAAGATTTTCATAAGTTTTAAATGGCAAATCTTTCTGCATAAGAAAGGGATTTGCTTGTTTTATAGGTAAAATTTTCAGCCTAGTATGGATTTTCATTATACATTTCATTATGCAGATAAGTATGTATGTGTATGTCTTCAATTCTGAAGTTGTTTATCTTGAAACTTAAATAATTAAGATAACTTTATATGATACTATATTTATACATGGAGAATGTGAAGCAATACAAATATGTTTACAAATAACTTTATTGTTTATATAACAGTCAATTATTAGGGTTCAACAAATTGTTTATAAATTTAACAAATATGTTAGGATGCGTAGAAATGTGTTTATTGTATTATGAAAAACACATAATTACATTTAAAAATATTCCTTTAATTAAGCTTTTAAAATTCTCATGGGTTAGTAGAATTTAAATCATATTTAATAAAGTCCTTTTTCTTTCTTTAGGAAAAACTCAAAGAGAAGGAAGAAAATCTGAATCTTGCAAACCAATTCTTAAAGTAGAATACAAAACCTGTAGAAACAGGTATGCATTTTTACTTTGAGAGTTATGGGAAAATATGTAAGAAACAGAGACAAGAAATTCAGATAACCTTTAATGTTTATATATTGTTTAAAGTTTTACATAATTATATTAACTGGCTGAATCTTCTTCATTGATAATAACAGATTTCTTATTGTTCAAGTGGCAAATGTATTATGTCAACGTTATTATAAATAGCAAATCAGTTATTTTAAAATTTATATGAATATTCAGATGAGTATTATATACATTAATTTTAACAATATAGGGCTTTTGGGCCATGCAATTACAAGCAGCAGTCATTCAACATTATTAAACAGCAGAAGCTATGTACCTGTTGGTATTACACATGAATTAAATACATAACCAAGTCTCTGTACTTTAGGATCTTACATTCTGAAGTTGGAAAGACTATAGTTAGTTGTGAAGGTAAACATTTATGTATATTGCCATAATACAATAGTGCTAACTTTTAAGATATAGAAAATTAAATAAAAAATAATATTTAATAGAAATTTATCTTGTATATACAGCAGCCATATCCTATGCATCAGCAATGTTTATACTTACAGTAATTATTAGTGGCAATACTCTCATCCAGAATTACCATAATTACAAATCTTGCCTAGACCTTAGTTTTATTTTAAGTCTAAATTGGATAATTCTACTTTATATTACTTAAATGTTCACACTAGAATATTTTCCTGTTGTCATAGGTGCATTTAATGTTTGCTTATAGCTGCTCTTCTCAAGGTATAGTAGATAGATGGATCAATACCTCTTTAGTTCAGCCTAATGTTACTATGTATAACTAGTAAAAATCATCATGATTTTATTACTATTGTAACTAAAGTATTAAAACACTTAAAATTTAATCATTATGGATGAAAATATTTTACATATATTCTTTTCCTTCTTAAATCAGTGTTTATAACTTAAACTTTGCTTGAGTCTTCAGGCTCAATGTTATTTACATCCATTGTTATACAGTGTCACACTTAAAGGACTATTGAAGCAGTTGACCACTTCACACTTATTAACTGTTCCTAGCAGCTTGTGGTTTCTTTTTTTTCTTTTCTTTTCATGTATGTATTTGTTTTTGAAAGTTTTCCTCTATCCTTCAGTTTTGGGCTTTTGGGACTTCTAATTTCCATTGTGTTTATCCACTAGTATCTAGTCTTTTATTTGCTATAGACTAAGAAATTTGAAACCCTAGTTTGTAAAATGAGAATGAAGAGGTTCATGTGAAGGCGTGAGAGGTTTTTCCCTGATAAAGTACATGATCCATGGACTTCATGACATGTATTTTGTTATATATAAATGTATTTTTTATGAGGTGCTCAACAATATGTAGCTTAATTCAATTAAAACAAAATGTATTAAGTTATTACTGCATAATGTGCATTGAGCAATTTGTTTGGCACACTAAAATAGAAATTACCGCCTGCTTTTGAATCTGTTATGGTCTAGTACCAGAAGTAAGCCCATAAACTCGTGGTTTCTATACAACATGTAAGGTGCTTTTATAGAGACATGCTATGAGAGCACAGCAAAAGGACAGCTAACCTTGCCTAAAGGGAGTAGGGAGGACAACAGTGAAGAGAGAAATCACTGAAATTCTTCTTAGGAAAGGAGATGCCTGAGATGGGATTTAAGGGATGGAAGATAGGATGGTGCCAGATGAAGGGAGAAAAGGGTAAACATGAAGAAAATGTACTTCAGAAATCAAGAATTCAAGGCAAGGCAGTTTAAAATAATGATTAAGATCATTGCGGCACTATTTACAATAGCTAGGACATGGAAGCAACCTAAATGTCCATCAACAGATGAATAGATAAAGAAGATATGGCACATAAATACAATGGAATATTACTCAGCCATAAAAAGGAATGAAATTGAGTTATTTGTAATGAGATGGATGGACCTAGAGCCTGGCATACAGAGTGAAGTAAGTCAGAAAGAGAAAAATAAATACCGTGTGCTAACGCACATATATGGAATCTAAAAAAATAAATTAGAGCATTTTCCCTTTTTTAGCTTACAACACAAATATTTATATGAAAATATTAAGACAGAACTTTAAATAAAAAGTAGTGAAGGCATTTTATATGTAGGTTTTGATGGAAACTTTTTAAAAGGGTTTTTTGTTGTTACTACATAGCCAGCATAAGATTAGCAAATGTCCCTTTGATAATGTTTGGTATTATGTATGATACAAAATGGAAAAGAAAGGGAAATTTTATGGAGTGAGTTCTAGAAACAAGTAGATTCTTCAGTTTAGTAGATGGATAGAAGTGAATTATTTAGAGAAACATGTTCTCAAGGAATTTGGTACAATAAAAGTGTCTAGTTCCTTTAAAAAAAATTTGGAGAGTATTTTCAGTTTGCTCTTATTGAAAAATACTTCATATCAACACACATTTTCTTTTATATACATATACTAGAGATACCGATATTTGAGAAAAGGAAAATGAAAACTTTTGGAGATATTTCATAGCTACGATATTTTATGGTCATTTCAGCCCCACTCTATTATCTAACTGTAATCTGCAGTTAACAGAAATGAAAAAATTTGTTCGAAGTTAGTTTTACAAGCTAAATAGAACTGGCTGACCCTAGGTAAAGTTGAGAAGAAGGTCACATTTACTTTTGGTGAATCATTTTCCCGTTATATATTCGTTTTCTCCATCTGTTTGTCATAACCCTTTCCCACAGAAACTCTATTATGTAGACTTTTCATGTTACCTTCTACCATTCTGGGCTTGCCACTGTCACATTTCATTTCATGTTGAAATTTGCCTCTATTTCTTAGTGATTTGGGGTCCCACATGCCTACTGGTTAATATGATAAAGTAACATAGCCTAATATTCTAATAGTAGTAATTTAGAGTTTGGTAACCAACTAATATATGTGAAGATGTTCTGTTGAGTCAGTCAGCATCTTCCCCTCTCACCAACCTCACTGCCTTTCCCCCATCTCACCTCAACATCTTTAGATTGATTCATTAGTAATTTTAATGGTGAGAATATACATCCAGAAAAAAGGAAATGGTAGAATAGTAAATTGTTGGGTGAGATATTTGGGGCCAGGAAAGGCTTTTACTCTCTGTCAAATTATTGTATATAATCCCTACTAAGCCCATTCCTTTTTGCCTCAATACTGTGAGATTGTGTCATTTTAAAGAACTCAGTCTCATTAACTTTTTTTCCTCTGTAGTGAACCATTCATAATATTTTCTGGTGGGCTGTCCTATGACAAAGCTTGCAGAAGACCAAGTTTAACCATCATGCATGGAAAAGCAATTACAGTGCTTGAAATGGATCATCCTATTGTTGAATTTCTAACTTTATGTGAAACACCCTATCCAAATGGTAAGTAACTAAAATGAAACTATTAATGTTGAAAAATCATTTTTGAAATGATAAGTTCCTAACAAAATTAAGCTTAAATATTTTTAGTTTTAGCAGCTGATATCGACTGTGATACAACACGGTGAGCTACAGGTGCTGGAGCAGGTTCTGCAGCTGTACCTACTTGAGAAAATGGAAGTAAGACAGATGTAGTGCAACAGTGCTGGAGTTTCAGGTTCTAATATCAGGTAAGTGCTTTAAACTTTGATAAGGATGGTGGAAGCTGAGCTGGGAGGGTCCACTCAGGGTCCGGGGTGAAATCACTTGGAGAAACTGAGGTCTCCTAATAGCCTTTCCTAGGCCAGCTCCACCCATCCCAATCCTGTGCCAATCAAAGTTAAAGCACTTACCTGAGATCAGTGATCTGTAACTCTGGTGGTGCTGCATCTGTTTCACATCTGGCTTTGCTTCAGATGCAACTGTAGCACCTGTGATTACTCTAGGATTGCTGATGTATGGTTAGTGATTTATTCCAATTTTGAAAATAATTAGAAGAGCCTTTGGGAGGAGAGGTGCTTATGTATTTTTATTATCCCAAATATAAAGACTTCGTAAACGTAAAAAAACAGTCTAAACTTATATGCAAACTGTATAATGGAATCTAATGATGAAATATTTTAATAATGGAATCTAAAAATTGAGAAGGGTGAAATATAAAAAGGGAAATATGAGTTTATGATTACAAAAGGTAGTATGTATATATATATATATTACTACATTTTCAAGAGGGAACATAGATGTAGGGAAAGGAGCACTGTACTTGGAGACAGAGTATTTGGGCTTATGATTTAGCTCTGTCACTTACTAGCTATGTGACCTTGGACAAGTCACTTCATATTTACAAGTTTGATTAATCATTTGAAGAAAGAATATAATATTGATACCACATGATTACTGGAAGGCCAAAGGGAATATACCTTATAAACTATGAAGATAAATAGCTATTAGTTTTATTATAAATGTATTCATTGTTTTAAATTATTGAGTTTCATATTTAAAAACTGAAATAAAGTGATATAAAATAACAATCAGTGTGGCACTTTATTCCCAGAGTTTCCAGGGGCAGACAAATTACTTGTGTTGTAAATTAACCAACAAATATTTATTGGATGCTTCTATGGCCTCAGTATGACAAGAACTTGTTGAGAATATGGATGAAGTATGAAACTGATCTCTGATGTCAAATCAGAAAATCTGGCCACATGAGGAAGATAATTATGACTTAAGTTTAAAAAACATAATGGCTTAATTAAGCGCTGAGTTATACGAATCAGAGTTTAAATAATGTACCAATTTATAGGCTAGTCAGGTAGTCGATGACTGAAATATTCATGCAAAGCTTCATGGAACAAGTAGGATTTAGATAGGGCTTGAAGAATGACTTGGGCCTTGAAAATAATATTGAGTAAAGGTTTTAGAAATTGTGAGGTTTTGCTAGAGTGAGATCAATTCAGAGAAAAATTTGAAAGCCTTTTGGAGGTATTTGGAAATAGGGAACTACAGAGGAATTTTGAGGAAATATTAAGTGAAAGAAAGCAATGTTCTAGTGTGTGGGTTTGAAGAGAGAGACCCTGAAATCTAAAACTTCAGATTCCAACTGGGAGGCTTTTGTGGTAGTGTACATTAAAATGGTCAAGATCTGAAACAGAGTGCTGCTTGTAGGAATGGAAGATGAAAACCCATTGAATTTGGTCAACAACTGGATTAGGGAGTGATATGAGAGATGAGTCAAAGACAACATTTTAGGAATAGTGGTTTCATATGAAGTAATAACAGTTCTTGGAAAGAGAGAAAAATAAGTTTGAGTCAGTAGAGTTGTTTAGAGAGCAGAAAAGGAGAGAGAAAAGGTCTTTAATATTTATTTTTGAGTCGTCAGAATATAGATGCTCTTTGGAGTTGTGAGAATGAATGATAAAGGAACAAAGAAAGAAAGAAAGAACAGAGGACCAAAAGCTGAGCTTAGGAAAATGCCTTCTACTAAGGAGCCTCAAGAAAAAAGGTGTGCATACCAGTAGTAGAAACTGAAAATGTGCGGTTGCCAAGATCAAACACTATAGGTATATGTGTATATACATTTGTGCACATCAGTAGAGATGTTAGGACAGTTTCTAATAATGTTAAACAAATTATAAATGTACTGTAACCAAGCCTAATCACTTCCAAGCCACATATATTACTTTGCTTTTCAGAGAAGTGGTAATGAGGATGGAACTTTTTACTTACTAGGAGCTGGGAGAAATAGTTTAACTTTACTCAGTAAAATATAAGTGTATTTTATTAACTATTTCTGATTAAAACAATAGTACATGAAAATGCCAGAAAAGAACCCTACAATACACAACAGTATATAGTGAAAACTTTCTCACTGCCCTTCCAGGGGCAACCACTATTACTAAGTTTCTTATGTATTCTCCCCAAATAATGTATGCATATATGCATTATCTTTTTTATACAAATGACAGCATACTCTATATGTTGTTCTGTATCACACTTTTTTCACTTAACAGTATACAGTATTTTGATTATGATTCCATATTAGTAAATATGGAACTTTAATCTCCTTTATAGCCACATAATGATAAGTGTTATGCATATGTTAAACAAAATACACTTATTAACAGTTTTTAATATTGCTGAATCATTTGTGACATCTGACAATTCAGCCTATTTCTCAAAGAACACAAATGCCTAATCCTCTTATCTCAGGGGGCATTGCCCAGAGTAACTAACCAACTATACTCCGAATTTGTCAGTTTTGCATCTATATTTAATTGTATCTGGTCTTCTACAAGTGTCATAAATAATGCATTTCTCTTCAGAGAAGTAGTATTTATGATAGAGCTTTTCCATCTTGTTGGGGGCTAGGGTTAAAAGGCTGAGCCTGCTCAAAAACAACCAATCTAATAAAAAAAGTAATACAGTTGGCATCTATTGAGTACTTACTATAGGCCAGCCTTTGCATCAAACATTTTTATATACATCTAATCTTTATTAACAGTCTAAGGTAGTATTATTTTGCCATTTCAATGGGTAGAGAAATTGAAAATCAAAGAAGTTAACTAATTTGCTTAGGATCAAACTGTTAATAAATAATAGACACAAATTGAACCTAACACTGACTCCACAAGAAATCTTTTTATTCAGTGGTTACCACAGCACACCAAGTACTTCTACAAACGTGAAACTTTTGCTACCAGTTTTTATTATTTGAAAAGAAACAATAATCTAAAACAGGTGTTATTACCTAAAATAAAAATTTATTTAAGACTTTTGCTCATTCATGCCAATGTCTCAGCTGTTTTATTTTTGTAGCCATTGCTTCCCAACCAGTGATTTTCCTAGAGAGGGATGAGAAGACAAAGAGGAAACTAGTAGTATTCTTCAAACTGAAAAACAAACAAAAAAATCCCCAAACCCCAAAACGTTTTGAAATAATGTTGAAAACTTAAAACAGCTCTAAGAGATAAGGGAGAAGAGGGGAAATGCCTCAGTTTGAAAAAGTTTGAGTAGCAAATAGTTTGAGGACTGTATACTGTTGTATAAATATGCACCCAAACAAGGTCAGGCTCCTCAATTTTTGTTCTTTTGTGTTTTTTTGATTCTAGTTTTTCTCTCATAGCTTGTGACTTAAAAAATAAATATGAATAGGTTCTGTAGCTTCTCAGGACTGGAAGGACTGTGAAGGCCATCTATTTTAATTTACCATTCAAGACTTGAATACTCTTGAATACAAAATTCCTGACAAGTGATTGTTGAGTTTAGGATTAAATACCTCTTAAACTAGCCAGTAGAAACTGCTGGTGTAATGAAAACAGCATGCATTAAAGTTTCAGGTCTATAACTTACTAGTTTCGTAACCTTGTGCCAATCTCATAACCTCTTTGGACTCCAGTTTTCTTTATGAAATGAAAAAATGATGATACATGCTCTAGCTACTGAGAATCAAATACCATGTATGTAAAATGTTTTTGTAAATACTTTTTTCCTTAAATTGAGCTAACACTGTAACTGTGGCTTTCCTTTATTAGTCCTTTATTATAGATGGAAAGCAATGTCTTCCTTGACCACTATAACTAAATTAGTGTTCCCCCACCAACCAGAAGTCATTTCTTATACTATTACCCTTGTTATTTTTTTCATAGTTCACTTTACTTTCTGAATTAATCTTATTTGTTTACTTGTTCATTGTTTGTATGTACCCCTAGATTGTAAACTTTATTAGAACAAAGACCTTGTCATTCTTATTCCCCATATATCCTTTGTTCTTAAGACAGTTTCTGAAACATCTTGAAGGAAGGAAGGGAGGATGGAGAAAGGGAGAAAGGAAGGGTTGAATTTTAAGAACTTGAAAATCCTAGGCTATCCTCAGACTCTGATTTTTTGAGATATATACTCCTGGGCACATAGTAGGAAGTCTTTAAGTACCTGTTAAATCACATTGAATTGAAAGTAATTTTTTTAGTATAAGGAGTGTTGCTCTCATAGGGAGGTGAATATGTATCACAACTGAGAGAAGCAGAACTGTTTCCTTAGTATATCTCCTGTAGGCATGAAATCAGATCTGAAATGGAAGGTTATGGAAGACTAAGATAAATGTGAGATGGAGGTGACAGACTCACTCTCTTCAAATAATCTACTACTATCATGATTATTGAGATAATATTTAACTCTATGCTATGCAACTTCTCATTTTTTCCTTGTTTCCTATAATGGTCTTAAACATTGTTTGAGAAACACAACATATATATATATTTTTTGAGTCCCACGTTTTTCTTTTTCTCTTTTTTTAAACATCTTTATTGGAGTATAATTGCTTTACAATGGACAACATATATTTTTAAAAAGTGCTCTTTGTTACTTCTTATTTTAGCTCATACTTTGGTCTTCTCAAATCATTTAAATAACATTTATACAGGAGATAAAGGAAATACAAGTTTGGTGATTTTATAAAATGTTAAATATGAAAACTTTTCCATTTTTCTTTTCTACTTGTAGAATTTCAAGAACCCTATGCCGTTGCTGTACTTCTGGAGAAAGATCTCATTGTAGTTGATCTGACACAAAGCAAGTAAGTTGTCCATGTACGGATTAACACTATTTTAGACTCTATTTATTGCAATTAAAATATAGGAGGACATTATAGATAATTGGCATTAGAATTCTTTAGATGGTAAATATTCTTTATGTGTAATATTGTTTTGCTAGAATTACAAAAATGTAATTTGGTTCAATAATGAAAACTAAACCAGGAGAGTTTAGGGGACACTGAGAATATTGTAAGATATTTTAAAGGCAACACCTAATGTTTAAAAAGATGCCTTTGGGGACTCCAAACACATAAAATGGATCACATTTCTGCTATTTCCCTAAGCAAAAAACAATTGTTACAAAAATTACATAATGTACTGTTTGTCCATCTGCTCTATTGACTAAAGAAAAATGGCACATGATAAAAGTATTATTGAACTACTGTGGCAGACGATACAGAAGATCAGGATCTCGAGGCAAGAGATGATAGATGCCTTCTTTTACTTTCTTTTCTTTTTCATTATGTTGTGGGCAGTAGAAACAAATATTAAATATTGCTGTTAGAGTGGTGCTCTCCACTACTTTACATGTACAGTAAAAGTAGACTTGAAACTGATGAACACTGTCTTCCTGCTACATATTTTCATTATCAATGATGATAGGCATGAAGCTCATTTTCCCTCATTCTTTGTTCTAGACTCACTGATCATTTTTTAGCCCGTTATATTTGCAGAGCTTTTGTACATTCTCTCTTCTCTGCATGGAATAATCTTCCATTCCTTTTTCTCCTTACTAACATCTATAAGAATCTCAACTCAGATATCGTTTTCTCATTAAAGAAAATCTTTCATTATCTGTATAATTTGGTCAAATATCCTATTAAGGGCTGTCTTAGATCCATGTTCCTATCCTTCATAGCTTTGACACAGATGAAATTTTCCATTTGTTATTGTTTTAAAGATTGTCTCCCTACTAGACTGTAGGCCTCATGAAGGACAGGTTTTGTCTCCACATGAAGTAGGTTCTTAATAAATTTTTGTTGGATGAAGTACAGTCTGAGTTTTACTCTCAGTGTAGTTTGTGAATGTAAGAGCCAAAGTTCTTCTTTGTGATAATTTGCATCACATGTATTTCAATATTTTGAAAGGGAATAGGGTTGGTCCATAATATCACCATAACTGAATTCTGCCTAGCTGCTGTATTTATCAGCATAAAACCTGATTAAGTTTTGTGTACGAGTGTGGATTTATGCCTCTTTCTCTAAGTTCTAATATAGGTTTTATTAAAATATACTTTTCTGATCTCACTGGTAGTCACCTCTTCCTTCTGTGCCATATTTGTTGGTTCCTCATACCTTGTCTAATTGTCTAACATCCTCCAAGGCCCACTATACTTTGTCTTTAATACTCACATTCTTTAGCATATACATTTATTCTTTTTAAAACTTTTTTATTGTGGTAAAGTACATATAACATAAAAGTTACTATTTTTATACACTAATTCTTATGCTTTTCATTACCTTATATAAATATGTGAATTGACGTTTTGTTTGCACGTTTTTATCTAATATTTTGCCTTCTTCAGCACCATGTTTTAAAATCTATGTGACATTCCTATTTTGTTGTCTATTACAAGAAGTTTAATGTGGAAAAACTGAACATGTTCTCTTTCCCTCCAAATAGTTACCTTTAGCCATGTTTAATGTTAACAATTAAATTGCAGCTTTGTACTCATTTTTCAAATTAATTTATTCCTTCCTTCCTTCTTTTCCAGTTAATCCTCTACATGAAAGCAAGCATTAGGGCTTAAAAATTTTTCCTCTTCTTGGATTTACATCTTTGTTTACATTTCTACAACAACCAGTTCACACTTTCACATGTAAATTTTTGTAATACATTTTTAGTTATTTCTTTCTTAAATGTCATTTTTCTACTCTTTGCCAATATAATAAAGTTATTTTCCCCAAACATTTCCATGATATTGTTCACCTTCTCAGGAGTCTATCATTGTAATCTCTTGCTATTATCAAATCCCAAATTGTAGATCTGATCTTTAAGGTGATGCACTTATTTTACTTCTAATTCTTCAATATCAGAAATATTGATAATTTCTGCTCTGAAACAGGGAACCTCTGATCCATTCAGTTTAAACTACTTGCCATTTATTAAACACAACTTTCTCCTTTCCATGTGATTTTGCATATACTACTATTCTTATCTGGGAAACCATTAAGATTGGAGGGAAGAGAACTGCTGTCAACACACACATACACACACACACACACACACACACACACACCAAACTCTTTCTGGTGTTTGAACTAAGTTTCTGATTAAGTTCCTATAATATGGGGAAAATTATTTTTAATAGTCCTCCCCACCCCCCAAAAGCACGCTGTATCAGAAGTAACATGATCACACAGACTGAGAACGGATGCAGCATAGAATAATACTCCATTCCATCTACTACAGTACCTGGTACATCTGGTACATGAGAAGTGTACAATATATTGTGGTTCTAAGAATTCTTAATTTGGTTCTTACTGATACCCTTTTTAAAAATGATATATGGCTTGAGGATATGAAATTTACTACAGCCATAGGTCTGCATTTCCCCTGTTTTCTAGTTTACATAGGAAACAATCTTAAACATGTGTAATCACACACATACCTACATTGCACACACAACTTTCAGTTACTCCCTATAAAAATACAAAACCAAAATACTTGCCTATGTATTATGTCCCTTGGAGAGCATGTAAAATTTTCTAAGATATTTTAATACTTGTATTATATAAATATATAGATAAACTTGTATGTAGATAAAGTACCTAGTTGATAATGTTTTAATAACTGACTGATAAGTCAACTTGCTACATATTTTCAATTTAACATAATTTAGTCTATCCATTTTAGAAAGTGATATCACTGTGCAATTTTGAAATTACTGGAAAGAAAATGAGTTTATTCAAGTAAAATTCTACCAGTATTCATATTACATTTTATAGATATATATTTCTAAAAGAGAATTCTTATTCAGGTGATCATTGTTTTATGATGCTTAAAAAACAATTATGTGAAATATATTCAATATAATCAATATTTAGAAGAGTTTAGGGTTTGTTTTATAAAAGTTATTTCATTTTTATATCAGTGCAAAATGACACTAATATATTATCTTTATCTATTAGCTTTCCTATCTTTGAAAATCCATATCCCATGGACATTCATGAATCACCAGTTACGTGCACAGCATACTTTGCTGATTGCCCACCAGATTTGATTCTAGTGCTCTACTCTATAGGAGTCAAGCATAAAAAACAAGGATACAGTAATAAGGTAAAAGCAACAATTAGAAATTTTCTTGTATTCATATCCATATCATATGATCATACTTTTTTCTGTTATTTTCTGACTTTCCGTAGAAGAAAACTTGAACTAAATTCTTTTCAAGTCATAAGCTGGCACCTATAAAAGACATAATTTCTGAAATTCAAATTTCCTAAATGCTACATAGCTTTAAGTCTACGAGAATATAAATTTCTTATATAAAAAGTATACAATTATCTACTAAGATATACTTACCTATCATATATATTTATATACTAAATATATGTTTAAACTAACATATGCTTGAATCATAAGATGTTACTTTTGATTATTTTAGGTGAAGGATTACGTTTTAAGAAATTCAGGAGTCAACTCTCTCTAGTTATTTCTTATCAATCAATGGTTAATAAGACATAATTGTCAAAGACTTTCATTAAATAACTTTCTAGAATTCCATTTTGTTATATTTAACTACAGGATTCAAATACTTACAATTATAATAGACCCCCCTATTATGATTTCTGTTATTTGAACAGGACTGTTGAGATGGACAACTCCAGGGGGCACAATTTACATAGTATTTTGTGTTAAATGGCACCACCATAGTTTGGAGGTACATAGATTACATGGAAGATGTAGCAACACCACATTTGTATGATTAAAGATACTTCTTTGCATTTTTAATATGAATGGTAATATCTGTTAAAATCTATATTTTTAAAGGATATGAAATTTTGCATTTGGAATTGTTTGTTCAATGAAGGAGTTAAAAAATAGGTACACATTTCATTCTTCATTACTTAACAGCTATTTATTTTTAAGTGAAACTTTTACTGTTATTTTAAAATATTTTTATTTTAAATTTCTAAGTTATTTAAATTTAAAAAATAAAACTTATAAATTCTTCCCACATAATCTGTTTAGGAGTGGCCAATCAGTGGAGGAGCTTGGAACCTTGGCACACAGACATATCCAGAAATTATTATTACTGGGTAAGTGGGATGTGATTTATGAGTTTATCAATTTATCATCAAAAAGATTTCATTGAATTTTCACACTTTCCCATAATTGTGCTGTAGGAATGCTGACAGTTTAAATTAAAATATAAGACACAGCTTCTATCCAAAGATTATAACCTTTATAGAAGATAAAATCAAATCATTGAAAACATAGACATATAACAAAAATAAGTAAGTATAGATTATAAGACCAGAAGAAAGTCAGAGATAGAAAAATCATGAGAGATTAGTCAAAGAAGAATTTCTGTAGAAATCATAGATTATTAGCCTTAGACAGGCCCTTACCAATATCTCTTGATTCCATCTAAATCCAGGAATCAGTGCTCTGTATCTCCATCAAGTGGCTATTTAAAGTATACTTCAAAACTTATAGCACCGGAAATGTTGTTACTTCCTATAGCAACCCATTTCATGCTCTAATATTAGGAATGAAAATGGAAACATAGCAACAGATAAAGATAAGACTTAAAAGATCATAAGGAGTTCTGCTTATGAGGTATGGAATAGATGTACTTTTCCCTATTCTTCCCACTAAGTACAATTAAAACCCCTGGATATTATTATAATATGACTGGAAAAGATGGAGAGAAGTCAGACTGGATAGGTCCCCAAAGACTCAAGGAATGACATGGAAGTGAGTTTCCTGGCTTTTCTTTTTGCCTCATATATCCCAGAATTGGAGCTGAAGAAGCTGGCAACCTGGAGCTCCAGGCACAAACCTAAAAAGCCCAACGAAAGCTAGCTCTCTCTAGCCAAAAGGTGAGGAAAGGAGAAGCCTATAAAGACAGTAAACTTTTAGAAAATAATCTTTCTATTATAGCTAACCAACACAGAAAAAAACTATGACTCCACCCCTACCCACTTCATCAAAGGTTGAGTGGAGAGCGTGGACTTTCACCCTCATCAGGCCATAATAAGGTGCCTCAACTTGCCCATGAAGGGGGTGTCAGTTTCTGACACTGAGCTAAGGCTGAGTAGGGTGCTGGGACTTTTAACCCTGCTGAATGGTAGTGAAACTCTTTACCTGTGGTGACAGAGATAATGTGGGGAGAGAATTCCCAGCACTGCCCAGCAGTAATGAGGAGCCATATACCCTCCCCTTTTTTGTCAATGGAAGTCCAGTGAGGAAGGAGGAAAGAACAGAGCTTAAAAAGTTCATAAGGAAATAATGGTTGAAAACTTCCCAAATTTGGCAAAAGACATGAACCTAGAGATTGCAGAAGGTGAGCGAACCACAAGAAATTCACAATAAGACACATCATAGTCAAACTTTTGAATACTAAAAACCAAGGAAAAAAATATGAAAACAGCAAAAGAGAAATCACACCTCACCGACAGGGCAAAACCAATTTGAATGATGGCATATTTCCATTAGAAACCATGGAGGCCAGAGGAAACCTGAATCTTTTTCAAGTGCTGAAAGAAAAGAACTGGCAACCTAGAATAATATACCCAGCAAAAATATTTTCCAGGAATTAATTAGAAATTAATACATTCTAAAATGAGGGAAACTAAGAGTATGTCAACATCAGACTACTCTGAAAGAATGGCTAAAGGAAATTCTGTAAACAGAAAGCAAATGATAAAAGAAGGAACCTTGGAATATGAGGAAGGAAGGAAGAACACAGTAAGCAAAAATATGGGTTAATACAATAGGCTTTCTTTCTCTTGAGTTGCTAAAATTATATTTGATGGTTGAAGAAAATATTATGGTTACATTGTTTGATGTGGTTCTACATATGTATAGAGGAAATATTTAAGGTAATTATAAATGGGTGAGGGTAAACTGGTATAAAGAAAGGTAAGGTTTTTATACTTCCCTTGAAATGGTAGTATGATAACACCAGTAGACTGTGACAAGTTAAATGAATATTACAATGCAGTACCTAAAGCAACGCTGTAAAAAGATCTGGGCTAAGAGATACACTGAAAAACATTATTGACACATAAAAATGGATGTACTAAAATAACTAACCTACAGGAAAGCAGGGGGAAAAAAACAGTGACAATAAAAGAGGGAAAAATAGAAAAGAAAAAAAAAAGACGGACTTAATTAATCATGGAAGTGTTAAGGCTTAAATGTAAATGGTCTAAATACATCAATTCAAATGCATTGATTAGCGGAGTGGATTAAAAAACATAAACCAACGCTATGCTATTAACAATACACTCACTTCAAATACCACAGTATAATCAGGTTTAGAGAAGAAGGACAGAAAAATACTTTATAAAAGAATCAATGGAGGGCTTCCCTGGTGGCGCAATGGTTGAGAGTCCGCCTGCCGATGCAGGGGACACGGGTTCATGCCCCGTTCTGGGAGGATCCCACATGCCACGGAGCGGCTGGGCACGTGAGCGATGGCCGCTGAGCCCGCGCGTCTGGAGCCTGTGCTCTGCAATGGGAGAGGCCACGACAGTGAGAGGCCCGCGTACCGCAAAAAAAAAAAAAAGAATCAATGGAGAGTGACATCAGCAAGATGTCAAAATAAGTAGCCCCAGACCTCGTTCTCCCACAGACACACTGATGCAACAATATATGGTCCAAAAACCTTTATGAAAACTCTAGAAACCAATTAGGAAATCATAGTACCCCAGGGAAGCTCAAAGCCAAGAGTAGCCACACTGAAATGGGTAAAAACAGCCATTTTATTTCAACTATATCAGCTTCTTCCCCAAATTGGCACAGCTCTTGTTCAGGAGGAATCTTCTCTCATGAGAGGGAAGTAGTGGAGTAGACTGTACATCCAATGTTCCTGCTTTTCAGGGGACTTCCAAAGAGACTAGTTTTTATCTCCCCTGAGTCAGAGTACTGATGGAACCTGGATGCCTGGGGGCTGCAGAGAACAAAAGAGAGCTCAGTGGCTTATTGAAGTGCTAAGAAACTTGCAGAACTAAGACAGATAATAGAAGGAGCAAGAGATGCAAGCTCCTGAAAAAGAAACCAGCAAACCTCTCTAATTGGGAAATCACACATACAGTCCCAGAGAAGATGCATCCCCATTGAAGGTTTGAGAGACCCCAAGGATCTTGAGCTTGGAGAAGGTCTTCCCCTGTATAAAGCCGTCCATAACAGGTGGCTGTTTTCCAAATGCTAAATTCACAGTAAAAAATAACAAGGTGCAGGAAGAAACAGACAAACACAACCCAATCAAAGGAACAAGATAATTATCTAGAAACTGACCCTAAACAATTTGGTATCTGTGAATTACCTGACAAGCAGTTGAAAATAACTGTCTTAAAGAAGCTCAATGCATGAAAAGAGAACACAGGTAGACAACTAAATGAAATCAGGAAAATGATGTATGAATGAAATGAAAATATCAACAAAGAGGTAGAAACTTTTAAAAAGAACCAGAAAGAAACTCTTAAAGAGAAGAATACAATAACTGAATTGAAAATTTTACTAGAAGGGATTAACAGCAGATTTAATCAGAAGAAAGAACCAGCAAACTTGAAGATAGGTAATAAGAAATCACTGAGTCAGAGGAACAAAAGGAAAAAGAATGAAGAAAAGTGGTGAATGCCTAAAGGACTTATGGGAAACCATCAAACATACCAGTATAGCATTATGGAAGTCCCAGAGGACTAGAGAGAGAATGGGACAGAGAACCAATTTGAAGAAATCTTGGCTAAAAACTTCTCAAATCTGAGGAGGTAAATGGACTTCCATATTCATTGGATATGTATCAGAATATTCTAATGAGGATGAACCCAAAGAGGTCCACACTGAGACACATTATAATTGAATTGTCAAAGACAAAGAAACAATCTTAAAAGCAGCAACAGAAAAGCTACTCATTATCTGTATGAAAAATGTCATGAGATTATCATTGCATTTCTCAGCAGAAATGTTACAGGCTAGAAGGGAGAAGGATGATATATTTAAAGGGCATAAAGAAAAAAGAAAAGCCAGCCATGGGACACTATATCTGGAAAACTGTACTTCAAAAAAAAAAGGAGAAATAAAGACCTTCCAAGATAAACAAAAATTGAAACCAGGGCTTCCCTGGTGGCGCAGTGGTTGAGAGTCCGCCTGCCAATGCAGGGGACACGGGTTCGTGCCCCGGTCCAGGAATATCCCACGTGCCACGGAGCGGCTGGGCCCGTGAGCCATGGCCGCTGAGCCTGCGTGTCCGGAGCCTGTGCTCCGCAATGGGAGAGGCCATGACAGTGATAGGCCGTGTACTGCAAAAACAAAAAACAAAAAAAACAAACTGAAACCATTTATTACCACTATACCTGCCTCACAAGAATTGATAAAGGGAGTCCTTTGAGTTGAAATGGATGAACACTAGACAACAAAATGAAAGCATATGAAAATATAAAGCTCTCTGGTAAAAGTAAATACACAGACAAAAACAGTATCCTGTAACACTGTAGTGGTGGTGCATGAATCACTTTAAATTCAGGTATAGAATTTAAAAGATAAAAGCATTTTTAAAAACTATAACTATAGGAGGGAAAGCTTCGGAGCCGCAGAGGAGAGCACAGCAACAGGGGTGCGGAGGGCAAAGCGGAGAGATTCCCGCACAGAGGATCAGTGCCGACCAGCACTCACTCACCAGGCCGAGAGGCTTGTCTGCTCACCTGCAGGGGCGGGCGGGGCTGGGAGCTGAGGCTTGGGCTTCAGTTGGAGCGCAGGGAGAGGGCTGGGGTTGGCAGAGTGAACACAGCCAGAAGGGGTTAGTGCACCACGGCTAGCCGGGAGGGAGTCCGGGGAAAAGTCTGGACCTGCCGAAGAGGCAAGAGACTTTTTCTTCCCTCTTTGTTTCCTGGTGCTCGAGGAGAGGGGATAAAGAGCGCTGCTTAAAGGAGCTCCAGAGACGGGCGTGAGCCGCAGCTAACAGCGCGGACCCCAGAGACGGGCATGAGACGCTAAGGCTGCTGCTGCCGCCACCAAGAAGCCTGTGTGCTCGCACAGGTTACTATCCACACCTCCCTTCCAGGGAGCCTGTGCAGCCCGCCACTGCCAGGGTCCCGGGATCCAGGGACAATTTCCCCGGGAGAATGCACAGCGCGCCTCAGGCTGGTGCAACGTCCCACCGGCCTCTGCCACCGCAGGCTCGCCCCGCATCCGCACCCCTCCCGTGCACCGTCCTGAGTGAGCCAGAGTCCCCGAAGCAGCTGCTCCTTTAACCCCGTCCTGTCTGAGCGAAGAACAGACACCCTCCGGCAACCTACACGCAGAGGCAGGGCCAAATCCAAAGCTGAGCCATGGGAACTGTGCAAGCAAAGAAGAGAAAGGGAAATCTCTCCCAGCAGCCTCAGATGCAGCAGATTAAAGCTCCACAATCAACTTGATATACCCTGCATCTGTGGAATACATGAATAGACAACGAATCATCCCAAATTGAGGAGGTGGAGTTTGAGAGCAAGATTGACTCTTTTTTCCTCCTTTTCCTCTTTTTGTGAGTGTGTATGTTTCTGTGTGAGATTTTGTCTGTATAGCTTAGCTGTCACCATTTATCCTACGGTTCTATCCGTTTTTTTTGTTTCTTCTTGTTTTTTTTTCTTAAAAAAAATTGTTTTTCTTAATTTTTATTTTAATAACTTCAGTTTATTTTATCTTACTTTATTTTATCCTCTTTCCTCTTTCTTTTCTTCCTTCCTTCCTTCCCTCCTTCCTTCCTTCCTTCCCTCCTTCCTTCCTTCCCTCCCTCCCTCCCTCCTTTCTCTTCCTTCCTTCCTTCCTTCCTTCCTTTCTTTCTTTCTTTCTTTCTTTCTTTCTTTCTTTCTTTCTTTCTTTCTTTCTTTCCTTCCTTCTTTCTCTCTTTCTACTTTTTCACGCTTTTATTCTGAGCCATGTGGATGAAAGGCTCTTGGTGCTGCAGCCAGGAGTCAGTGCTGTGCCTTTGAGGTGGGAGAGCCAACTTCAAGACACTGGTCCACAAGAGACCTCCTAGCTCCACATAATATCAAATGGTGAAAATCTCCCAGAGATCTCCATCTCAACACCAGCACCCAGCTTCACTCAATGACCAGCAAGCTACAGTGCTGGACACCCTATGCCAAACAACTAGCAAGACAGGAACACAACCCCACCCATTAGCAGAGAGGCTGCCTAAAATCATAATAAGTCCACAGACACCCCAAAACACACCACCAGACGTGGATCTGCCCACCAGAAAGACAAGATCCAGCCTCATCCACCAGAACACAGGCAATAGTCTCCTCCACCAGGAAGCCTACACAACCCACTGAAACAACTTTAGGCACTGGGGAAAGACACCAAAAACAACGGGAATTACGAACCTGCAGCCTGCAAAAAGGAGACCCCAAATACAGTAAGATAAGCAAAATGAGAAGACAGAAAAACACAGCAGATGAAGGAGCAGACTAAAAACCCACCAGACCTAACAAATGAAGAGGAAATAGGCAGTCTACCTGAAAAAGAATTCAGAATAATGATAGTAAAGAGGACCCAAAATCTTGGATATAGAATAGAGAAAATGCAAGAAACATTTAATGAGGACCTAGAAGAACTAAAGATGAAACAAGCAATGATGAACAACACAATAAATGAAATTAAAAATACTCTAGATGGGATCAATAGCAGAATACCTGAGGCAGAAGAACGGATAAGTGACCTGGAAGATAAAATAGTGGAAATAACTACTGCAGAGCAGAATAAAGAAAAAAGAATGAAAAGAACTGAGGACAGTCTCAGAGACCTCTGGGACAACATTAAATGCACCAACATTTGAATTATAGGGGTTCCAGAAGAAGAGAAAAAGAAAGGGACTGAGAAAATATTTGAAGAGATTATAGTTGAAAACTTCCCTAATATGGGAAAAGAAATAGTTAATCAAGTCCAGGAAGCACAGAGAGTCCCATACAGGATAAATCCAAGGAGAAACATGCCAAGACACATATTAATCAAACTGTCAAAAATTAAATACAAAGAAAACATATTAAAAGCAGCAAGGGAAAAACAACAAATAACACACAACAGAATCCCCATAAGGTTAAGAGCTGATCTTTCAGCAGAAACTCTGCAAGCCAGAAGGGACTGGCAGGACATATTTAAAGTGATGAAGGAGAAAAACCTACAACCAAGATTACTCTACCCAGCAAGGATCCCATTCAGATTTGATGGAGAAATTAAAACCTTTACAGACAAGCAAAAGCCGATAGAGTTCAGCCCCACCAAACCAGCTTTACAACAAATGCTAAAGGACCTTCACTAGGCAAGAAACACAAGAGAAGGAAAAGACCTACAATAATAAACCCAAAACAGTTAAGAAAATGGGAATAGGAACATACATATCGATAATTACCTTAAATGTAAATGGATTAAATGCTCTCACCAAAAGACACAGACTGGGGCTTCCCTGGTATCTCAGTAGTTGAGAGTCCCCCTGCCTATGCAGGGAACACGGGTTCGTTGCCTGGTCCGGGAAAATCCCACGTGGCGTGGAGCGGCTGGGCTCGTGAGCCATGGCCGCTGAACCTGCGCATCCGGAGCCTGTGCTCCGCTACTGCAAAAAAAAAAAAAAGACACAGACGGGCTGAATGGATACAAAAACAAGACCCATTTATATGCTGTCTACAAGAGACCCACTTCAGACCTAGAGACACATACAGACTCAAAGTGAGGGGATGGAAAAAGATATTCCATGCAAATGGAAACCAAAAGAAAGCTGGAGTAGCAATTCTCATATCAGACAAAATAGACTTTAAAATAAAAACTATTAGAAGAGACAAAGAAGGACACTACATAATGATCAATCCAAGAAGAAGATATAACAATTGTAAATATTTATGCACCCAATATAGGAGCACCTCAATACATAAGGCAAATACTAACAGCCATAAAAGGAGAAATCGACAGTAACACATTCATAGTAGGGGACTTTAACACCCCACTTTCACCAATGGACAGATCATCCAAAATGAAAATAAATAAGGAAACACAAGCTTTAAATGATACATTAAACAAGATGGACTTAATGGATATTTAGAGGACATTTGATCCAAAAACAACAGAATACACATTTTTCTCAAGTGCTCATGGAACATTCTCCAGGATAGATCATATCTTGCGTCACAAATGAAGCCTTGGTAAATTTAAGAAAATTGAAATTGTATCAAGTATTTTTTCTGACCACAATGCTATGAGACTAGATATCAAGTACAGGAAAAGATCTGTAAAAAATACAAACACATGGAGGCTAAACAACACACTACTTAATAACGAAGTGATCACTGATGAAATCAAAGAGGAAATCAAAAAATACCTAGAAACAAATGACACTGGAGACACGATGACTCAAAACCTATGGGATGCAGCAAAAGCAGTTCTAAGAGGGTAGTTTATAGCTATACAGTCCTACCTTAAGAAACAGGAAACATCTCAAATAAACAACCTAACCTTGCACCTAAAGCAATTAGAGAAAGAAGAACAAACAAAACCCAAAATTAGCAGAAGGAAGGAAATCATAAAGATCAGATCAGAAATAAATGAAAAAGAAATGAAGGAAACGATAGCAAAGGTCAATAAAACTAAAAGCTGGTTCTTTGAGAAGATAAACAAAATTGATAAACCGTTAGCCAGACTCATCAAGAAAAAAAGGGGGAAGACTCAAATCAATAGAATTAAAAAGGAGAAGGAACAACTGACACTGCAGAAATACAAAGGATCATGAGAGATCACAACAAGCAACTCTTTGCCAGTAAAATGGACAACCTGGAAGAAATGGACACATTCTTAGAAATGCACATCCTGCCAAGACTGAATCAGGAAGAAATAGAAAATATGAACAGGCCAATCACAAACACGGAAATTGAAACTGTGATTAAAAATCTTCCAACAAACAAAAGCCCAGGACCAGATGGCTTCACAGGCGAATTCTATCAAACATTTAAAGAAGAGCTAACACCTATCCTTCTCAAACTCCTCCAAAATGTAGCAGAGGGAGGAACACTCCCACACTCATTCTACGAGGCCACCATCACTCTGATACCAAAACCAGACAAGGATGTCACAAAGAAAGAAAACTACAGGCCAATATCACTGATGAACATAGATGCAAAAATCCTCAACAAAATGCTAGCAAACAGAATCCAAAAGCACATTAAAAGGATCATACACCATGATCAAGTGGGGTTTATTTCAGGAATGCAAAGATTCTTCAGTATATGCAAATCAATCAACGTGATGCACCATATTAACAAATTGAAGGAGAAAAAAACATATGATCATCTCAATAGATGCAGAGAAAGCTTTTGACAAAAAAAAAAACACCTATTTATGATAAAAACCCTGCAGAAAGTAGGCATAGAGTGATTTTTCCTCAACATAATAAAGCCATATATGAGTAACCCACAGCCAACATCGTCTTCAATGGTGAAAAACTGAAACCATTTCCACTAAGATCAGGAACAAGACAAGGGTGTCCACTCTCAACACTCTTATTCAACGTAGTTTTGGAAGTTTTAGCCACAGCAATCAGAGAAGAAAAGGAAATAAAAGGAATCCAAATCAGAAAAGAAGTAAAGCTGTCACTGTTTGCAGATGACATGATACTATACATAGAGACTCCTAAAGATGCTATTAGAAAGCTACTAGAGCTAATCAATGAATTTGGTAAAGTAACAGGATACAAAATTAATGCACAGAAATCTCTGGCATTCCTATACATAAATGATGAAAAATCTGAAAGTGAAATGAAGAAAACACTCCCATTTACCACTGCAACAAAAAGAATAAAATATCTAGGAATAAACCTACCTAAGGAGACAAAAGACCTGTATGCAGAAAATTATAAGACACTGATGAAAGAAATTAAAGATGATACAAATAGATGGAGAGAGATACCATGTTCTTGGATTGGAAGAATCAACATTGTGAAAATGACTCTACTACCCAAAGCAATCTACAGATTCAATGCAATCCCTATCAAACTACCACTGGCATTTTTCACAGAACTAGAACAAAAAATTTCACAATTTGTATGGAAACACAAAAGACCCCGAATAGCCAAAGCAATCTTGAGAACGAAAAACGGAGCTGGAGGAATCAGGCTCCGTGACTTAAGATTATACTACAAAGCTACAGTAATCAAGACAGTATGGTACTGGCACAAAAACAGAAAGATAGATCAATGGAACAGGATAGAAAGCCCAGAGATAAAACCACACACGTATGGTCACCTTATCGTTAATAACGGAGGCAGGAATGTACAGTGGAGAAAGTACAGTCTCTACAATAAGTAGTGCTGGAAAAACTGGACAGGTACATGTAGAGGTATGAGATTAGGTCACTTCCTAACACCATACACAAAAATAAGCTCAAAATGGATTAACAACCTAAATGTTAGGCCAGAAACTATCAAACTCTTAGAAGAAAACATAGGCAGAACACTCTATGACATAAATCACAACAAGATCCTTTTTGACCCACCTCCCAGAGAAATAGAAATAAAAAGAAAAATAAACAAACGGGACCTAATGAAACTTCAAAGCTTTTGCACAGCAAAGGAAACCATAAACAAGACCAAAAGACAACCCTCAGAATGGGAGAAAATATTTGCAAATGAAGCAACTGACAAAGGATTAATCTCCAAAATTTACAAGCAGCTCATGCAGCTCAATAACAAAAGAACGAACAACCCAATCCAAAAATGGGCCGAAGACCTAAATAGACATTCCTCCAAAGAAGATATACAGACTGCCAAGAAACAGATGAAAGAATGCTCAACATCATTAATCGTTAGAGAAATGCAAATCAAAACTACGATGAGATATCATCTCATACCAGTCAGAATGGCCATCATCAAAACATCTAGAAACAATAAATGCTGGAGAGGGTGTGGAGAAAAGGGAACACTCTTGCAGTGCTGGTGGGAATGTGAATTGGTACAGCCACTATGGAGAATAGTATGGAGGTTCCTTAAAAAACTAAAAATAGAACTACCATATGACCCAGCAATCCCACTCCTGGGCATATACCTTGAGAAAACCATAATTCAAAAAGAGTCATGTACCAAAATGTTCATTGCAGCTCTATTTACAATAGCCAGGAGATGGAAACAACCTAAGTGTCCATCATCGGATGAACGGATAAAGAGGATGTAGCACATATATACAATGGAATATTACTCAGCCATAAAAAGAAACGAAATTGAGCTGTTTGTAATGAGGTGGATGGACCCAGAGTCTGTCATACAGAGTGAAGTAATTCAGAAAGAGAAAGACAAATACCGTATGCTAACACATATATATGGAATTTAAGAAAAAAAAATGTCATGAAGAACCTAGGGGTAAGACAGGAATAAAGACACAGACCTACTAGAGAATGGACTTAAGGATATGGGGAGGGGGAGGGGTAAGCTGTGACAAAGCGAGAGAGTGGAATGGACATATATGCACTACCAAACGTAAAATAGATAGCCAGTGGGAAGCAGCGGCATAGCATAGGGAGATCAGTTCAGTGCTTTGTGACTGCCTGGAGGGTGGGCGGGAGGGAGACACAAGAGGGAAGAGATATGGGAATATATGTATATGTATAACTGATCACTTTGTTATAAAGCAGAAACTAGCACACCATTGTAAAGCAATTATAGTCCAATAAAGATGTAAAAAAAAAAAACAAAAAGAAACTATAACTATAAAGGTGTGTTAATGGTTACAAAATATAAAGAGATGTATTGATAATTTACAGCATCATTAACATTAAAGTGAGGGGAGAGAGAAAGGAGTAGTGTTTTTTTCAGTTATAACGTGCTGTATTACTTAACGTAGATCACATCTTCCGTTGTTAATCCTCAAATATGCATTCATGGCATCGTCTTCAAAGGCTTCTGTCCATTCCCAACACAAAATATTAATCCACCCTCCACTGAAACCTTTGGTTTATTTTCAAACAGATCTGTGATGTAAACAACTTCATGCTCTGGATCTTATGGGGAATGGAGGCTCAGCTCACCTGAGGACAGGTGGTCATGCCTTGCCCCCGGGGATTCCTGTGGGTCAAGTGGGCCCTGAGAGGAGAGGGGGCTAAAGGCCCTGAGGACTAAGGGTATTTTGGGGTAGATTTCTAAGGGTGACCCCTCACACAACCCTAAACGTTAAATACACCATGTGATTTCCACTAACCCAGCAGCATCTACCCTAGGCAACAACAAGGCCACACCTATTCCAGGAGGAGCTCAGCCACTAGGAAACAGGCCCTGGAAAAACTACTCAGTGGTCTCAGGTGTGCTATGCGTGATATCTCTAGCTCAGTGCTACTGAATACGGGCCTGAGGGAATAATATCTGCACCAATAAGAAAACTTGTTAAAGGTGCCATTTCATGAGCCCCACAGGAGAATCATAACTTACAGTGGGGCCCTGATTCCCTCCAAATTTGTATGCACTTTAAAGAATCAGAAGAAATGTTTGCTATGTGGTTGCCATGCAGTTTCCCACTAGTATTACATGATGAGTATTTAGAAATTACATCACATGTGCCCTCCCCACAGAGTCTGTCTATTGATCTGGGTGGGAGCATCCATGTTGTTTTAACTCCAGGTGATTCTAAGTTTAGACCAGGTTTAAGCCCAAGGGCTGCTGGGTACATTGGTGAGAGTTGCTTCCAGTTTTTAGTCCCTTTGCCTTTGGGAAGACATCAGTGTCTGCTCTACATGGTATTGGAATGGGCAGGTCAGTGTAGCCCACTTAAGGAGTAGGGTTTTTGTATGCAATTGAAGTTAAATTGTCACTTTAAAATAGATCAGTATAACTACAAGATGTTTTACATAATACACAAGGTAACTGCAAAGAAATTGAACAAAAGAAAGTGAGAAACAAATCAAAACATGTCACTATAAAAAATCAATGAAACAAAAGGAGGGCAGCAAGAAAGGAAACAAGGGGCAAAATAAATACAATATAAGCATAAAACAACTTTTAAATGGCAGTGGTAAGTCCTATACTATCATTTCTTTAAAGATAAATGAATTAAACTCCCAAATCAAAAGACACAGAGTAGAAGAATGGAAAAAGAAACAAGATCCAACTGTATGCTGTCTACAGGAGACTCACTTTAGATATAAGGGTGTACATAGCCTGAAATGAAAGGATGGGTAAAGATACTGCATGCAAATGCTAACAAAAAAAGGCATCGGGGTGAGCATGCTTTTATCAGACAAAATAGACTTTATGCCAAAAACTGTCAAAAAGACACAGGAGGATAATATATGATGATAAAATAGTCAATTCACCAGAAAGAAATAAAAATTATAAATGTATATTCACCTAACAACATATTGCCCAAATATATAAAGCAAACACTGACAGAATTGAAGGGAGAAATAGGAAATAGTGCAAAAATAGTAGTTTTCAATACCCCACTTTCAATAATGGATAGAGAGCACCCAGACAGAAGTTCAATAAGGAACAGAAGACTTGAAAAACAGTATAGAACAATTGGACCTCATAGCCATGTACAGCACACTCTACCCAACAACAGCAGAATATACATTCTCCTCAAGTACACGTGAAACAATCTCCAGGATAGATCACATGTTAGGCCATAAAACAAGTCTTAATATTTTTAAGAAGATTGAAATCATAACAAGTATTTTTTTTATAACCACAATGAAATGAAATTAGAAATGAATAGCAAAAGGAAGACTGGAAAATCCACAAAATATGTGGAAATTAGGCAATACCCTCTTGAACAACCAATGGGTTAAAGAAATCACAAGGAAGTTGGAAAATGTCTTGAGAGAAATGATAAAGAAGACAACATATCAAACTTATGGGATGCAACAAAAGCACAACTAAGAGGTTTACAAGTAAACCTCTAAGAAGTTTATAGTAGTAAATGCCAACATTAAAAAAAGATCTAAAATCAACAATTTAACTGTACACCTCAAGGGATTAGAAAAAACTAAACCCAAATTTAGCAGAAGGAAGGAAATAACAAAGATTAGAACAGAAATAAAAACAAAATAGAGGGTAGAAAAACAATAGAAAATATTAAAAACTGAGATTTTTAAAGATCAACAAAATTGACAAACTCTTAGCTAGACTAAGAAAAAAAGAAAAGACTCAACAAATATCAGAAATGAAAAAGGAGACATTACAACTGATGCCACAGAAATAAAAAAGGTTCATAAGAGACTACTCTGAAGTATTATATGCCAACAAAATGGATAACTTAAAAGAAATGGATAAATTTCTGGAAACATACAACCGACCAAGACTGAATAATGAAGAAATTTAAAAATCTGACAGACTTATAATCAGTAAGAACATTGAATCAGTAATAAAAAAATCTCCCAACAAAGAAAAGCCCAGAAGTAGAGGGCTTAACTGGAGAATTCTACCTAACATTTAAAGAATTAACAGTAGTTCTTTTTAAACTCCTCAAAAAATTGAAAAGGGAACACTTCCAAACTCATTGTATGAGACCAGCATTACATGATGTCAAAATCAGACAAAGATACTACCAGAAAAGAAAACTACAGAGCAATATCCCCAGTGACTATTATTGCAAAAATCCTTAACAAAATACGAGCAAAACAAATTCAACTACACATTAAAATGATCATAAACAAGTGGGATATATCCTCAGGATGCAAGGATGGTTCAACATGAAAAGCAATCAGTGTGATATACCACACCAACAAAATGAAGGACAAAAACCACATGAACATCTCAGATGAAGCAGAAAAAGCATTTGACAAAATTCAACACTCTTTAATGATAAAAACATTCAACAGTCTAGTAATAGAAGGAAATTACCACAACATAATAAAGGTCATGTGTGAAAAGCACATAGCTAACATCATACTCAATGGTGAATAACTACAAGTTTTCCCTCTAAGATCAGAAACAAAGGAAGGATACCCACTCACACAACTTGATTCAACATAAAGCTGGAGTCCTTACACTTCCTGATTTCAAAAAAAGATACAAAGCTAATCAAAAATATTACAAAGTAATCAGAACAGTATGGTACTCACATAAAGACAGAGATATTGACCACTGAAACAGAATAAAGAACTTATAAATAAACCATCACCTATATGGTCAAATCTTTGATAAAGATACCAAGGCTATACAAAGGGGATAGGATAGCCTCTTCAACAAATGATGTTGGTAAAACATTATTTGCACATGTGAAAGAATGAAATTGGACCTTTACCATATACCATACACAAAATCAACTGAAAACAAAAACCCCTAAATCTAAGACCTGAAACTAAAGAACACCCAAAAGAAAATGGGAAATATTTCATGACACTGGATTTGGCAATTATTTCTTAGTTGTGACACCAAAAACACAGGCAACAAAAGCAAAAATAGACAAATGGGACTACATCAACTTAAAACCTTCTGTGAAAAAAAGGGAACAATCAACAGAGTGAAAAGACATCCTACAGAGTCAGAGAAGTTATTTTCAAACCGTATATCTGATAAGGGGTTAATATCCAAACTATATAAAGAACTCCTGTAACTCAACAAGAAAAACATACAATTCAATTAAAATGGGCAAAGGACTCGAATTAGGTATTTCTCCAGAGATACACAATTGGCTTATAAGCGTATGAAAAGATGTTCAACATCACTACTCATCAGGGAAATGCAAGTCAAATCCACAATGAGATATCACTTTACAACTGTTAAGATAGCACTATGCAGCACCAACACGAAAATAAGTGTTGGTGAAGATGTGGAGAAATTGAAACCTTTGTTCACTGTTGGTTGAAATGTAAACTGAGGTAGCTGCTATGGAAAACGATATGGAGTTTCCTCAAAAAATTAAAATTAGAATTACCATATAATCCAGCAATCCCATTTCTAAGCACGTATTCAAAAGAATTGAAAACAGGATGTCAAAGGTGTTCCATGTTTATTGCACATGTTTATTGCAGCATTTATTCACAGTATCCAAGAGGTGGAAGCAACATAAATGTCCATCAAAAAATGAATGGGTTTCTTAAATGCATTGTATACAATGGAATACTATTTAGTTTAGCCTTAGAAAAGAAGGAAATCTTTCTATTACATGGATGAACCAGAAAGAAATTATGCTAAGTGAAATAAGCCAGTCTCAAAAAGACAAATACTGCATGATTCCACTTATATCAGGTACTTAGAATAGACAAATTCATAAAGACAGAAGACAGAAAGGATGGTGGTTCTCAGGAGAGAGGGTAAAAGGGAGTTGTTGTTCAATGGATGTGGAGTTCAATTTTTCTAGATGAAAAAATTCTAGAGATTTGCTGCACAACAATGTGCATATCGTTAATACTATTGTATTATACACTTTAAAATGGTTAACATAGTAAACTTTATGTTATGTGCTTTTTACCACAATAAAAAAAATCAATATGTAACTAAAAGTTACCATAACTGAAAATAAGAACTAAATAAATTGGCTTAACAGCATGTAGTGACAGCTGAAAAAAGGATTCGTAATCTGGAAGATAGTGAGTAGAAAATATCTAGATGGAATCACAGAGAAAAAAGAAAACCATAAGAGATATACGATACTTGGTGAAGAAGTTTGAACATATATATAACTGGAGACACAAACAAAAGAGAGAGAGAATAAAGCAGAATAAATTATTGAATGATAATGGCTCAGATTTTTTCCATTGCGAACACAAATTCAAAATGTGCTAAAAACTAAAAGCAGAGTAAATAAAAGGAAAACCATCTACACAGATTGTAGTAAAACTGATGAAAACAAAGGGTAATGAAAAAATTCTCGAAAGCGGCCAAGGTGGACACTTTACAATAAAACAAACAGTAATAAGATTGAGAGTTGATATTTTAACAGAAATGGTGAAAAGAGAAGATATTGGTATAAAATCTCTATACTACTGGGAAAAATGCTAATATAGAATTTCATACTTAGCAAAAATATTCTTCAACTATAAAGGCAAATTTTTTTTCAAACAAATGTTGAGAGAATTAAAGTGAATACTTTAAATAGAAGGAAAACAATACCAGATAGAATAATAGAAATGCAGAAATTAAATAATAACAACAGAAAAAGGTAAATGCAAGAATAAATCTAAATAAATAGCAATAATATTATGTTTTGGTATAAGTATTAAAATGTCAATAATTTTTAATAATGTGATGTAGAATGAAAATATATCATAATGCTAGCACAAAAGGTGGGAGAAAGGAAAATAGAGATAAAATATTTAACATTCTTGCTTTGTCTGGGTAGGTGTCAAATTAACAACTGAAGGATCAACAATTTAAGGGTCAGTTTTGTAATATCTGTGTTAGCCACTAAAATAATAGTGCAAGAATATAATACTCAAAAACTAATAAAATAGAGTAATATTTTAAAATGTGATTAATCCTTAAATGGACAGAAAAGAGAGAGAAAGAAGACAGAATTGGTTAGACAAATAGAATATAATTGTGAGGTTGGCAGATTTAAATTCCAGTGTATCAGTAATTACACTAAATATAATTTGACTGTATTCTGCAGTCATAAGCAAAGACTGTCAGTCTAAATAAAAAAAATTCTAAATCACTTATGAGACACATTAAGTATATGTATGCTAAAAATTTGAAAGTAAATACATGAAAAATTGTAACATGAACAATTTAAAATTTTGGTACATCTCTACTTATATCTACTTATACCAGTAGTTTTCCATTGCTGCATAACAAATCACCACAAACTTAACAGCTGAAAACTCATTTATTAACTCACAGCTCTATAGGTCAGACATCTGGCACTGTATGATTGAGATATTTGCTCAGTGTACCATAAGACTGAAATCAAGGGGTCAACAAGGCTGAGTTGTCATCTGGAGGTTCTGAGGGAAAATCTGCTTCCAAACTCATTGTTTTTATTAGAAAAATTTAGTTCCTTGTGGTTGTGGGACTGAGCTCCCAATTTCCTTGCTAGGTGTCATGGGGGGAGAGCATGTTAGCTACCTAAGTCTGCCTGCATTTCTTGCCACGTGGCCCCTTCTTACTTCAAGCCAGTAACAATGCATCTAGTACTTCTCATGCTTCAAATTTCAAAATTCTTTCATCTTTGACCTCTAGATCTATATTTATAGGTTTCATGTGATAGGTTCACCCAAATAGTATCCTTTTCTTAAAGTCAACATAATATAACTGTCATGGGAGTGATATATTCTCTATTATATCCACAGTCCCAGAGAATATACAGGATTATCCAGAAGGCAGGAATCCTGGGGAATATTTTAGAATTCTGCCTACCACAGTAAACTTTAAAGCAAGAAGCATTATCAAATGTAAAAGAGACTATTTTAAAATAATAAAAGGATGAATCCATAAGAATTTTGAGTTCAGGGCCCCAAAATACACAAAGAGATAGACAATTCTGCAATAAGTGGAAGAAAATATAACAAACCTCTCTCTGCAACTGATTTTAAAATTAAAGGAAAAATCCATAACAATAAAGAAAGTTTTGAACAGCATGATTAATAAGTCTGACTTAACTGACATATTTAAAACATTACACTCTACAGTTCAAGAATGTACATTCTTTTCAAGTGCACATGAGACACAGGCCAAAATTGACCATATGCAGGACCATAATAAAAGTGCCAATAAATGTCACAGGATTGTAATCATATATAACATGTTCTCTGACCACAGGGGAATTAAACTAGGAACGAATGACAAAAATATATAAAGAACATTCACAAGTTTTCAAAATTAAGCAGTCTATTCCCAACTAGCTTACTGGTTAATAAGCAAATCACAATGTAAAATTTTAATATATCACAAACAGAAAGATAGTGAAACTAAAATATAACATGTGGATAAATCTAAATTTATGTTTAGAGGTAAGCTTATACCCATGTTATATGTTTATATAAGTTAACATAAATTTATACCCATGCATGTTAATAAGAAGACTAAAAATTTAATGATCTAATTATCTATCTTAAGAAGTTAAAAAGGATAAAAAATTATTCCCCCAAAAGTAAAAAGGAAAATAATACTGTTAAGAACAAAAATTAGGACTTCCGGGAAGATGGCAGAAGAGTAAGACGCGGAGATCACCTTCCTCTCGACAGATACACCAGAAATACATCTACGCGTGGAACAACTCCTACAGAACACCTACTGAACGCTGGCAGAAGACCTCAGACCTCCCAAAAGGCAAGGAACCCCCCACGTACCTGGTTAGGGCAAAAGAAAAAACTAAACAGAGACAAAAGGATAGGGACGGGTCCTGCACCAGCGGGAGAGAGCTGTGAAGGAGGAAAAGTGTCCACACACTAGGAAGCCCCTTCGCGGGTGGAGATTCGGGAGGCGGAGTGGGGGAGCTTGGGAGCCGCGGAGGAGAGCACAGCAACAGGGGTGCGGAGGGCAAAGCGGACAGACTCCAGCGCAGAGGATCGGGCCGACCGGCACTCACCAGCCGAGAGGCTTGTCTGCTCGCCCGCCGGGGCGGGCGGGACTGGGAGCTGAGGCTCCGGCTTTTGTCGGAGCGCCGGGAGAGGACTGAGGTTGGCGGCGTGAACACAGCCTGCAGGGCGTTGGTGCGCCGCGGCTGGCCGGGAGAGAGTCCGGGGAGGGGTCTGGACCTGCCGAAGAGGCAAGAGATTTTTACGTCCCTCTTTGTTTCCTGGTGCACGAGGAGAGGGGATTAAGAACGCTGCTTGAGAGAGCTCCAGGGACGGGCGCGAGCCGCGGCTAAGAGTGCGGAGCCCAGAGACGGACATGGGACGCTAAGGCCGCTGCTGTCGCCGCCAGGAGGCCTGTGTGCGAACACAGGTCACTAGCCACGCGCCCTTCCGGGGAGCCTGTGCAGCCCGCCACTGCCAGGGTCCCGGGATCCAGGGACGGCTCCCCGGGAGAGCGCACGGCGCGCCTCAGGCTGCAACGTCACGCCGGCCTCTGCCGCTGCAGGCCCGCCCCGCACTCCGTGACCCTCCCTACCCCCCGGCCTGGGTGAGCCAGAGCCTCCGAATCAGCGGCTCCTTTAACCTCGTCCTGTCTGAGCAAAGAACAGACGCCCTCCGGCGATCTACACTCACAGGCGGGGCCAAATCCAAAGCTGAGCCCCTGGGAACTGTCAGAACAAAGAAGAGAAAGGGAAATCTCTCCCAGCAGCCTCAGAAGCAGCGGATTAAAGCTCCACAATCAACTTGATATACCCTGCATCTGTGGAATACCTGAATACACAACGAATCATCCCAAATTAAGGAGCCCTGTGGATGAAAGGCTCTTGGTGCTGCAGCCAGGACTCAGTGCTGTGCCTCTGAGGTGGGAGAGCCAACTTCAGGACACTGGTCCACAAGAGGCCCCCCAGCTGCACATAATATCAAACAGCAAAAATCTCCGAGAGATCTCCATCTCAACGCCAGCACCCAGCTTCACTCAACGACCAGCAAGCTACAGTGCTGGACATCCTATGCCAAACAGCTAGCAAGACAGGAACACAACCCCACCCATTAGCAGAGAGGCTGCCCAAAATCATAGTAAGTCTACAGACACCCCAAAACACACCACCAGACGTGGACCTGCCCACCAGAATGACAAGATCCAGCCTCATACACCAGAACACAGGCACTAGTACCCTCCACCAGGAAGCCTACACATCCCACTGAACCAACCTTAGCCACTGGGGACAGACACAAAAAACAACAGGAACTACGAACCTTCAGCCTGCAAAAAAGGAGACCCCAAACACAGTAAGATAAGCAAAATGAAAAGACAGAAAAACACACCACAGATGAAGGAGCAAGATAAAAACCCATCAGACCTAACAAATGAAGAGGAAATAGGCAGTCTACCTGAAAAAGAATTCAGAATAATGATAGTAAGGTTGATCCGAAATCTTGGAGATAGAATGGACAATAGAATGGACAAATTGCAAGAATCAGTTAACAAGGACCTAGAAGAACTAAAGATGAAGCAAGCAACGATGAACAACACAATAAATGAAATTAAAAGTACTCTAGATGGGATCAATAGCAGAATAACTGAGGCAGAAGAACGGATAAGTGACCTGGAAGATAAAATAGTGGAAATAACTACTGCAGAGCAGAATAAAGAAAAAAGAATGAAAAGAACTGAGGACAGTCTCAGAGACCTCTGGGACAACATTAAACGCACCAACATTCGAATTATAGGGGTTCCAGAAGAAGAAGAGAAAAAGAAAGGGACTGAGAAAATATTTGAAGAGATTATAGTTGAAAACTTCCCTAATATGGGAAAAGAAATCGTTAATCAAGTCCAGGAAGCACAGAGAGTCCCATACAGGATAAATCCAAGGAGAAATACGCCAAGACACATATTAATCAAACTGTCAAAAATTAAATACAAAGAAAGCATATTAAAAGCAGCAAGGGAAAAACAACAAATAACACACAAGGGAATCCCCATAAGGTTAACAGCTGATCTTTCAGCAGAAACTCTGCAAGCCAGAAGGGAGTGGCAGGACATATTGAAAGTGTTGAAGGAGAAAAACCTGCAACCAAGATTACTCTACCCAGCAAGGATCTCATTCAGATTTGATGGAGAAATTAAAACCTTTACAGACAAGCAAAAGCTGAGAGAGTTCAGCACCACCAAACCAGCTCTACAACAACTGCTAAAGGAAATTCTCTAGGCAAGAAACACAAAGAAGGAAAGGACCTACAATAACAAACCCAAAACAATTAAGAAAATGGGAATAGGAACACACATATCGATAATTACCTTAAATGTAAATGGACTAAATGCTCCCACCAAAAGACACAGATTGGCTGAATGGATACAAAAACAAGACCCATATATTTGCTGTCTACAAGAGACCCACTTCAGACCTAGAGACACATACAGACTGAAAGTAAGGGGATGGAAAAAGGTATTTCATGCAAATGGAAACCAAAAGAAAGCTGGAGTAGCAATTCTCATATCAGACAAAATAGACTTTAACACAAAGACTATTAGAAGAGACAAAGAAGGACACTACATAATGATCAAGGGATCGATCCAAGAGGAAGATATAACAATTGTAAATATTTATGCACCCAACATAGGTGCACCTCAATACATAAGGCAAATACTGACAACCATAAAAGGGGAAATCGACAGTAACACATTCATAGTAGGGGACTTTAACACCCCACTTTCACCAATGGACAGATCATCCAAAATGAAAATAAATAAGGAAACACAAGCTTTAAATGATACATTAAACGAGATGGAGTTAATTGATATTTATAGGACATTCCATCCAAAAACAACAGAATACACATTTTTCTCAAGTGCTCACGGAACATTCTCCAGGATAGATCATATCTTGGGTCACAAATCAAGCCTTGGTAAATTTAAGAAAATTGAAATTGTATCAAGTATCTTTTCTGACCACAACGCCATGAGACTAGATATCAATTACAGGAAAAGATCTGTAAAAAATACAAACACATGGAGGCTAAACAATACACTACTTAATAATGAAGTGATCACTGAAGAAATCAAAGAGGAAATCAAAAAATACCTAGAAACAAATGACAATGGAGACACAACGACCCAAAACCTGTGGGATGCAGCAAAAGCAGTTCTAAGGGGGAAGTTTATAGCAATACAAGCCCACCTTAAGAAGCAGGAAACATCTCGAATAAACAACCTAACCTTGCACCTCAAGCAATTAGAGAAAGAAGAACAAAAAAACCCCAAAGCTAGCAGAAGGAAAGAAATCATAAAAATCAGATCAGAAATAAATGAAAAAGAAATGAAGGAAACAATAGCAAAGATCAATAAAACTAAAAGCTGGTTCTTTGAGAAGATAAACAAAATAGATAAACCACTAGCCAGACTCATTAAGAAAAAAAGGGAGAAGACTGAAATCAATAGAATTAGAAATGAAAAAGGAGAGGTAACAACTGACACTGCAGAAATAAAAGAGATCATGAGAGATTACTACAAGCAACTCTATGCCAATAAAATGGACAATCTGGAAGAAATGGACAAATTCTTAGAAATGCACAACCTGCCAAGACTGAATCAGGAAGAAATAGAAAATATGAACAGACCAATCACAAGCACTGAAATTGAAACTGTGATTAAAAATCTTCCAACAAAGAAAAGCCCAGGACCAGATGGCTTCACAGGCGAATTCTATCAAACATTTAGAGAAGAACTAACACCTATCCTTCTCAAACTCTTCCAAAATATAGCAGAGGGAGGAACACTCCCAAACTCCTTCTACGAGGCCACCATCACCTTGATACCAAAACCAGACAAGGATGTCACAAAGAAAGAAAACTACAGGCCAATATCACTGATGAACATAGATGCAAAAATCCTCAACAAAATACTAGCAAATAGAATCCAACAGCACATTAAAAGGATCATACACCATGATCAAGTGGGGTTTATTCCAGGAATGCAAGGATTCTTCAATATACGCAAATCTATCAATGTGATAAACCATATTAACAAACTGAAGGAGAAAAACCATATGATCATCTCAATAGATGCAGAGAAAGCTTTTGACAAAATTCAACACCCATTTATGATAAAAACCCTGCAGAAAGTAGGCATAGAGGGAACTTTCCTCAACATAATAAAGGCCATATATGACAAGCCCACAGCAAACATCATCCTCAATGGTGAAAAACTGAAAGCATTTCCACTAAGATCAGGAACAAGACAAGGTTGCCCACTCTCACCACTCTTATTCAACATAGTTTTGGAAGTTTTAGCCACAGCAATCAGAGAAGAAAAGGAAATAAAAGGAATCCAAATCGGAAAAGAAGAAGTAAAGCTGTCACTGTTTGCAGATGACATGATCCTATACATAGAGAACCCTAAAGATGCTACCAGAAAACTACTAGAGCTAATCAATGAATTTGGTAAAGTGGCAGGATACAAAATTAATGCACAGAAATCTCTGGCATTCCTATATACTAATGATGAAAAATCTGAAAGTGAAATCAAGAAAACACTCCCATTTACCATTGCAACAAAAAGAATAAAATATCTAGGAATAAACCTACCTAAGGAGACAAAAGATCTGTATGCAGAAAATTATAAGACACTGATGAAAGAAATTAAAGATGATACAAATAGATGGAGAGATATACCATGTTCTTGGATTGGAAGAATCAACATTGTGAAAATGACTCTACTACCGAAAGCAATCTATAGATTCAATGCAATCCCTATCAAACTACCACTGGCATTTTTCACAGAACTAGAACAAAAAATTTTGCAATTTGTATGGAAACACAAAAGACCCCGAATAGCCAAAGCAATCTTGAGAACGAAAGAAGGAACTGGAGGAATCAGGCTCCCAGACTTCAGATTATACTACAAAGCTACAGTTATCAAAACGGTATGGTACTGGCACAAAAACAGAAAGATAGATCAATGGAACAGGATAGAAAGCCCAGAGATAAACCCACGCACATATGGTCACCTTATCTTTGACAAAGGAGGCAGAAATGTACCGTGGAGAAAGGACAGCCTATTCAATAAGTGGTGCTGGGAAAACTGGACAGCTACATGTAAAAGTATGAAGTTAGATCACTCCCGAACACCATACACCAAAATAAGCTCAAAATGGATTAAAGACCTAAATGTAAGGCCAGAAACTATCAAACTCTTAGAGGAAAACATAGGCAGAACACTCTATGACATAAATCACAGCAAGATTCTTTCTGACCCACCTCCTAGAGTAATGGAAATAAAAACAAGAGTAAACAAATGGGACCTAATGAAACTTAAAAGCTTTTGCGCAGCAAAGGAAACCATAAAGAAGACCAAAAGACAACCCTCAGAATGGGAGAAAATATTTGCAAATGAAGCAAGTGACAAAGGATTGATCTCCAAAATTTATAAGCAGCTCATGCAGCTTAATAACAAAAAAACAAACAACCCAATCCAAAAATGGGCAGAAGACCTAAATAGACATTTCTCCATAGAAGATATACAGAGTGCCAACAAACACATGAAAGAATGCTCAACATCACTAATCATGAGAGAAATGCAAATCAAAACTACAATGAGATATCATCTCACACCAGTCAGAATGGCTATCATCAAAAAATCTAGAAACAATAAATGCTGGAGAGGGTGTGGAGAAAAGGGAACCCTCTTACACTGTTGGTGGGAATGTAAATTGATACAGCCACTGTGGAGAACAGTATGGAGGTTCCTTAAAAAGCTACAAATAGAACTACCATATGACCCAGCAATCCCACTACTGGGCATATACCCTGAGAAAACCATAATTCAAAAAGAGTCATGTACCAAAATGTTCATTGCAGCTCTATTTACAATAGCCCTGAGATGGAAACAACCTAAGTGTCCATCATCGGATGAATGGATAAAGAAGATGTGGCACATATATACAATGGAATATTACTCAGCCATAAAAAGAGACGAAATTGAGCTATTTGTAATGAGCTGGATAGACCTAGAGTCTGTCATACAGAGTGAAGTAAGTCAGAAAGAGAGAGACAAATACCGTATGCTAACACATATATATGGAATTTAAAAAAAAAAAATGTCATGAAAAACCTAGGGGTGAAACAGGAATAAAGACACAGACTTACTAGAGAATGGACTTGAGGCTATGGGGAGGGGGAAGTGTAAACGGTGACAAAGCGATAAAGAGGCATGGACATATATACACTACCAAACGTAAGGTAGATAGCTAGTGGGAAGCAGCCGCATAGCACAGGGAGATCAGCTCGGTGCTTTGTGACCGCCTGGAGGGGTGGGATAGGAAGGGTGGGAGGGAGGGAGACGCAAGCGGGAAGAGATATGGGAATATATGTATATATATAACTGATTCATTTTGTTGTGAAGCTGAAACTAACATACCATTGTAAAGCAATTATACTCCAATAAAGATGTTAAAAAAAAAAAAAAGAACAAAAATTAATGAAATAGAAAGAAAATGTACAATAGCAAAGATTTACAAAGCCAAAGTTGGTTTATGGAAATAAATAATAAAGTTGCTAAAGGTATGTACAAGATTGTCAAGAAACACAGAAGAAACAAAATGGAACAATCATAAATTTATGGAAATCAAGCAACACACTCTTAAACAACCAACAGACCAAATGAGAAATCACAAGGGAAATTAGAAAATACTTTGATATAAATAAAAAGAAAAATAATAGCATGGAGATGTAGCAAAAACAGTACTCATAGGGGAATTTATAACTGTAATCACCTACATTAAAGGAAGAAGAAAGTTCAATAACCTATCTTTACACCTTGAGGAACTAGAAGAAAAACTGATACCAGCAGATATAAGAAATAATAAAAATTCGAGCAGAGATAAACAAAACAGAGAATAGAAAAGCAATAAAGGAATTCAATGAAACCAAAAGTTTGTTCTTTGAAAATTTCAACAGAATTGACAAAACTTCAGTTAGAGTGACTCAAGAAAAAAAATGGGGGACAATTATTAAAATCACAATGAAAAATGAGTATAATACTGTCAATCTTACAAAAATAAAAAGGATTATAAGAGAATACTGTAAACAGTTCTATGCCAACAAATTAAATAACCTAAATGAATGAATAAATTCTGAGAAATTCACAAACTATCAAAACTGACTCAAGAAGAAATAGATAATCTGAACAGTTTTATAACGAGTAAAGAGATTAAATCAGTAATTGAAACCTTCCATCAAAGGAAAGACCAGGACCAGATGGCTTTGTGATGAATTCTATCAGTCATTTAAATAGGTAACACCAAATGCTTTTCAAACTTTTCCAAAAAATAGAAGGGAAAACGTCCTAACTCATTATCTGAGGCATCATTCTAATACCAAACTAGACAAAGACACTGAATGAAAAGAAAACTGCAACAATATTCCTTATAAATATAGATTCAAGTATACTAAACAAAATATTAGCAAACTGAATCTTACAGCATATTAAAAGGATTATAAACTGTGATCAAGTGGGATTTATCCTAGGAATACAAGAGTGTTTCAACATATAAAAATCAATGTAATACCCACACTAATAGAATAAAGGGGAAAAAACACATAGTCATCTCACGCATAAAAAAAGCATTTGACAAAATTAAACACCACTTTCACGATTTAAAACTGCAACAACAGCAACATGCAGAAAACTAGGAGCAGAATGGAACTTCCTTAACCTGGTAAAGGGCATTTTTGCAAAACCCACAGGTAACGTCATATTCAATGGTGAAAGACTAAAAGCTTTCCCTCTGAGATCAGGAACAAGACAAAGATTTCTGCATTTGCTACTTCTATTTCTTATTGAACCAGAAATTCTAGCCAGAGGAGTGAGGCAGGAAAAATAAAAGGGCATTTGCAAGAAAAATAAAAGGGCATTTGCAAAAATGCCCTTTACCAGGTTAAGGAAGTTCTATTCTACTCCTAGTTTTCTGAGTGTTGCTGTTGTTGCAGTTTTAAATAAAAGACATCACAATGGAAAGGAAGAAGTAAAATTATATCTATTTGCAGATGACATAATCTTATATATATGTTAGTGTGTTTCTATATACTAACAATGAACAATCTGCAAAGAAAATTAAGAAAGCAATTTTATTTACAATAGCATCAAAAAATAAAATACTTATAAATAAATTTAACCAAGGAGATAAAAGCCTTGTGCACTGGAAACTATAAAACTTTGCTGAAAAAAATTAATACACAAATAAGTGGAATCATTCCATGTTTATGAATTAGAAGGCAATATTATTAAGATGGCAGTATCTCAAAGTGATACAGATTCACTACAATTCATATCAAAATCCCAATGATCTTTTTGCAGAAATGAAAAAAGTTTATCCTAAAATTCATATGAGATGGCAAGTGACCCAAAATAGCCAAAATCATCTTAAAATAGACCAAAATTGAAGGACTTACACTTCTCAATTGTAAAATTACCTACACAGCTACAGTAATCAAAACAGTGTGGTACTGACATAAGATCAGATTTATAATTTAATGGAATGGAATTGGGAGTCCAGAAATAAAACCATACATCTATGACTAATTGGTTTTTCACAATGGTGTCAAGCCTATTTAATGGGGCAAACAATAATCTCATCAACAAATGGTGTTGGGAGAATTGAATATCCACATGCTAAAGAATAAAGTTGGACCCTTATTACCTCCTAGCATATACAAAAATTAACTCAGATGTGGTCAAAGATGTAAATTTACAGCTAAGACTATAAAACTCAAGAAAACAGGGATAATATTTCCTGAATATGATTGTGGCTGTGGCTCTTAGATATTACACCAAAACATAGAAATTATAGGAAATGGATGCTGGATTACTAGCATGGCAGCTCAGACAGCAGGAGAATTTTCAGGGGAAAAAAAAGGAAGCAGAAAAATGCTCCTAAACACCAAGGGGCTCCTCTATGGAACCCATGACCAAGTCAATAAAAAGCAACTCCTGTCTCCCTTCCCCAGTCTCTCTGGCTTTCTTTTCTATTATCTACCTGCTTCATCCCAGCCAGAAGAGAGCCTGTAAGCTCCCCATCTGTCTTCAGAGCAAAAGAGCTTGGACACCAGGAAGAATAGGCTGTAAGATCACTTCCTTGGGAGGGTGGCTCAGTGCCCTCACTCCTGGCTCCATTCCAGTTCAGCAGAATCTTGCTGTGGGATATTTACCCACTCCTTTGCAGGCCATAGACCTGGCCCAACTATGAGCAGTAGCTGCTCTGCCAACATGAGAAAGGGGCAGCAGTTTTCCTAGTTTTAGCTATGCACTCAACCCTTTAACGGCCCATACACAGCTCAGGCTTCATGCAATTATGCATTTAATAAATGTACTGAAGAAAAAGGGGAAAAAGCATAAGCAACAAAGAAAAAAATAGATAAAATGGTCTTCACTATCAGGTGAAAAGGTAACAGTGAATGGAAGAAACTTTTAAAAATCATATATCTGATAAGGGTTTAGTATTCAGGATATATAAAGAACCCTTACAGCTCAAAAACAAAAAGACAAATATACCAATTTTTTAAAAGTGGGCAAAGGATTTGTATAGATTTTTTTCAAAAAAAGATATACAAATGGTTAATGAAAAGATGCTCAACATCATTAGTCATTGGGGAAATGGCGATTATTTGTAGACGATTTCTTATAGAATTACCATTATACCTATTATCAAATAATGATACAACTCTAGATAGGTTTAAGGATTTGCTTTTTACATTTTTATGCTCAACTTTAATTCCGCTATGATATTCATTTCAAAATTATTTTAATGTAATCTAACTCAGGTCTCTATTCAGTGAAAACAATTTTATATAAAATTATACTGTTCATTCTTCACAGATCAGTTTTCATTGTTATTACATATAAAATATTCTTACAATAAATCTAAATAATTATTGTCTTTTTCTAAAATTTAGATTCTTGTGTGGTATTTAAAAAATAAACCATTGTTTTAAGCTTAGAAATGGTTTAGCATACATTAGTTTTCATTGAAATGGTATTTTTAAACCAAATTTTAATAGTAATTCAAGTTTTTATACATTTAGAACAATTATGATTTTTATTTACCATACTTAATGCTAATTTATTTCTTATCTAGTCATGCAGATGGATCGATAAAGTTTTGGGATGCTTCTGCAAGTAAGTTTTAAGTTTCTCCTTATATTACAGAAAACAGTTAATATTTACTCATAGCCATTGACCACTTTTTAGTTTGGACAGTTAATATTTTTGATACATATTTAGCATACACATATGGCTGTGTTACAAAAATGCATTTCCTATATTATTGAATCAGTCTAAAGTATTATCTCTACTGTACTTTTATGATATAAACAGACACAACTGAAATCACTCTTTATCAGCAACCTATTATATTTATGAGGTAATGTACATTGGAAAAAGTACCAAACTTTGTCAGACTAACTCTTTTCAAGGAATTTCCTTCACCTCCTCACTCTTAGAAAAGTGCTTTTATCCCACTAGTCTTCACTTTTCTTTGCCACTTGTCTACCAAGTCCGTGAGAATCAAAAGAAATAATTTGATAAATGTAAAACTTCTTTTGAAATCTTGAGAATTACATAATTTAAGGACTACAGGTACTCTGTTCAATGTTGAAGGGCATGCAAAGATTTAAGACTTGATTATACCCATACATACCCTTCAGAGAACTTACAGGGCAAACAATATGATAAGAACTCTAAATGTAGTACAACCCAAATTCTATTTTTTATCGGAAATGGGAGATTTATTTGAACCAGGTAGATCCAGGAAGGGTAGTTTGGTGGGGTGACATTTAATGTGAGTTTTGGGAGATAGTTAAGATTTTGATAGTCAGGACTAGGAGGAGAAGAAGTGAGTAATGTCTCTAAGTTTCTGAGTAACCATCAAGATAGAGATAACTCTTTGGAAATAAGGATACAGAAGAGTTCTGGAAGTTTGGATTTTGTTGGAACACCAGGAAATTCAAGTAAAACTGTCTATCAGGTAGGGAGAACAGTCAAGAATGGTAACTAATTAAGAAGCAGCATAGAAGTGATACTTGAAGCTATAGAAGTGAACTGAGAAAGACTGATAAACAGAAAAGCAGAGGGAAGAAGGTTGAACATTAGTGATAATCTTCGTCTGCAATCTAGAGTCCTTTAGCAGTGGAGCAAAGCATCAGCAAGAGGAAATGATTAAAAGATTTAAAGCCATGAAATCTGAGGGCCCTTTCTGACCTCACACAATAAAGATCAATTGTTCAGGGGGAAATTCCAAGGGACAACAGATTTTTTATTTTTATGAACCTTTTCATGTAAATCTGAGTTTGTTCCACGAACACAGTTAATTGTATAGTTACAATTACAACGAGCAAACATCTTTGCTCGTTTTCCACCACCTCAGAGTCACTCCTTAGCTTCTAAAATGTGAGAAGACACTTTAACACTCTAATGACTGAAGTGCATACCAGCCTTAAGCATGCACGATAATATTTTAAGAAGTTAATTTTAAATAAAATATTTTATTACATTCAGAACATATGTTGCAGAGGTTTGCAGCATGTTTAATATTTTTACTGTAATCAATTATAAGGGCATATCTCCAAATCGATGGATGTCATTGGAGAAATATCACTTAATTTGCCAATTTTGTGGGATAAGGTCCAGTACAGGAAATGAGGTTATACCGAATTTGAAAGTTGAGTTTATGTTAATATGTGTACCGTTGACCTTGAACAACATGGGAGTCAGTCAGATTGTGCCAACCCTCTACACAATCTGAGCATAACTTATAGTTGGGGCATAATTTATAGTTGGCCCTCACTATACACTATTTCTCTGTATCTGTGGTTCAGCATCTGAGGATTCTATCAACCTCAGATTGTGTAATACTGTAGAATTTACTATTGAAAATTATCTGAGAATAAGTGGACCAATGCATTTCAAACCCATACTCTTCAAGGGTCAACTGTATACATCTTCAGTTGCTGAGTATTAAATTACCACAATTTAGCAATTTAAAACAAAACCCATATACTGTCTCACAGTTTCCGTGTGTCATGAATCTGGTTCAGGTTAGCTGAGTTCTTTGCTCAGGGTCTCAGAGACTGCAGTTGAGGTGTTGGCTAGGACTGCAGTTTCACCTGCAGCTCAGAGTTCTGTTCCAAGCTTTTGTGGTTGTTGGCAGAATTCATTTTCTTGCAGCTTTAAAACTCGTGATTTGTTTCTTCAAGGCCAGCAAGGGAGTGTCTCTCTAACTTCAGGGAAGGCCCTGATCCCTCTTTTAAAGGGCTCACCTGATTCTGTCAGGCCTACTAAGGATAATCTCTGTTGATTAACTCAAAGTTAAATAATTATGTCTGCAATATTCTTTAATATTTCCATGTCACATCAGGCTTACAGAAAAATCATAAAAACATACTATGAACTGTTGTATAGCCTTCAGCCAGATTCCCCAAATATCTATGTATGCATGTGTTCCCTTCACCCGCCCTCCTCTCAATCTAGCACTTGCTTGCTCCCTCTCTCTCTCTTCCCTTCCCTCCCCGCTTCCTCCCTCCCCCTCCCTCCTGTCCTCCCCCACCCTTTAGTCTTCCTCTCTTCCCTCCATTTTCACACACACACACACACACACACACACACACACACATACATATATACATATATATATAGCTTTTTATAATCATTTGAGAGTAAGTTGCAAACATCATGCTCCTCTAACAGTACATGCCCCCCTAAATACTTCAGTGTATACGTCCTACAAACAAGGGCATTCTTCTATATAATCGAATTATAGTTATCAAAATCAGGAGCTTAATATTAATACAATACTATTATCTAACTTCCACATCTGACTCAGTTTTAGCCAGTTGTTCCAATAATATCTCTCATAATAAAAGAAAATCTAGGATTATTTGTTGGATTTAGTTATCGTATCTGTTGCGTTTTCTTTAGTCTGGAATGGTTGCTGAGTATTTGAAATTGACATTTTTAGGAGTTCAAGCCAGTTATTTTGTAGAATCTCTTCCAATTTGTGTTTGACTAATGTTTCTCATGATTAGGTCCAGATTATGCACTTTTGGCAGGAACTCCTAGAGTTTTAGAATGTTTCTCAAGGATCCTTTGTAGAATCAGAGCTTTTATATAGCGGAGTTATCATCAGGTTCTAAAATGGAACTAATATTCCCCCAAATAAATATTCCCCAAAACAATTCACAAAACCAGACTTTTTTAGCAATTACAACTGACCATTTCCTAACACAGAGCTACTCAGAAAAGATTCTTTCTAAAAGAGTCCAGATCATTGGACTCCCAATATTACTAACTGGTACTGGTAAATTACAAATGTTTCTCATCTGAAGGAGTGTCTAAAAATCTGTTGAGAGGAATAAACCCTCGAAGAATAGCATCAACCTCTCATCTAACAATCAAAGGAAAAAATTGTGAAATAGTATTGAGGAGTCCCCCTTAAGAGAGAAGTAGGCTCAGTAGTTTCATTTAAAAGTTTCTGAACCCAAGTATTTTTGTCAATAAACAAGGATAAAAATACTCACTTCGCAGGACTTTTCTGAGGAGCTCATGAGACAATGCATACAAAGGTCCTACATGTTCTTTGGTATGTAGTATATGTTCAATAAATGTTTATTTTTTCCCTATAGTCTTCCTCCAGCTAAATGGTACTGATATGAGAGCATGACATTGAATGATTCCTTGTTAAAATGTAGTTTATTTTGTTCAGTTGGGTTTTACTTTTGTGATTTAATATGTATATTTAAAAGGCTTCGACAACATCTATGAATTAAGTTCAAATTAGAAGATAACTATGATTCAATATCTTATAGTAACACTGCAGATGCTGTACAAGCTAAAAACTTCAAAAGTGTTTGAAAAACAGAAGGTAGGAGAAGGAAAACAAACATGTGAAATTGTAGAGGAAGATCCATATGCCATTCAGATGATCCACTGGTGTCCAGAGAGCAGAATATTCTGTGTATCAGGAGTCTCTGCATATGTCATAATTTATAAATTCAGCAGACATGAAATTACAACAGAAATAGTGGTAAGTCATTTAAAATTTAACTTTCACACTTAGAGTTATTAAAAGAAAACAGTTATCATAGATCTTAACTAGTGCTTGGTATGGTTTTAAGCCACCAAGAGTACAGTATGTGGCCAGTAATCCAATTCATAGAATTTTTAATTGTTCTTGTTACTTATTATAACATATTAAAAAAAAATTTGGCTTAAAATGACAAAAACAGTTCTCTATCAAAATTTAGTATTATTAAATAGGATAGATTGTGCCTATAGGTTTTATATAGATAGTTACTGATTTATTTTATATATAAATGTCAAATTAATGCAAGCTTTGTTCTATATCTTTATTAAATTTTTTAAAAATTTATCTTTTTGCCAACTAATTGCCATAAATGATTATTTCTCAACTACAATAAGATTACTTTGAATGATTTTTTAAATAGCAACATATTTGTAGGGTGGAAATAATTATGGGCCTGCCTTACGTAATCTTAATTTTTAAACTGATGAAATAATTTAATTATTCAAAATAATGATGCTCTCATGGGATAAATTAAATCTAACTTAAGGCACCTATAGATAATGGGTCTTCTCTACCCAGTCCATTTTACCATTTTATCAGAAAATAAAGATTATCTATTAAAGGCCTATGTATAACTGTTTTTACCTCAACGGCTAAAATTAAACATTGCCCTTAAAGTATATATTAGTTAAAACCCAGGCTTTGGAGTCAGATGAGCCTAGCTTTTAATTCTGGCTTTACCAATGAATATCTGTGTGATTCTGAACAAGTCACAAGGCCCATTAGTCAGTAGTACAGTCTGGGTAAGTCTCAACTTCATCACTCATATAACTTCCTGTGTAAATAAAATAGAAAAACAGAAAATAATCATAAACTAGAAATTGTAATGCCACTTTCATAGAGTTCTTGTGATGATTATATAAAGTCATTAGCAGAGTGTCTTAGTAAGCACTCAATAATTGGTAATTGTTATTGTCACCAGAGGTTTTAAGTTTTAAGATAATTATGACAATCATTTTGATAATATTGCTGTATTCACTACTCCATAATTACACTTTTTGTAAGCAATTGTTTATAATCTCAAAAATGCTTATTTTTACATTGAAAAGTGAATGTTTATGTTATAAAATAGATTTTATTTGAGCATTGAATGCAGTCATAAAGTAATTTAAAAATATTTTCAGCTTTAAAAAAGAAGGGTGTGGATCACCTTTTTATTCCAGTATAAATTATCATATGTTTTTCATTAAGCAATTCTGACCAAGCTAATGAAATTATATAAGAGCTAAACTAATGAAACAAACAAAAATATGGAATTTATTTTGGAAAATTTATACTGAAGTAATTCAAAGTCAAGATTGAATGAAGGTTTTTTAAAGCTAAGAAGCTTTGTACAAATAACAATTTGTGTGTTGCGTGTGTGTGTGTTTTTACAGACACACACATCCAATTTAGTTTCTTTCATTGGAATAACCATGACCAGTTTCTCCTTTTATTTTATCATATATGGAATTGTAATTTATACTTTATCTTAAGGAATATTTATTATACAGAAAATTTATCTCCACTGGTAGGTATTTTCTTATAATTCTGAAGAATTAAAAAACATTTTAAGGACTTCCCTGGTGGCGCAGTGGTTAAGAATCCGCCTGCCAATGCAGGGAACATGGGTACAAGCCCTGGTCCAGGAAGATCCCACATGCCGCAGAGCAACTAAGCCCATGTGCCATAACTACTGAGCCCGTGTGCCACACAACTGCTGAAGCCCACGTGCCTAGAGCCCATGCTCTGCAACAAGAGAAGCCACCGCAGTGAGAAGCCCGCACACCACAATGAAGAGTAGCCCCTGCTCGCCACAACTAGAGAAAGCCGTGCACAGCAACGAAGACCCAACACAGCCAAAAATAAATAAATTTATTTATTTTTTTAATTTACATTTTTTTGTGAATGCCACTGAATATTCTATATAATTTATTATTTAATTCAGTTTGGGGTATCTCAACTTTACTATGAATTGAACTAATTAATCTGAAAAAAATAATGAATAATTACTGAAAGAGTACCAGATATTTTAATGTGATTGTTATGAAAATCTAGGTTAAATCAAAACTTGATTTTTCTTTTTTTAAGTCATTAGAGGTACGACTTCAGTGTGATATTGAAGATATTATTACGCCAGAACCAGACACAAGTCCTCCATTTCCTGATCTCTCATCCCAGCTTCCTTCTTCAAGGAGTCTTTCTGGGAGCACTAACACTGTGGCTAGTGAAGGAGTAACGAAGGATAGTATCCCATGCCTCAAGTAAGAGTTGCTACCAAATTTTAAAACAATTTTACATGTTAATTGTATAATTCATTGAAACTGTACCAAATAAAATCATCCTCCTCTTTTATTAAGTTGTTGTCAAGTGGTCTACAGTCCACCAAGGGGTACCTTTGTCTTCTTTTTTTGGAATATCTATGAAGAGGGCACAATATTTCCATTCTTCATTACTAATTAATATATTTCCTTCCCTGACCGACCCTAAAGAAAACATAGCTTTGATAGAATGGGAAAACGTTTGGCAGAGCAGAAACTTGCCACTTGCCTGGTACTTCTCAACTGATAAAGTATTTTTAGGGAACGTCTTCAGCCTTCTTGTAATCCAAAAGTTAAACCAAGTTTACTACAAGAATACTATGTCAGAAAAAAGGCTTTTTTTCTCTCATGGTTACTAGGATATTGCATAATATTTCTTTCTCTTTTTTCAACTGATACTATTTTGTAATAAACTGCATTGTCTCAGTATATCTAAACAAATTTAGTGTCATGCTCAAATAAAACTTAAAGTTAATCAAGCCTATAGTGATGTTTATCTTGTTTTTATGCTTTCTGGTAATAGGGTACAAAAGAATGCAGTTTCCTTAAGTTACCACTTACTGCTTCTACATCGTCAAACCAAATGTTTCTAGTATTAGCTGGTTGGAGAATTTAGCCTAAGCAAGGAATTTCTCTGAGCCTCATATGAAACTATCTGAGTCTGCTACTCAAGAAACTGTGGATAACTAGTTTCCTCATTTCCTATAAAAACACTTATGGGAAATTTAAAGATGAGGTTTCAGGAGAAAAATAAGCTTACCATACAGTTAGCAGTTGCTGTACTTTTGTAATCATTGCTTCTGCCCCGCACCCCAAATTTTTCTTGTGAAATTAAAAAAGGAAGTATAAGTAGGCATTACTGAGAGGAAAATCTATGAAGGGGAAACAAAATCATTAAACTTTAGCAAATGGAAAACTTTCATAATGTTATAATTTTACACATTTAATTTTTCCTTCATATCACTTTGCTTCACTTAATTGATTTATATTAAAATGAAAGACAGAAAGAGAACAAAAAATTAAACAAAGCTTAAGAAAGCACTATAGATTTATTAGCTAAGAAGACCCATCACTAAAGTGGGTCCTGCAATGACCTGAGTATTTTTCTATAAAATTTAAAAAATATAAAAGATAGGGATAAAAGAGAAAAACCAGTAAAATCAGCAGAAATCTGATAGTGGAGATGAAGTAAATAATACCATGTGTTGTAGCATTTAATGCAGACTTGTAAAGTAGTAGTGACAATCTTAAGGATTATCAAGAGAACCAAGGGGATTCAGTATAATCCTCTATGTATATAAGCTCCAAAGGACCAAGCAGCAGAAGTATATTATTCTTTGAGTTACAGTATATTACAAGTGGTTCTTGAGTTGCATATAATCTATGCTTTACTAAATTATATGTTGGCATCCATCCCTAAATGACTTTCCTTTGCTGGATTTAGATATCCATATATATAAGCTAATAAATAAGCCTTTCAATACTGCCAGCTCTTCATTTTTAGCAATATTACAATTCTTATCAATATACACATGTTTGTGCAATTATCTGATTTTCTTTTGACTTTGTATGAGGTCATCATAGGCCTCATTAGGAGGATGAGACTTAAACCAAATGTAGATGAGGGAGTTATCTGAAGAATATCTGGTAGAAAAGTATTCCAGGCAGCAGGAACAGCTAAAGCAAAGGTCTTAAAGTGCCTGGCATATAAGGAGGTCAGTGTAGCTAGAACAAGGAAAGGATGGTGGGCAGTAGAGGACAGGTAGTAGGAGATGAAGTCAGATGGGTAATAGAGGGCAAATTATAGGCCATTGTAAGGACCTTGACTTTTATTCCTAATTAAATGGGGATGATTATAGGGTTTTAAATACAGAAGTGATATGATCAGACTTAAATTTTAAACTGGTCACTTTGGTCACTATGGTGAAGGTAGATTTGGGGATGGAAGGGAAAGGTAAAAGATGGGAGACCAATAAGGAGGCTATTGCACCTACCTAGAGATAATGTTAAGGTCTGGCAGATTCAGCAAAACAGAAGAAAACAAAACAGAACAGGATACACTAATTTGAATTTCAGAGAAACAATGAACATTTTTAGTATCAGTATATCCCAAATATTACATGGGAAATACAGTAAAAAAAAAAAAAAACAAAATAAACAAAATAAACCCATTATTTATTGTTTATTTGAAATTCAGATTTAAATGGATATCCCATATTTTTATTTGTCAACTGTAACTAGGATGGTAGCAGTACTAAAGTATTATAAAAAGTGGTCAGCTTCTGCATATATTTTGAAGGTAGCACCAATACATTTGATAATTGGTTGGATGTGAGATATGAGATGCACGGTATAAGAATATTAGTCAAGGATTACTTTAAGGTTTTTAAACTCAATAACTAGAAGGATAAGAGCTGCTATCAGCTGGAATAGAGAAGGATGCAAGTGGAGCAAATTCATAGAGAAAGCAGGAATTCAGCTTTTGAATATGTTGAACTCTTAAGTTGGGTGGTAGATTAATGGTCATAGTTTTTATTGTTATGCATTATAACTTACATATATGTAACAAATATTATGTAAGAAAAATAAATAATAAAAATAATTAAAAATACTACTATCACAAGAGAAAAAGGAACTGATGAAAGCCAGGTGAAGTTGTGGATCTGACTGAAAAACTACTTAAAGGAAAGGCTAAGAAATCACAAGTGTCTTGGTTTATTTTGAGACAGCTAGAGAAGATACTGCCTACCTGCATAATGTCCTCAATGCCTGGTGTTGTATATTTCTGTAGGAAGATTTGTTGTAAATTCTGAAAATAAGCATGAACATACGTATTTGAACTGTATATGATGCAATTACTTTTTCTGTTTTCTAGTGTTAAGACACGACCAGTGCGGATGCCTCCAGGGTATCAAGCAGAACTTGTTATTCAGTTGGTCTGGGTGGATGGTGAACCTCCACAACAGATTACTAGCCTTGCTGTAAGCTCGGCATATGGAATGTAAGTAGTTAATAGTCTTCTAATGTGTACTGTTTATCTGATATGTTTGATATATTTAAATGTTTCTTTTAAAATACTTAAGTGAAATCCTAAAAATGGAAAGAAGCCCTTACCTGGATTTTTATTAGATTGAAAATGGTACTAAGAAAAATAATAATTTAAATATAAACTGTGATTCTGTGTTCTTTCTTGATGTCAAACTTTAATAGTATCCCCACTTTTAATGTTGTTGGGAGGTTGTTAGGATGTTAATACACTCATACATGTTTGTTTGTTTGCTTTGTCTTTTCTATCCTTTCCCTCCTTGTGTTTCATTTTGGATACTTTCTTCTGACTTGTCTTTAAAAGTTCACTAATTCTTCAGTGCTGTCTAATCTAATGGTAGATTGACTCATGGAGTTCAATTTCAGTTATTTTTTAGTTCTAGACCTTCCATTTGGTTCTTTTTAAAGCTTTCTGTTACCTTCTTAAATTATCACTCTTGTCTTTTATTTCCTTGAACATGTCGAATATAGTTACTTTAAATATGTGTTTGATAACTCCATAACTGGTTTCTAGCTTAGCATTTGTCTTGGTTTTTGGTCACATTATATTGTCTTCATGTAACCTACGTTTGCTTTTTGATTTTGTTTCCGTTTTGTTTTTTTTAATTCAAAATTATATGAACATTATATACTCCCATATATATATATATATATATATATATATATATATATATAATAGAGAATATTATAGAGATAATTTGAGGTTCTAAATGATGTTATCATTCTCCAAAAAGTATTTTTCATTTCCTCTGACAGGCTAAACTGAGAGTCAGTAGAAAGTGCAGAACAGCATAATCCAGTCAGACATCCTGTCTTTGAAAGTTGGATTGTATTCCCTTTAAAAGCTAATTTAGTTCTAATTAATCCTTATTCCTAGGTTGTTGCCCTGCATAGAAGTTGTACCAAATTCTACTCCCACCAGCAATGTTTGAGAATACCTGATTCCCTACAACCTTTCTAACAATAGTATATAACCAAACTTTTAATCCCTGTCATTTTAAGTAAAAGGGAGTATATTATTGTAATACTAACACTTCCCTTGTATCTTAAGTGAAATTGGACATCTTTTTCTCTATTGTGACATTTCTGTTTCTATTCTTTGTCCATTTTTTGGCAGAGTTGTTGTCTTTTAGATTTGTGAAAAATATTTACATAGTAAGTAAGTTAGCTTTCTCTGTGATGTAACCTATAGATAGTTTCCTTTCTTTTGTTTCTTTTATGACTTTGTTTAGGATGGTTTTTTCCATGCAAAAATTTAAAAATTTTTAATTTAATTTTTAAATTCTATTTTTTTCTTTTATGGCTCTGGATTTTGTGTCATACTTAGAAAAGCCTTTTTCACTTCAAAATAATGAAGAATATTGTCCTATATCATTGTTTCTTTAATATATTTAAGTCTTTATCTAGAGTTTATTTAGGTATGAGGTATGAAATAGGGATTAAACTTTATTTCTTACCTGATGACTAAGAGTTATGCCAATACCACTTCCTGGATATTTCATCTTTCCCCTCTAAATTTGGAATCATCTTTTATCAAATAATACATTAAAATATATATATATTTGGCTCTATTTCTATACTTCCCAGTCTGCCCCTAAGCTAAGTCTCATGAGCTCTAAGAGAACTCCTTGAAGCCAGCTGAAAGGGTGAATACCTGAAGAAAACCTGTGTTCCTAGAATTTGGGGCGGGGGTAGATGTATGTGAATATGATATTGGGAGCTTGCTTCTTGGCTGAAAAATTCTTTGGTAGGAAAGCTGGCAGGAACAGTCCATGGATGAGGGGAGGAAAGGAAGGGAGTGTGGGGACAGCTGATAATCCCATTGTTTGATATGGCAAGAAGATATGCTTATCTTTTAACCCGGGTAGTTATCACTGAAGTTGGCTGAGCTCAAGCCATTTTCAGGGTTCCCTACTTAGAGACTGACCTACAAAGGCAAGGCACTGCCAAAATTAAGAGCTATGAAGGTGTATTGCCAGGTTCAGGAGCTGAAGGTTGTTGGAATAAGTAAGTCAGGTAGAGAGCATATTTCCCTTATAAAGTTACTGTGGGGTTGACAGTCATTACAAAGCCTCTGAAGAACCTACACTTGTATGAGAAAGCTTCGACGCCTGCCTCATAGATACTCTCAACTGCCAAAAAACTCCAGTTCAATTGGCTATCCATGTATATTCCACCAAAGTTTTAGGAAATAAGTAACAACAGTACTTATTTTCTTTCTGAGAACTTATTCCTCTTTCTGAGAATTGTGAAAGAAAAAAATCATATTCCTCTCATTTTATGAGGCCAACATAACCTGATGTCAAAACTTGAAAAGGGATTGGATCAAGATGGCAGAGTAGGAGGATGTGGAACTCATCACCCCCCACAAACAACTCAAAAATTCACCTACATGTGGAACAAGTCTCATGGAACTGGAAACTGTCAGAAGAATTCCTATACAACTAAAGCTGCAAGAAAGATTTCCATGTAACAGGGTAGGATGGAAAAAAGTCATAGGGTTGGGACCTCCACCCTGGGTAGGGAGCTGAAAGGTTGAGAAGGTCTGCACCTGTGGACCCTTACCCTGGGGGCTGAGTAGGTCAAGCCACAGACTGGAATTCCCAGTCCTGGGGCCCTACACAGAGGAGACAAGCCCCTTTGGCTGTAGATAGAACTGCCTGCCAAAACTGAATCAAGAAGAAACAGATAATTTGAACAGACTGATCACTAGAAGTGAAGTAGAATCTGTAATTAAAAAAACAAAAACAAACAAACAAAACAACCTCCCTGCACAGAAGTCAAGGACTGGATGGCTTCAGTGGGGAATTCTACCAAAATTACAAAGAAGGACTTATACCTGTCCTTCTCAAACTATTCCAGAAAATTGAAGAAGAGGGAACACTCCCAAATTCATTCTATGAAGCCACCATCACCCTGACACCAAAACCAGACAAATATACTACAAGACAAGAAAATTATAGGCCAATATCACTGATGAATATAGATGCAAAAATCCTTGACAAAATATTAGCAAACCAAATCCAACAATACGTAAAAAGGATCATACAACATGATTGAGTTGAATTCATTCCAGAGTCACAAGGATGGATGGTTCAACATACACAACTCAATCAATATGATACACCACATTAACAAAAGGAAAGACAAAAACCATGTGATCATCTCAGTAGACAAAGAAAGAGCATTTGACAAAATTCAATATCCATTTATGATAAAAACTCTCATCAAAGTGGGTATAGAGGGAACATATCTCAACATCATAAAGGCCATTTATGACAAACCCACAACTCACATAATACTCAATGGTTAAAAGCTAAAAATTTTCCTATTAAATTCAGGAAGAAGACAAGGATACCCACTCTCACCACTTCTGTTCAACATAGTATTGGAAGTTCTAGCCACAGCCATCAGGCAAGAGAAAGAAATAAAAGGTATCCAAGTTGGAAGGGGAGAGGTAAAACTGTCACTATTTACAGGTGACATGATACTCTGTATAGAGAACCCTAAAGTCTTCACCCCAAAACTATTAGAACTAATAAATGTATCTAGCAAGGTCACAGGATACAAGATTAATATGCAGAAATTTGCTGCATTTCTATACACTAATAATGAAATATCAGAAAGAGAAATTTTTTAAAATCCCATGTAAAATTGCATCCAAAAAACAAAAAAAAAAACCCTAGGAATAAACTTAACTGAAGAGGTGAAATACCTATATGCTGAAAGTATAAAACATTGATGTAGGAAATTGAAGATTATTCAAAGAAACAGAAATGTATCCCATGCTCTTGGATTGGAAGAATTAATATTGTTAAAATGGCCATACTACCCAAAGCAATCTACAGATTTATATGGAACCAGAAAAGACCCATAATTGCCAAAGCAATCCTGGGGGGAAAAAACAAGGCATACCCTTCCAGATTCTATACTATACTACAAATCGACTGTGATCAAAACAGTGTGGTAGGGCTTCCCTGGTGGCGCAGTGGTTGAGAGTCCGCCTGCCGATGCAGGAGACACGGGTTTGTGCCCCAGTCCGGGAAGATCCCACATGCCACGGAGCGGCTGGGCGCATGAGCCATGGCCACTGAGCCTGTGTGTCTGGAGCCTGTGCTTTGCAACGGGAGAGGCCACAACAGTGAGAAGCCCGCGTACCGCAAAAAAAAAAAAAAAACAACAGTGTGGTATTGGCACAAAAATAGACATATAGAACAATGGAACAGAATAGAGAGCCCAGAATAAACCTACACACCTATGGTCAATTAATCTATGACAAAGGAGGCAGGAATATACAATAGAGAAAAGACCGTTTCTTCAACAAGTGGTGTTGGGAAAGCTGGACAACTGCATATAAAACAATGAAATTAGAACATTCCCTCACACCATATACAAAAATAAACTTAAAATAGTTTAAAAACCTGAATGTAAGACATGACACCAAAACTCCTAGAAGAGAACATAGGCAAAACATTCTTTGACATAAAATGTAGCAATATTTTCTTTGATTAGTCTCCCAAGGCAAAAGAAATCAATGCAAATGTAAAAGCTTTTGCACAGCAAAGGAAACCATCAATAAAATGAAAAGACAACCTATGGAATAGGAGAAAATATTTGCAAACTGTGCCTCCAACAAGGGGTTAATATCCAAAATATACAAACAGCTCATACAACTCAATATCAAACACACACACACACACACACACACACACACACACACACACACACACACACACAAAGAATCCAATTTAAAAAATGGGCAGAAGACCTAAATAAACATTTTTCTAAAGAAGATGTACAGATAGCTAACAGGCATGTGAAAAGATGCTCAACATCGTTGATTATTAGAGAAATGCAAATCAAAACCACAATGAGTTATCACCTCACACTAATCAGAATGGCTGTCATCAAAAGGTCTACAAATAATAAATGTTGGAGAGGATGTGGAGAAAAGAGAACCCTTGTACAGTGTTGGAGAGAATGTAAATTGGTGCAGCTGCTATGGAAAATAGAATGGAGGTTTCTTAAAAAGCTAAAAGTAGAACTACCATATGATAAGCAATTCTACTACTGGGTATATATCCAGAAAAAATGAAAACTCTAATTTGAAAAGATACATGCACACCAATCAATGTTCATAGCAGCACTATTTACAATAGCCAAGACATGGAAGCAACCCAAATGCCCATCAATAGATGATTGGCTTAAGAAGATGTGGTACATATATACCATGGAATATTACTCAGACATAAAAAATGAATGAAATATTGCCATTTGCAGCAACATGGATGGGCCTAAAGAATATTATGCTTTGTGAAATAAGTCAGAGAAAGACAAATACTATATGATATCACTTGTATTGTAGAATCTAAAAAATATACACACGAATCTATATACAAAACAGAAACAGACTCACATACATAGAAAACAAATGTGTGGTTGCCAAAGGGTAGAGGGAAGAGGGGAGGGACAAATTAGGAGAATGGGGTTAACAAACACAACTACTATACATAAAATAGATAAGCACAAGGTTTTTACTGTATACCACATGGAATTATACGCAGTATCTTGTAATAACCTATAATGGAATATAATCTACAAAAAACCCAAATTACCATGCTGAAACTAACACAATACTATAAATCAACTATAGTTGAATTTAAAATTTTTTAAAATTAAAAAATAAAAATTTGAAAAAAGCATTACAAAAAGTGAAAATTATAAGTCCATATCATGCATGAACATAGATACAAAAATCCCAGCCAAACTATAAATAAATATAGCAATAAAAATATCATAATCGAGTTTGGTTTTATACCAGGAATGCAAGGTTTATTCAACATTTGAAATGAATCAGTGTAAATCATCACATTAATAGGATACCGTAGAAAACCATAATGATTAAGCCATAGATGAGAAAAGCAAAATAAACATTTACTAACAACTAACTGAAACAAGAAGGGAATTTCTTTAGTGTGATATATGGCAGCAAATATTATTCATACTTAAAAATGTTAAAAGCTTTACCTCTGGGATAAAAACAAGACAAGGATGACTGCTGTGACCACTTCTATTTTCATTGTACTGAGAAAGGTAAATAAATCAGTCGTATGGATTGGAAACAAAGGAAATGTAAAAAAAATCATTTAGCAGATAAATTATTAGAATTAGTAATTGAGTTTAACAAGGTTACTGGATACAGAGTCCAGGTAAAAAATAGACTATATTTTCATATACTTACAAAATAGTTAGAAACTAAAATTGTATAAAGATTTCATCTACAATAAAATAAAAATAATAAAAGATCTAGGAATAAATCTAATAAAAGATATTTAAGACTTCTACCCAGAAAACTATAAAACTTAAGATAAATTTAAGAACCTAAACCATGGAATGAAAAATTCAGCAGTAGTGTAAAGATGACAATTTTTCACAAATTGATCTATAGATATACCAGAATACCAATATAAATTTCAGCTGATATTTTCCCTTCTAAAACGTACAGAGAAATGCAAAGGGCCACAACTAGCTGAGACAGTATTAAAGAAAAACAGAATTAGAAGACTGCTCTACTTGAAAACAAGACTTACTAAATAAAGCTGTATTAGTCATGACAGTGTTCTTATTGGTGCAGGATAGACAAATAGACCAATGAACAGAATAAAGAGCACAGAAATAGATACAAGCATATTTAGCCAAATTGGTTCTGCAGAGCAATGGAGGAAATGACAGGTTCCCTGCCACCCAATAAGTAGTACAAAGTCAATTGAAAAATTATATAGAAAAAATGAAATTTGACTCTTCCACTGTACACAAAGATTCTAGAAAGTGTAATAGGAGAGTTTCTTCATAATACTTGGGTTAAGGAATTATTTCTTAAACAGTACTCAAAAAGTATAAACCACAGAGGAAAACATTAAGAATTTCTTGGGGGCTTCCCTGGTGGTGCAGTGGTTGAGAGTCCGCCTGCCGATGCAGGGGACACGGGTTCGTGCCCCGGTCCGGGAGGATCCCACATGCCACGGAGCGGCTGGGCCCGTGAGCCATGGCCGCTGAGCCTGCGCGTCTGGAGCCTGAGCTCCGCAATGGGAGAGGCCACAGCAGTGAGAGGCCTGCGTACCGCAAAAAAACAAACAAAAAAAACAAACAAAAAAAAGAATTTCTTGGAAAAAAATGCACAATTAAGAGAGTGAAATGGCAGGACAAGGAAGAGATATTTGGATTAATTTTATCTGACGGTGGACTCCTATCCAGAGTGTAAACAGAATCATCAATAAGGAAAATATAACTCAATAGCAAAAAATGCAGAAGAAATTTGAACAAACATGTCATAAAAGAGAGTATCTAAATGACATATATTTTCATATTTATATGAAAAGGTACACCATTACCATTGGTAATGTTGGTAGTGTTTGCAATGATATTGGGTATCAAGAACTCTCAGATGCTGCTGCTAAGAGGGTAAATTGGTGAATCTACTTTATAAAGTTGTTAACTTTATTTACTTCATTTTAGCATACCTATGTATGCATGCCCTACAACCCAGAAGTTTCATTTCTAGGTATATACCCAATGAAATGCAAGCACATATGCACCGAATGACAGTAGCATTATTTGCAATGGCAGTTTTATATTTATAATAGTCCCAAACTACAAACAAATGACCATCAGAGTAGACTGAATAAATAAATTGTATTATATTAATCCAATTGAATTCTACAGCAATGAAATGAATTAACTTCATTTATGTGCAACAATATTTTAGAAAAAAGTGAAACATTTATCAACAGCAAGCAAAACTGATTTTTGGTGTATGTAGGAAGTCAGATTTGGGGAGACGAGAGAGGAGCAAAAATCAGGAGATGCACAGCACAGCTGCTGGTAACATTCTATTTCTTGATGTAGTGGTAATTATTTAAGGTTGTTCACTTTCTGATAATTCATTGAAGTGTACAATTTCATTTATGTGTCTTATACTTGAATTAAAGAGTAAAATATAAAGTTTTTTTCAAATAATTGAGTAATTTTATTTCTAGAAATTTATCCTGTAAATATACTCAATATTTGAATGCAAAGTAATTTATAAAGGATATTCATTATTGTGTTGTTAATAGCAAAAGACTAGAAGCAACCTTGTTGTCTGTAACAAAATTCTAAGTAAATAAATTAGAGTATACACAAATATTTTGAAGCCACTTAAAAAACTAGCTTCCTATGAATTTATATAAATAATTACCAAAATATATAGTAAACTTTATAAAATCAAGATTCATGATATTATTTGCACCAGGCAAAATTTGTTTATCTGTAATATGCTATAAACATCCAGAATACATTTCTATATGCTATAAGCTCCCAGAATACATTAAAAATTTCTGTAAATTGATATGAAAAATAACCCAATCAAAAGTAAGCAAAGTATGTAAACAAAAGAAATACAAATGGCTAACAAACCTGAAAAGATTCTCAACGACACTAACAACAAGGAAAAAGAAAAATGAAATAACAAAATAGTGGTTTTTGCTTATTATATGAGCAAATTTTTAAAGATTACTAGTATTTTCTGTTAACAGTGTTAGAAAGTAGATCCTCACATATACATATATTTTATTTTTTTAAATAAAACTAAGCATATCTTTTGACTCTAAAAATCTAACCTTACTGAAATTTTAATAATTCCTGGAGACTGTCACTTATGCACAAAGTTTGTCGAAGGATGTTCTTTGCATCATTATATATAATAGCAAGATATTTGGAACCCATGTAAAAGTCCATAAATAGGAAGATATTTTTTTAATGTTACTTTTATACTATAGAATACAATGCAAAAGTTAAAAAACACAGCAAGGAAATACCTCTTAGACATATTTTAGTGAAAACAAGAAAGTTATAGAACAAATATCTACTTGTTAAAATATAGAAAAAGGCCAAGAGGATATAAACAAAACTGTTTGTGGAAGTAATCTGAAAAGGGGATTGGCATACAGTGGGTTGATTTAAGGGAACTTTCATTTTATAGTTATTGTTTCAATTTTTTAAAGTAAGAATATTTTCAAGTGTAATTTTTAAAACTTAAAAAAAACCAAGAAGAAATAGCACTATGCCTCTGAAAAGTACCTTCCTTTGGGAGTTGGGGATGTGAGGTGGTGAGAATCATCAGATATCAAAAATGACTATAAAAGCTTGGACCTTTGAAAATAATTACTCCCTAGAATTCAGGGGGAAAAATGCGCTACCCTCATTCAGTTTATATTCTAGTCAGGGTATTTAATAATGGAAATATTAATATACTGTGACTTGAAAGTCATTTAAAAGAGTAAATGTAGAAATTGATAGAATGCAGCAAAGTAACTGACAGAACAAAATGAGTGTAAAAAAGAGCGTGAGAAATCAAAGTCATTGAAGGAATCTTATGAGAAGATAAAGTGTGACTACTTCACTTTTATTCCAAAGATAAAAGGAATTATGTTGAGTCAGCTTTTCTATTATTATCAGCTCTTTCTCCTCCCATCATTTCCAGAGGATACAGAACCATGGAGCTTTGATAATTAGGCTTAGTGGAGAGCTCTGTTTTTTTATTTGTTTGTTTTTACTTACTAAGATAGTCTAGTATAGAGTTAAAGAGCATTAACACTAGAGTCAGATTCTTTGAGACTCAAATCCTAATTCTGCTTCTTTCTAGCTGTTGGATTTTAGAAAAGTTACTTAAGCTTTTTGTGCTCAGTTTCTTTTTCTGTAAAATGACAATAAAATGTTGAGAGGATTAAATAAATATATTAACACATATAAAGTATAATCTGTTAGGCTTAGAGCAGGATACACATGACATATTCAAAATAGAATAATTTGAGGAGTTTTTATAAATTGATTATTTATCTAGGATGTAGAGAAACAACATGAGCTAATGTAGTGTTCCAGAGCTAGAAAGAACAGTACTTTATTACCACCTGTCAAAGGATAACTCAGACATACTTAATTGTTACCACATTATTTACTTGAATACAAAGTAAACCAATATGTCGATTTTGTCTAATACATACAAAACAGAATTTATATACGAGAAAGGAGAAAGCAGAGAAAGAAAAACCACAGACACTTTCTAAATAATGAACTTTGCGTTTTCCATTAAAATGGTAATGGGTTAGCAGCTAACAAAGAGACCAGTCAGGGTATTTGCTGTTGGGCAACTGTATGAATCATTAACTAAAGCAGTTTTAGTTATATATGGCATCTCCAGAAGACCTTAGCTGTTTAATTTGTGACCTATATGTAAAAGACCTTTTCTGCATTATGTTTGTCATCATTTAGGAATACTTCCATCTGAAATATGCCAGGTCTGTACCATTTTTCTTGTTAGAATTTCTCAATTCCACCCTTTTGGTCAAACTCAACCCCCTCAGCTGACTGACTACGAGGGCCTCAGCCTCTTTACAAAGCAGATAATTTGTTGAATAGTGCCCCAGATCAGTGATTTTGTGGCAGCATTTAAGTACCTGGATATCAGACATCAAAGAAGGAGAAAAACATAAGGACAATCACAATTATTATAAAAAAGATTTGAAACCACTTGCTGTCCAATATCCTAGTTGGCCTAAGTCTAACCCAGAGAATAAGTCCCAAGGATTAGTGTAATCAAGTTTAGCCAACTGAGTAGCCCTATTTTCCCATTGATTATTGATTGTTCTACTCTTTTGAGCAATTTATCAAAGGTCAACTCTTAAGTCAGAAACTTTGCAAGATTAAGATTTTCCCCTCTTACAAGCTAGTTAATTAGCCTTGCCACACTTTTGTGTGTATAGTGACAGAAGACAGGCATATGTGTCAGAGACAAAGATAGTTTATTATTGATAGCAAAACCAGCAGCTAGAGCAACATCTTGCATCAGTTCCTGACCCTCAGTCCCAACATGTTAATATGGTGAGGAACAGAAGGTTCCTGCATGTGCAGTGGTATAACGAGAACGCAAGTTTTTAAAACTCAGATCTGAAAATAGTTCTGCTGGTGGTCTATCCATTCTCCCATCTAGAGAAAGAAACCTTATCTTTACTCTGGAATGTAAGAAAATCTTCTCTGGGGAAGAAAAGGAGAGGTCTTTATCTTTACTCCCTTGGAGTGTCTTCAGGAAGGGAGCTACCTCGAAGCCTGGGATGTCTGGGAACGTTATACAAACGTCCTTAACTTGGCTGTAAATGCCTTCACTAAGAAGACACGGAGGATTAACGGAATTATTCATGGAGAATGGTCTGCAAACAACAGTGTGATGTGGTACCTATTGTACATTGTTATTTAGGAATAATTTACTCAATTTGGTTATGTTAGTCTGTGAGGCCCTTAAAGCTTGAATTGTTTTACTTGCCATTTGAGTCTATGATCAGAGACAATTTGTAGATCTCTCCTTTTTCTTTAGGAATTTTTTTTTGCTGTAATAGAGATTCTTGTAAGAACCTTTGAAATCTAGATTTGGGGGTATATTACCATATTGGACTTTTAATAAGATGTGAGTAACTGAGGGTTTTTCTCTGAACTTGGAAAGATAACAAATTTAAGAGTTGAAAAGTGATCTATATCACTGTGTATTTCTTAAGAACAAGGACATTCTTTTACAGCATAAGTATAGTACATTCCCAGAACAGAATCAAATCCAGGCTCTTACATCTTAGTTTTCATTTCTTAATTTCCTTTAATCTGGGATAGTTCCTCAGCATTTGTTTTTTTTTTTACTTTGATATTTTTCAAGAGTACAGACCAGTTATTTTGTTTAATGTACTTCAGTTGGAGTTTGTCTGATACTTTCTCGTGATTAGAATCAAATTAAGCATTTTGGCAGGTATAGCACAGAAGGCAGTGTCTTCCTTAGTTTGTCATATCAAAAGGCACTTGAAAATAGTTTATCCTAACATTAGTCGTGATAATTTTGATTGTTTGGTGAAGATGATGCCCACTAGGTTTCACCGTTATAACGTTATTATTTTCCTTTGTAAATAGTAAGTAATTTATGGGGAGATTTGTGAAATTATGTAAAAATTTTATCCAAGTTTCACTCATTAGTTTTAGTATCCGTTGGTGATTTTCTAGCTCCATTATTTCCTCTACATTTATTCATAAGCATTTTACTGGTTAGAGAGTATAACCTCCTATCTTACATAAATATTTACTTATTCATTTGTTTATATCACTATGGAATCATGAATTTCTATTTTATTCAATGAGATAAGATCTGTTATTATCATTTGTTATTGTGATGCTCAAATTGTTCCAGATTCAGCCCTATGGGACCCTATCAAGATGGCTTCTGTGTCCTTTTTATACATACCCATCATTTTTTCAGCAGGTTCTTATTTTCTCGTGCTCCATAACATTTCATATTTATCTTTTTTTTTTCTTTTTGTGACTGGTTTATTTTCACTTAGCATTATGTGCTCAAGGTTTATCCATGTTGTGGCATATTGCAGAATTTCCTTCCTTTTTATATTTATATATTTTTAATTGAAGTGTAGTTGATTTACAATGTTGTGCCAATCACTGCTGTGCAGCAATGACTCAGTTATACACATATATTCTTTTTCTAATATTCTTTTTCATTATGGTTTATCACAGGATATTAAATATAGTTCCCTGTCCTATACAGTAGGACCTTGTTGTTTATCTGTCCTTATATATAGTAGTTTACATCTGCTAATCCCAAACTCCCAGTCCTTCCGACCCTCCCCCTCCCGCTTGGCAACCACAAGTCCGTTCTCTATGTCTGTTTCTGTTTCCTAGGTAGGTTCATTTGTGTCCTATTTTAGATTCCACATGTAAGTGATATGATATGGTATTTGTCTTTCTCTTTCTGACTTACTTCACTTAGTATGATAATCTCTAGTTGCATCCATGTTGCTGCAAATGGCATTATTTCATTTTTTATGGCTGAGTAGTATTCCATAGTATATATGTACCACATCTTCTTTATCCATTCATCTGTCAATGGACATTTAGGTTGTTTCTGTGTTTTGGCTATTGTGAATAGTGCTGCTATGAACATAAGAGTGCATGTATCTTTTTGAATTATAGTTTGTTCAGGTATATGCACAGGAGTGGGATTGCTGGATCATATGGTAATTTTATTTTTAGTTTTCTGAGGAACCTCCACACTGTTTTCCATAGTGCCTGCACCAACTTACATTCCCACCAACAGTGTAGGAGGGTTCCCTTTTCTCCACACCCTCTCCAGCATTTGTTATTTGTAGACTTTTTAATGATGGCCATTCTGAATGGTGTGAGGTGGTACCTCATTGTAGTTTTGACTTGCATTTCTCTAATAATTAATGATGTTGAGCATCTTTTCATGTGCCTACTGGCCATCTGTATGTCATCTTTGGAGAAATGTCTATTAAGGTCTTCTGCCCATTTTTTGATTGTTTTGTTGTTGTTCACTGGTATGAGCTGTTTGTATATTTTGGAGATTAAGCCTCTGTCTGTACCATCATTTGCAAATATTTTCTCCCATTCTGTAGGTTGTCTTTTTTTTTTTTTATGGTTTCCTTTGCTGTGCAAAAGCCTGTAGGTTTGATTAGGTCCCATTTGTTTATTTTTGTTTTTATTTCTATTGCCTTGGGAGACTGACCTAAGAAAACATTGGTTCTATTTATGTCAGAGAATGTTTTGCCTGTGCTCTCTTCTAGGAGTTTTATGGTGTCATGCGTTATGTTTAAGTCTTTAAGCCATTTTGACTTTACTTTTGTGCGTGGTGTGAGGGTGTAGTCTAACTACATTGATTTACATGCAGCTGTCCAACTTTCCCAGCAGCACTTGCTGAAGAGACTGTCTTTTTCCCATTTTATATTCTTGCCTCCTTTGTCGAAGATTGACTGTAGGTGTGTGGGTTTATTTCTGGGCTCTCTATTCTGTTCTGTTGATCCATATGTCTGCTTTTGTACCAATACCATACTGTTTTGATTACTTTAGCTTTGTAGTATTGTCTGAAGTATGGGAAAGTTATGCCTCCTGCTTTTTTTTTTCCCTCAGGATTGCTTTGGCAATTCTGAGTCTTCTATGGTTCTGTAAAAATATTTAGATTGTTTTATATTTATCTTATAGATTCCTTGCCCTAACCCTGGAATCAAATTTTTGCAAGGAACTCTGGTTCCTTTTATTAGAGAATTATAAACCAGTATGTATGTGGGTATATGTGTATGTGTATATATGTATATATGCACACACACACATACTCAAATATATGTATATATATAGTTGATCCTTGAACAACATGGATTTGAACTGCACGGGTCCACTTATCCATGGAATTTTTTCAATAAATACTACAGTACTACACCATTGTGGTTGATTGAATCCAAGGATATGGACCCACAGATATAGAGGGCCAACTACAAAGTTATATGGGAATTTCAATGCAGAGGGTTGGCACCCCTAACCCATCTTCCATGTTGTTCAAGGATCAACTGTATAAATATGTTTGTATGTGTATATATGTATACATATATATATATATATATACACACACACACATATATGTATACACACAAGTTTGTATCAGATACTGGTTTCTAAATAATATTCACCAATATATAAAAACGTATACATATGTATGTATATGTGTGTGCATGAGTGTCCAATCCTTTTATTGCTTGGAAGTTTACCAATATATGAATACGTCATGATTTGTGAATATGTGAATTCCAACATGTGAATACGTCACATTCTCCTGTTAATGGACATTTGGGCTATTTCTATTTGGAGGCTATTGTACATGAAGCTTCTAAGAATATTCTTGTACAAGTTTTAAGGGACTTGTACAGTCATCCCTTGGTATCCATGAGGGGGTTGGCTCCAGGACTCTACACAGATACCAAAATCTGTGTATGCTTAAGTCCCATAGTCACCCCTCCATATATGTGGGTTCCATATCCACGGATTCAACCAGCTAAGAATCATGTATTACAGTTTACAATCCACAGTTGGTTGAATCAACAAATGTGGAATCCATGGATACAGAGAGCTGACTGTATTTATTGAAAAAATCTGCATATAAGTGAATCTGCACAATTCAAACCTGTTTTGTTCAAGGGTCAACTGTATTTTCATTTCTATCAGTAAATACCTAGGATTGGAATCACAGGGTAATAGGATAGATGTATGTTTAATTTTTATAAAAAATACTTTAAAAAATTTCAAAGTGGTTGTACAGTCTACATTACAGCCAGCAGTATGTAAACATTCAGTTGTTCTATATCCTCAACAATCAATTTGGTGTTGTAAGTCTTCTTAATTAACCTTTCCACACGGTCTAACTCATGATGTTGAACACCTTTTTCACACGTCTGTTGATCATTTATATATCTTCCCTTATGGACAGTGTGTTCAAAAATTTACCCATTGTTTTTCTTTTTATTATTGAATGCAGAATGTTTTAAAAGTTAATTCTGTATTCAAGTCTCTTTGTTAAGTATATGTATTGCTAATATTCACCCCCCAATCTGTGGCTTACCTGTTTTTAATGGTGTCTTTTTATGAGCAGATTTTAATTTTGAAGTAGCTTAAGTTATCAATTTTTTTCTTTTATGTTTATTGCTTTTTGTGTTCTAAGAAATCTTTGCCTACCTCAGGAGATTTTTTTGAACCAGAAGTTTTATAACTGTAGGATTTATGTTTAGGTGTATGAGCAATCTCAAATTAATTTTGAGTATGATGTGTAGCAGTTGATTTCTTTTCTGTTCCTCATATATTCAGCTGTTCCAATACCATTTGATAAAAAAGATCCTCTGTTCCCCATTGACTTCTTTTGGCATGGTTGTCAAAAAATCAGCTGTGAATCTATTTCCAGAATCTCTACTCTGCTCCATTAATCTATTTTATTCCCTATGCCAGTATCACAGTGTCTTGATTAATGTAGCTTTATAGTAAGTCTTGAAATCACGTAGTATAAGGCCTTTGAATTTGTACTACTTTTTCAGAATTGTTCTGGCTATTCCAGGTCTTCTGAATTTCTGTCAGAAACACAGCTGGGCTAGAGAGAGAGCTGAGCTCCTTAGGTATCAGAGTAGCTGCTTAACACAATGAGCCAAAATGAAGCCTTCAATCACTTACTTTGATAGAGTAAGCAAGAAGTAAAACTGGAAAAAGCACCAACTGCCCCCTGTTCTATTTTCCCCCTATGGAACAGCACATCAGTGGAGGATCAAGTGAATCAGCACAGGAATAAGGGTCTTCTCACTGTTGGGATGGCCCCAAACAGAAGGCTCTGGCAGTGCTATGGACCTTGAGTCAGAGGAGAGGGCAAAGGGGGAGGGCTAGGAGTGGAAGAGTACTAGGTACAGAGTCAGAGTGGGGAAAAAGTATATTCAGAGTACCACCTCATCCCCAATGAGGAGGCATCAGCAGAGGTGCTTGAAGACTTCTGCAAAGGCCTCAGAAAAAAATACCTACCAATGAAGGCACTTGAGCTAGGAATGAAAATGGGCATAAGAGCATAACCTGCTAGAGGGGCCTGGATCCTTGACCGCACCTCCCTTCAGAGACTGCAGTGCATTGGCTGTGCACTAAATCTGGTCTTCTGAGGGCAGCTTTCCCTTGAGAAGCCTACCAAGTAAAAAGCCTTTGTAATTGCCTATGGTCAGACTGAAAAATCACACAAAGGTTTTTAGCCCGGAACTGGACTCCTCAATTTCCATATACATTTTAGAATCAGCCTGTCAGTTTCATCCAAAACAGCTTGCTGGGTTTATGATTCAGGTTATATTGATTCCATGGAAAAATTTGGGGAAAATTGGCATGTTGATATTATTGTCTTCCCATCTATAAACATGGTGTAGCATTCTATTTATTTGGCATCTTTAATTTCTCTCAGCAATGCTTCATAATTTTGCAAGTATACTGTTATTGCATATATTTTGTTAAATTTATTTCAAAGTATTTTGCATATGTTGATAATATTGCAAATGGTATTATTTTTAAATTCATTTTCTAATTGTTCACTGCTTGTATTTAGAAACACTAGTGTTTTTGTATACTTGTATCCTATAGCTTTGTTAGTTAACTTATTGGTCTTAGTACTTACATGTGGTTTCCTTAAGATTTTATATATAGTCAATTATGTTTCTATGAATAGAAATCAGTTCTACTTTTGACTTTCTAGTTTTTTTTGTCTAGTACAGTGTTGAATAGACATGGTAAGAATGGACACTTTGCTTTATTACCAACCTTGGGGGAGAGTATTCAGTATTTCACCATTAAGAATATCATTAGCTGTAGATTTGTCAGAGATGCCTTTTAATCCTTATTTGCTGAAAAATTTTATCGTGAGTGACTTGTACATTCAGTCAAATTTGTTCACTGTATCTATTAAGATGGTTGTATTATTTTCTCCTTTATTTTGTTACTTTGGTGAATTACACTGATTAATTTTCAAATAGTATACTATTATTGCAGTCTTAGAATAAAATCCATTTGGTCATAATGTGTTATGCTTTTAATATATTACTCTGTCTGATATGGCAGTGTTTTATTAGGGATTTCTTAGAGCTTTTTTTTTTTTTTTTTTTTTTTTGTGGTACGCGGGCCTCTCACTGTTGTGGCCTCTCCCGTTGCGGAGCACAGGCTCCGGATGCGCAGGCTCAGCGGCCATGGCTCACGGGCCCAGCCGCTCCATGGCATATGGGATCTTCCCGGACCAGGGCACGAACCCGTGTCCCCTGCATCGGCAGGCGTACTCTCAACCACTGCGCCACCAGGGAAGCCGTCTTAGAGCTTTTTGATGAGGAATGTTAACCTTTAATTTTCTGTTTCTGTAATGTGTTTGTCAGGTTTTGGTATCAAGGTTTTTAGGCCTCATAAAATGAATTGAAAAGTGTTCTCACCTCCTCTGTTTTCAGAAAAATTTATATAAGGTTTGTATTATTTCTCTCCTAGATATTTGAACTAGCCAGGAAAGCCATGTGGCCTAGCGTTTTCTTTGTGGGAAGGTTTTAAATTACAGATCAATTTTTAAAACAGATATAGGGCTATTCAGATTTTCTTTTTTTTTTCTGGTTGTAATATATAATTGTATTCATGAAATCAATTTAACAATACTATAAAAATCTATTAAAATGTCCTTTTTTCATTTATTTTTTAATTGAATGGAATATTCTTTAAGTTCTGTAGTGCTTTACAATTTTCTTTTTTTTGGCTGCATTGGGTCTTCGTTGCTGCACACGGACGTTCTCTAGTTGCGGTGCACAGGCTTCTTATTTGCAGTGGCTTCTCTTGTTGCGGAGCAGAGGCTCTAGATGCTTGGGCTTCAGTAGTTGCAGCATGCGGGCTCATTAGTTGTGGCACATGGGCCCTAGAGCATGCAGGCTTCAGTAGTTGCAGCACGTTGGCCCTAGAGTGCGTGGGCTTCAGTAGTTGTGGCATGTGGACTCAGTACTTGTGGCTTGCGGGCTCTAGATTGCAGGCTCTATAGTTGTGGCACACGGGATTAGTTGCTCCATGGCATGTGGGATCTTCCAGGACCAGGGATTGAGCCCATGTCTCCTGCATTGGCAGGCAGATTCTTAACCACTGCACCACCAGGGAAGTTCAGCTTTACAATTTTCAAGTTTCACACACATGATTTCATATAATTCCATAATAACCTTTTTATTTATCACCTACCCCTATCTCGCCCTCTCCCCACTGGTAACAACTAGTTTATTCTCTGTATCTGCGATTCTGCTTTTTTTGGTCTTATTCACTAGTTTTTATATTTTTTAGATTCCACATGTAAGTGATATCATACAGTATTTGTCTTTCTTTGTCTGACTTATTTCACTTAGTATAATGCCCTCCAAGTCCATCCATGTTGCTGCAAGTGGCAAAATTTCATTCTTTTTTATGGGTGAGTAGTATTCCATTGTATATATCTATCTGCCAGATCTTCTTTATTTATTCATCTGTTGTTGAACACTAAGGTTGCTTTAATACCTTGGCAGTTGTAAAGAATGCTGCTATGAACACTAGGGTGCCTTTATCTTTTCAAATTAGTGGGTTGTTTTTGTTTGTTTTTTTTTTGGATTATATACCTAGAAGCAGAATTGCTGGCCACATGGTAGTTCTATTTTTAGTTTTTGAGAAACCTCCACACTGTTATCCACAGTGGCTGCACCAGGGACTATTTAGGTTTTCTATTTCTCTTTGTGTCCATTTTAGTAATATGTGATTTTCAAGGGACTTGTCATACATGTGAGACATGAAAAAAGCAATAAACATAATGATAGTTTGAAGTGGTTTTCAAAATTATTTTAATATAATTTTTATAACTTAAAATTCACCCATTTAAATTTACAGTTCAGTTATTTTGCAGAGTTGTGAAAACCATAAACACAATCAAGTTTTATAACTTTTTAACCACTCCCCCAAAAGACCCTCACTTTAATTTGTCATCAATTCTTATTCCTACCACTAATTTCTTTTTCATCTCTATAGATTTGCCTTTTCTGGACATATGGCATACATGAAATCATTTAATATGTGGTCGTTTCATCTAGCTTCCTTAACTTAGCATAATGTTTCTGAGATTCATCAATGTTGTAGAATCTATCAGTATTTCATTTCCTTTTATTGCTAAATAATATTTCATTTTATAGATATGCTAGATTTTATTTTTCTACTCAAAGCTCATGGACATTTAGATTGTTAATACTTTTTGGATATTATGAATAATGTTGCTATGAAAATTTATGAATAAGTCTTTGTGTAGACATAAGTTTTCATTTCTCTTGGGGATTTACCTAGAAGTGGAACTGATCTAGTTTTCTTGGGATATCTTTATCTAACTTTGATATGAGGGTAATACTGACTATGTAGAATGAATTCCATCTTGTATTTTCTGGCAAAGTTTGTAAAGGATTGGTCTTTTTCCTTAAATGTTTGATAGAATTCAACACTAAAGACATCTGGGCTTGGGTTTGCTCTGGTAGAACCCAGGCTGTGAAACTGGGGAGGGAGGAATCAGAGCAGCCCCTGGCCAAAATTCCACAGACTTCCACTGTTTTTACTCAGTTTCAGTAGATTTTCTTCAACAAACAATTCTCAATTTGATGTATGCTTTGGGAAATTTCCAGAGGCCTAAATACTGGTTTATGTCAATTTTGTCCACTTTTGTCATTGCTTTTTGAGGAAAGGACTTCTTGAGCTCCATATGCAGCCATTTCTATAAGTCCTGCTGACATAAAATTTATATATAACATTTCCTCATTATCCTTTTTATGTCACTGGGATTCTCATTTCTGATGTTGGTAACTTACATCTTCTCTCTTTTTTTTTTCTTGATCCATCTTATTAGAGACTTTCAATTTTATGAATATATTCAGAGAACCAACTTTTGGCTTCTGAATAGTCCCAATTGTTTTTCTGTTGTCTATATCATTAATTTAACCTCTTATTTTATTTTCTTCCTTCTACTTAGTTTGGATTTAATTTCCTCTTCTTTTTGTAGCTTCTTAAGCTGGAAGATTGCATAATTGCTTTCAGGTCTTTCATTTTTTCTTCTTTTTTTAATTGGGGTATGGTTGTTTTCTTTCTTATATTACCATTTAGAGTAATACATTTTTTCCTGCAAGTACTGCTTGAGCTACCTTCCATAAATATTGCCTTGTTATTTTCAATATCATTTAGTTTAAAATATTTCTTTCCTTTTTGCTCTTGGGTTATTTAGAACTGTGTTGTTTAATTTCCATATATTTGGGACTTTTCTATATACCTAATGATTATTGATTACCAATTTAATTACGTGTTTGAAAGAACATATTTTGTCATTTTTCATTCCTTTAACATTTATTGAAAATTTTGTTATGACCCAGCATATGATTTATTTTGGTAAATGTTCTGTTCCTTCTTTAGCCCCCAATTCTATAGTTTTAATCTGGTGTCATTTCCTTTTAGCCTCAGTAACTTATTTAGTATTCTTGTAGTAGAGTCTGATGACAGTGAATCTTCTTTCTATTTAATGGTGTAAATGCATGTAGGACTACTTATTTGTAAATCAACTAGAGAACTTTATTAATCTGGGCTTTATTCTTAATAATTGAGGGGATTTTTTTCCCCCAGGTGTTAGATTACTTCCAATAGTCATAATTTCTTTTCCTTTTTTAAAAACTGAAATATCCAAATAAGATATTCCTTTTATTTTTACAGTATATCAAAATCATGTGCCTCCCTGAATGCACATCTACTATCAGTACATTAAAGTGGATCTAAATAAAATAAGTATAGGTAATAGAATATTTTATTTTAGATACTTTATATTAAAATTATAATATTTAACTATAAGATATATCTGATTTCTTAAGTATACAAACAACAATCAATTAATAGTATATTAGAGTTGAACATCGGTCAAGTCAGGATGAGACAAGTTAAAAGTTTCAATAGCTATGAGATGATCATGTGATTCACCTTCATCAGGAAGGGAAGTAGTTTAGCTGGGTTTAGATTACAGCTATATTGAACAGTTATGTGGGAAACAAATATTAACAATTTCATCAGCACTACTGTGACCAGCTGACAAATACTGAATATTGTTTGGTCATCACTTTAAGCAGGTAAAAAATAAATAAACTTTTTCTAAGTGTTAAGAGAAATATTAGGCTGAGCAGAAAACTTGTAATACATTTCTCATTTTGAATTAGAAACCCTAAAACATAACCTTGTCTTTTATACATAGTGAAAAGTGTTTAACATAATTAGAAAGGTCCATCTGCTTAAGAAAAAAACAGATTTTATGATCTGAATACCTATCTGTATGTCTTTTTCTTGTAAATTATCCAGGTATCCTAAATTATCAGTAAATTCAGTTTGACACTAAACTAAGTTCTTGAATATAATTAAAGATCTAGAAATTATAATTTGAGCCAATACATGAAGGCCTAATGATTTGTAGTGTTATAAGTCCATTTTATTCAGGTCTTGTCTTTTATAATTTCTTTAAATACGGAATTTTATAATATTAAAATAGTATTTGTTTCTTTGACCAAGACAATTGATATTGGGAATTTAGGAAATTAAAATTAATTAGACTTTTTATGAGAAAATAAACCTAAGGCTTACATAACTTACAGCTGTCCAATAGAACTTTGTGCAGTAAGGAAATGTTCTATAATCTGTGCAGTAAAATATGGTACTGCTAGCTACACTGAGCACTTGAAATAAAGCCACTAAGACTAAGGAACTGAGCTTTCAATTCTGTTTGATTGGGCTTAAATGTTTAATTTTAATTTAACTTAATGTTAGCAATACTTGTTTATTTTTACATGGTGGTAAAATCAGAGAGAAAACACAAAGCTGTTTTAAAGATGAAATTATTAAATCAGTCTAATTTTTCCAGACTGTATCAACTACATATCACATGAGCATTTTTCCTGAGTATATATCAATAACAAAAATGTTAAGGTACTTAAAAGCAAATTTTTGCTTTTCATGTTGTGACCTAGTATCCAGTCATTAAATAAACTCATATTTAAACTTGTTTTTTGTCAATATTTTGAGTTACAGCTTTAGAAAGGAAAGTAATTTCTTTTTTAAAATTTAATTTTATTTATTTTTGGCTATATCGGGTCTTAGTTGCGGCACGTGGGATCTTCTTTGAGGCATGCGGGATCTTTCATTGAAGTGTGCGGGCTCTTCATTGTGGCGCACAGGCTCTTTGTTGTGGTGCAGGTGTCTCTCGTTGTGGCGCAGAGGCTCCAGGGCACGTGGGCTCTCTAGTTGTGGTGCGTGGATTCCAGAGCACGTGGGCTCTGTAGTTTATGGCACACAGGCTCTCTAGTTGAGGCACGAGAGGTCAGTAGTTCTGGTGCCCTGGCTTAGTTGCCCTGTGGCATGTGGGATCTTAGTTACCTGACCAGGGATCAAACCCACATCCACTGCATTGTAGGGTGGATTCTTTACCACTTGACCACCAGAGAAGTCCCAGGAAAGTAATTTCTTGAAGCACCAACATACATTTAAAGATATGAAATAGGAATATTTTTAAAATATTTGATTTTCACTTATGTAAGTGCTTATACATTAACATTGTTTATAAATGGCAAATAGAACAGGATGCCCATAGGACTTGTAGAGAATTTATAATCTATACTTTTAATTCCCTTTCTAAGGTAGACAAATTATATTAATTTCTTTATTTAAAAATATTTTATACTAATAAAATAGAAAAGTTTATCAACCCATACAATTTAAAAGAGCTAATTTAATAAGACACAGACTTTAAGGTAGATGTTGATTAAAGAAACAAAGAAGGGACTAATAAAATTAGTTATTTTTATTATAAATCCCAAATCTTGAAAATATCTCCCTGTTGATTAGTATTTTCTTTTGAATTTCCTCACCTACAAAATATTGGAAGAAAAAAATCACACACTTTTTTCTCAGTGAAATTACCTTTTGTGTAGGTTAACCAAAATATCCAATTAAAAGTATTTTTTTCTCTACCTATTATTGTTCTCTGTCCATTTCTCTCCAGAACACTATTAGGGACCACAATCCACAACTCTATAACTCTAGCTGTGATTCTTTCAGACTGCCATTTTGGTGGTATTTTTTTTTAATTTAATGTTTTTTATATTGGGGTATAGTTGATTTACAATGTTCTGTTAGTTTCAGGTGTACAGCAAAGTGGTTCAGTTATACATATACATAGATCCATTCTTTTTCAGATTCTTTTCCAATATAGATTATTACAGAATATTGAGTAGAGTTCCCTGTGCTATACAGTAGGTCCTTGTTGATTATATATTTTATATATAGTAGTGTGTATATGTTAATCTCAACCTCCTAATTTATCCAACCCACACACCTTTCCCCTTTGAAAACCATAAGTTTGTTTTTGAAGTCTGTGAGTCTGCTTCTGTTTTGTAAATAAGTTCATTTGCATCATCTTTTTAGTTTCCACATATAAGTGATATCATATGATATTTGTCTTTCTCTGTCTGACTTAATATGATAATCTCTAGGTCCATCTGTGTTGCTGCAAATGGCATTATTTTGTTCTTTTTTATGGCTGAGTAGTATTCCATTATATGTATGTACCATATCTTCTTTATCCATTCATCTGTCAATGGACATTTAGGTTGTTTCCAAGTCTTGGATATTGTAAATAGTGGTCTTGGATATTGTAAATAGTGCTGCAATGAACACTGGGGTGAATGTATCCTTTCGAACCATGGTTTTCTCCAGATATATGCCCAGGAGTGGGATTGCTGGATCATATGGAAGTATTATTTTTAATTTTTTTAGGAACCTCCATACTGTTCTCCATAGTGGTTATACCAATTTATCTATACATTACCACCAACATTGTCGAAGGGTCCCCTTTTCTCCACACCCTCTTCAGCATTTATTATTTGTAGACTTTTTGATAATGGCCATTCCGACAGATGTGAGGTGATACCTCATTGTGCTTTAGATTTGAATTTCTCTAGTAATTGGGAATGTTGAGCATCTTTTCACGTGCTTTTTGGCCATCTCTATAAATTCTTTGGAGAAATGTCTGTTTAGATCTTCTGCCCATTTTTTGATTAGGTTATTTGTTTTTTGTTATTGAGTGGCATGAGCTGTTTGTAGATTTTGGAGATTAATCCCTTGTCAGTGGCTTCATTTCCAAATATTTTCTCCCATTCTGTGGGTTGTCTTTTCGTTTTGTTTATGGTTTCCTTTTCTGTGCAAAAGCTTTAACTTTAATGAGGTCCCATTTGTTTATTTTTATTACTGTAGGAAGTAAATCCAAAAAGATACTGCTGCTATTTATGTCAAAGAGTCTTCTGCCTATCTTTTTCCTCTAAGAGTTCTATAGTATCCAGTCTTACATTTAGGGCTTTAATCCATATTTGTGTATGGAATTAGAGAATGTTCTAATTTCATTCCTTTACCTGTAGCTGTCCAGTTTTCCCAGCATCACTTATTGAGCAGGCTGTGTTTTCTCCATTGTATATTCTTGCCTTCTTTGTTGTAGATTAATTGACCATAGGTTCATGGGTTTATTTCTGGGCTTTCTATCCAGTTCCATTAATCTGTATTTCTGTTTTTCTGCCAGTACCATACTGTTTTGATGACTGTAGCTTTGTAGTATAGCCTGAAGAAGTCAGGGAGCCTGATTCATCCAGCTCTGTTTTTCTTTCTCAGGATTGCTTTGGCTATTTCAGGTCTTTTGTGTTTCCATACAAATTGTAAAATGTTCTACTGCTGCAAAAAATGCCATTGGTAATTTGATAGGGATTGCATTAAATCTGTATATTGCCTTGGGTGTATAGTCATTTTGACAATATTGATTCTTCCAGTCCAAGAACATGGTATATCTTTCCAACTGTTTTTGTCATCTTCAAATTCTTTCATCAGTGTCTTAGAGTTTTCAGAGTACAGCTCTTTTGCCTCCTTAGATAGGTTTATTCCTAGGTATTTTATTCTTTTTGATGCAGTGGTAAATGGGATTGTTTCCTTAATTTCTCTTTCTGATCTTTCATTGTTAGTGTATAGAAATGCAACAGGTTTCTGTGTATTAATTTTGTATCCTGCAACTTTACTGAATTCATTGATGAGATCTAGTAGTTTTCTGGTAGCATCTTTAGGATTTTCTATGTATAGTATCATGTCATCTGCAAACAGTGACAGTTTTATTTCTTCTTTTCCAATTTGGAAGTATATGGCTTATATGGCCTTAATTATGTTGAGATATGTTCCCTCTCTGTGCCCACTTGCTGGAGAGTTTTTATCATAAATGGGTATTGAATTTTGTCAAAAGCTTTTTCTACATCTATTGAGATGATCATATGGTTTTTATTCTTCAATTTGCTGATGTATTGTATCACATTGATTGATTTGTGGATATTGAAGAATCTTTGCATCCCTGGAATAAATCCCACTTGATCATGGTGTATGATCGTCTTAATGTATTGTTGGATTTGGTTTACTGGCACTTCGTTGAGAATTTTTGTGTCTATGATCATCAGTGATATTTGCCTGTAATTTTCTTTTTTTGTGATATCTTTGTCTGGATTTGGTATCAGGATGATGGTAGCCTCATAGAATGAGTATGAGACTGTTCCTTCTTCTGAAATTTTTTGGAAGAGTTTCAGAAGGATAGGTGTTAACTCTTCTCCAAATATTTGATAGAATTCACCCATGAAGCCATCTGGTCCTGGACTTTTGTTTGTTGGAAGTTTTTAAATCGCTGTTTCAATTTCAGTGCTGTGATTGGTCTGTTCGTATATTCTATTTCTTCCTGATTCAGTCTTTGAAGGTTGTACCTTGCTAAGAGTTTGTCCATTTCTTCTAGGTTGTCCATTTTATTGGCATACTGTTGTTTGTAGTAATCTCTTTTGATCCTTTGTATTTCTGTGGTGTCAGTTGTAACTGCACCTTTTTCATTTCTACTTTTATTGATTTGAGCACTTTCCCCTTTTTTTCTTGATGAGTCTGGATAAAGGTTTTTCAATTTTATCTTTTCAAGAACCAGCTTTTAGTTTCATTGATCTTTTCTACTGTTTTCTTCATCTCTATTTCATTTATTTCTTCTCTGATCTTTATGATTTCTTTTCCTTCTACTAACTTTGGGTTTTGTTTTTTCTTCTTTCTCTAGTTGCTTAAGGTGTAAGGTTGTTTATTTTTCTTGTTTCCTGAGGTAAGATTGTATTTCTGTAAACTTCCCTCTTAGAACTGCTTTTGCTGCATCCTATAGGTTTTGGATCATTGTATTTTTGTTGTCATATGTCTCTATTTTGTTATTTCCTCTCTGATTTCTTTGGTGATCCATTGGTTTTTTAGTAACATATTGTTTAATCTCTACGTGTTTGTGATTTTTACAATTTTTTTTCTTGTAGTTGATTTCTAATCTCATAGTGTTGTGGCTGGAAAATATGCTCGATATGATTTCAGTTTTCTTAAATTTACCAAGGCTCACTTTGTGGCCCAGCATGTGATCTATCCTTGAGAATGTTCCATGTGCACTTGAGAAGAATGTGTATTCTCCTGCTTTTGGATAGAATGTTCATCTGGTCTAATGTGTCATTTAAGGCCCATGTTTCCTTACTGATTTTCTGTCTGGATGATCGGTCCATTGATGTAAGTGGGGTGTTAAAGTCCCCCACTATTATTTTTGTGTTACTGTTGATTTCTCCTTTTATGGCTATTAATATTAGCCTTACATATTGAGGTGCTCCTATGTTGGATGCATATATATTTACAATTGTTATAATTTCTTCTTGGATTGACCCCTTGATCATTATGTAGTGTCCTTCTTTGTCCCTTGTAGTGGACTTTATTATAAAGTCTATTTTGTCTGATGTGAGTATTGCTACTCCAGCTTTCTTTTGACTTCCATTTGCATGGCATACCTTTTTCCATCCTCTCACTTTCAGGCTGTATGTGTCCCTAGATCTGAAGTGGGTCTCTTATAGACAGCATATATACGGGTCTTGTTTTTGTGTCCATTCGGCCAGTCTTTTGGTTGGAGCATTTACATTTAAGGTAATTATCAATATGTATGTTCTTATTGCCATTCTGTTAATTGTTTAGGATTTGTTTCTGAAGTTCTTTTTTCTTCCCTTTCTCTTTTGTTCTTGTTCTTCAGGCATCCCAGCACTGGAGTCTGTAGGCTGTTGGGTGGGGACATGTCTCAGTGCCAAAAGAGAGTTGTGTTTGGATTGATTTTTCTGTTTTGTGTGTGTATCTATTGTAGGTTTTTCATTTGCAGTTACCATGATGTTTTAATATAGCAGTCTATATATATACAAGATTTTTTTAAGTTGCCGGTTTCTTACTTTCAAATGCCTTTCCAATATCCTGCATTTGTGCTCTCCTCTTCTCACAGTTGCTGGTTTTGTGATCATATTTGTGTGTGTATATTTTCCTACCTTTACTATATGTTTGCCTTTACTGGTGTGCTTTCCCATTTGTAATGTTCTTGTTTCTAGTTGTGGCCTTTTCTTTTCTGCCTAGAGAAGTTCCTTTAGCATTTGTTGTAAAGCTGGTTTGGTGGTTCTGAATTCTGTTAGCTTCTGCTTGTCTGTAAAGCTTTTGATTTTTCCACTGAATCTGAATGAGAGCCTTGCTGGGTAGAGTATTCTTGGTTATAGGTTTTCCCCTTTCATCACTTTAAATATATCATGCCACCACTTTCTGGCCTGCAGAGTTTCTGCTGAAAAATCAGCTGATAACCATGTGGGGCATTCCTTTGTATGTTATTTGTTGCTTTTCCCTTTTGCTTTTAATATTTTCTCTGTCTTTATTTTTTGTCAGCTTGATTAATATGTGTCTTGGGGTGTTCCTCCTTGGTTTTATCCTGTATGGGACTATCTGTGCTTCCTGGACTTGAGTATTTCATTTCCCATGTTAGGGAATTTTTTGGCTATTATGTCTGCAAATATTTTCTCAGGGCCTTTCTCTCCTCTCCTTCTGGGATGCATATAATGTGAATGTTGGTGCATTTAATGTTATCCCAGAGGTCTTTGAGACTGTGCTCATTTCTTTTCATTCTTTTTTCTTTATTCTGTTCCATGGCCATGATTTCCACCAATCTGTCTTCCAGCTCACTTATCCTTTCTTCTGCCTCATTTATTCTGCTACTGATTCCGTCTAGTATATTATTTCAGTTATTGTATTGTTTATCTCTGTTCTTTAAATTTTCTATCCCTTTGTTAAACATTTCTTATATCTTCTTGGTCTATGCCTCCATTCTTTTTCTGAGATCTTGGATCATCTTTTACTCTGAATTATTTTTCAGGCAGATTGCCTATCTTCACTTATTTGTTCTTCTGGGGTTTTATCCTGTTCTTTCACCTGGAACATATTTCTCTGCCATCTCATATTTCTCTGCCGTCTAACTTTCTGTGTTTGTGGTCTCCATTTCTCAGGCTGCATGTTTGTAGTTTCTCTTGCTTCTGGTTTCTCTTGCCCCCTGGTGTGTGAGGTTGGTCCAGGGGCTTGTGCAGGCTTCCTGATGGGAGGGACTAGTCCCTGCCCACTGGTGGGTGGAGCTGGGTCTTGTCCCTCTGGTGGGCAGGGCCTTGTCAAGGAATGGCTTGCACTCCAGACAACTTTATGCGGCCTGTCTGCTGATGGGTGTGGCTGTGTTCCCACCCTGTTGGTTGTTTGATCTGAGGCATCCCAGCACTGGAGTCTGTTGGGTGGGGACATGTCTCAGTGCCAAAATGGCGACCTCCTGGAGAGCTCACACCAATGAATATTCCCTGGGGCCTCCACCACAAGTGTCCTTGCTCCCAGAGTGAGCTACAGCCGACCCCCACATCCCCAGGAGACCCTCCAGGACCCACAGGTAGGTCCAGCTCAGGCTCTTATGGAGTCACTGCTTTGCCATGGATCCCGGTGCACACAAGACCTTGTGTTTGCCCTCCCAAAGTGTAGTCTCTGTTTACCCCAGTCCTGTGCAGCTCCTGTACTCATGCCCCACTGGCCTTCAAAGCTAAATGCACTGGGGGCTCCTCCTCCTGATGCCAGACCTCCAGGCTGGGAAGCCTGATGCGGGGCTCAGAACTCTCACTCCTATGGGAGAACCTTTGTGATATAATTATTTTTCAGTTTGTGGGTAATCCAAACAGCAGGTATAGGATTTGACTATATTACAAAAGTGCCCCTCCTACCATCTTGTTGTGGCTTCTTTGTCTTTGGAATATAGAATATCTTTTTTGGTAGGTTCCGGTCTATTTTGTTGATGGTTGTTTAGCAGTTAATTGCAATTTTGGTGTTTTCGTGAGAAGAGCTGAGCTCAAGTCCTTCTACTCCACCATCTTGTCCTCAACCTCCCCCAGACTGTGGGTGCTGTGCCATGCCATGCCAGGGGCATAACGGCCCGTGGCTTCCCCAAGTCCAGGCTGGTGAGTTGGAGTCATTGCTCTGGCCTAGCTGCTTTTTCTGGCCTCACTGATTCAGGGCTGGGGCCACAACCCTAGGCCAGAGGTGGCACCCTCAAAGCATGGTGGGACGGTCAACCACCAGGTCAGGAAGCACGTGGGTCCATTCTGGTAATAATTTAATTAAATATTAATGTTAAAAATAAACTTTATTAAAGTATTAATGTATATGAAATAAAGTTTCCTAATTATAAGTATGTAATATGAGTTTTGACAAATATACATGACAATATAAGTTATGTAACCACAACAGACTAATTTTATAAAAACTATTCATCACCTTAAAAGGTTCTCTCGTGCCCTTTGCATTCAATTATTACCTCTCACTCCTTGGCCCCACAAAACCACTGATTTGCTTTGTGTCACCATAGTTTTTACATTTACTACAATTTTATATAAATAGAAACATAAATAATTTTGTTTGTTTTCTTTCACTTAGCATAATGCTTTTGTGATTCATCCTTATTTTCATTGCTGCATAATATCCCATTATGTGGATATACAAAAATGTGTTGTGTCCGTTAACGGTGGAAATTTGGGTTGTTTCCAGTTTGGGGCTGTTATGAATAAATCTGCTATTAACATTCAGGTAAAAGTCCTTGTGTAACATTTATTTGTATTTTCTTGAGTAGATAAGAGGAGAATTACTGAGTCATATGGTAAGTATATGTTTATGAGACAGGATAAACTATTTTATAAAGAGGTTATATCATTTTGCTATCCCACCAGCAATGTATGAGGGTTTTGGTTTTTCCACATTCTTGTCAACACTTCCTATTGTCGATATTTTCAATTAGATACCAGTGATGGGTGCACTGGTATCTAGTAGTGATTTTAATTTACATATTCCTAGTAACTAATGATGTTCAGCATCTTTCAAGTGCTTATTTCACATTTGTGCATCTTGTTTGGTGAAATGTCTGTTCAAAACTTTTACCTACTTTTTAAATCAAGTTGTCTTATTATTACTGGGAGTTCTGTAAATATTTTGAATAAGATATGTATTTTCCAAATATCTTCTCTCAGTCTGTGGCTAATCTTTTCATTTTGTTAATGGTATCTTTTGTAGAGCAAAATGATTTAATTTTGATGTCATGCAGGTTATCAATTTTTTATTTTATGGTTTGTGCTTTTCATACCCTTTTAAACTGTTGTCTAACCCAAGATTACTATGATTTTCTTCTGATCCATTTTAAGTTAATTTTTGCGTTTTATGAAAGGTGAAAGTTAAGGCTCTATTTTTAATTTATGGGTATCTAATTGTTTTATCATTTATTGAAAATATTATCTTTCCTCTGAGTTGCCATAGCACTTTCGCCAAATATTGTCATTTATGTGTGTGTTTGTGGATATTGTTTCATTACACTAATATTTATATTTTTTCAATACCAGCCTATTGTGATTCCTGTAGCTTTAGAGTATGTCTTGAAATTTTATAGTGTAGCTCCTTAAACTTTTTTATTTTTGAAAACCATTTGGGCTATTTTAGATCACTACATTTTCATACATAGTTTAGAATCATGTTTCAATTTCTTAAACAAAAAAAGTCTGCTGGGATTTTGTTTGGCATTGCTTTCACTTTGTAGATCAATTTGGGGAAAATGAACAATATTGAGTTTTCTGACCATTGATCAAGGTACATCTCTTTATTTAGGTCTTCTTTCATTTCCCTCAACATGGTTTATAATTTTCAGTATACATATTTTCTACATGTGTTAAATTTATACCTATTTTATAATTTGATGCTATTATGAGTATTGGATGGAGAGTTCTATAAATTTCAGTTTAGTCAAGGATGTCAATAGTGTTGTTCAGAACTTCTATATTCTAATTATTTTTTGCCTAATAATTCTATCGATTATTGAAAGAAGAATGTTTGCATCCTCAGCCTTAATTGTAGATTTGTCTGTTTTTCCTTCTAACTCTCAGTATTTCTCCATGTATTTTGAAGGTCTGTTACCAGATGAATCCACATAAAAGGTTGCTATATCTTCTTGATGAATTGACTTCATAATCATTCTCCCTATTTATCTCTCAAAATTTTTCTTGTTCTGAAATATACTTTGTCTATATTAATGATCCATTAATATAGCCACTTCAGCCTTCATTTAATTAGTGTTTTCATGGTATACATTTTCCATTCTTTTAACTTATTTTTAAACTGTATTTGTCGTAGGCAACATATATTGGATCTGAATTTTTTTTTCCACTCAGGCAATCTCTGCCCTTAATTGGAGTGTTTAGACAATTTATTGACTTTAATGTGATTATCCCTATTGTTGCCTTGAATGAAAAGATTTTTCTATTTGTCCCATTTGTTCTCGCATTTGTTTCTTTTTTATGTTACCTTTTAATGATTCTATTTTATGTCCTATTGTCCTAAGTATTTGTTTTAAATTTTAATTTAAAAACTTTTTTTTTAATTTACATTTTGCTCTTTGGTTTATTATGTATATTATATATATATCTTTAACTTCAAATAAATAAACAGCATTATACCACTTCACATATAAGAATCCTTTAACAGTATACTTCTCTCTTCCTGTTCTCTCTCTCTTCCTGTTCTTAGTACTACTGTTGCCATATATTTTATTTCTATCATGTTATAAATCCCACAATACATTGTTATTTGCATTTTAAGTGATCAATGATTTTTTGAAGAAATGAGTCTTTAATATTAATCCACATATTTAACCACTTATGGTGTTCTTCATTACTTAGTGTAGATCCATATTTTAATCTGGAATCATTTTTCTTCTGCCTAAAGGACTTCCTTTATTATTTCTTTTTAATACTTCAGCTATTTTATTTAAAGATAAGTTATCAATACTGACAGGCCAAAAAATTCTAGACTAAGATAATGCTATGGAGAATAGGGTAGCTATTTTATATACAAGGGATTAGAAGGCATATTGTGTTCCTACAGTACAGTTGCTCTAGTTTTTATATACAATGTTTAAAGGTTACTTTCCATTTATAGTTATTACAAAATATTGGCTGCATTCCCCATGTTGTACAATACATCCTGGAACCTATCTTACACCCAATAGTTTATACTTCCTACTCCCAGACCCCTCCCCTTCTCTCCCCACTGGTAACCACTAGTTTGTTCTCTTTATCTGTTGAGTCTGCTTCTTTTTTATTATATTCACTAGTTTGTTGTATTTTTTGTCGATTCCACATACAAGTGATAACACGCAGTATTTGTCTTTCTCTGTCTGACTTATTTCACTTAGCATAATGCCATCTGAGTCCACTCATGCTGCTGCAAATGGCAACATTTCATTCCCCTTTTTGCTCTATTTTATATTGGAAATGCTTTTTAAAATTTTAATGTTTATTTTCTTATTAGTCATCCTTTTTTTTTAAGAAAATTAAAATGTGAAAAGTGTATATTTAGGAGTTGAGCAAATAGTACATATGTATGTGTGTGTGTATATATATATATATATTTTTTTTTTTTATTCAAACAGAAAGTCACAAAAATTATAAACATCCTCATCAGTTCACTCAGTCCCGTGTAATTAATGTTTTTTATCTTGATCTTTTGTTAGCACTTTTATGAGTTCATCAGTTTTCCATTAGAGTTCTGAAAATGCTTATTCATTCAGTTCAGCAGTATAGTCAGTTACCAGAAACCTGTACTTGTCAGAGTCTTTTCCATGAATTCCTTGAAGATGAAACCCTTTTATAGGAACATACTTTCAAAAGCATCAGAATACACCCAGAACTGTCTGTAAATGACAAAAGACTTAAAAATGACCACGGTTAAAGATTTGATGAAAGTTCATAATAATGCAATTGACAAGGAAATTTAGTTATTTCTGAGATATACATTTTAAAGTAATAACTAGAATTATGACATATAACATTATACCAGAACATATAAGATTTTTAGAAATTTCATGTAATGTCTGAAACATTTATATTAACATATTTCCATACAAATAACCCAAAGAAAGTTTAGTATTAGTTGTTTTGTTTGTTTGTTTGTTTGTTTATATTGCAGGTTCTTATTAGTCATCCATTTTATACACATCAGCGTATACATGTCAATCCCAATGTCCCAATTCAGCACACCACCACCACCACCCCCCGCCACTTTCCCCCCTTGGTGTCTATATGTTTTGTTCTCTACATCTGTGTCTCAATTTCTGCTCTGCAAACCAGTTCATCTGTACCATTTTCTAGGTTCCACATATTTGTGCTAATATACGATATTTGTTTTTCTCTTTCTGACTTACTTCACTCTGTATAACAGTCTCTAGATGCATCCATGTCTCTACAAATGACCCAATTTTGTTCCTTTTTATGGCTAAGTATATTCCATTGTATATATGTACCACATCTTCTTTATCCATTCGTCTGTCCATGGGTATTTAGGTTGCTTCCATGATGTGGCTATTGTAAATAGTGCTGCAGTGAACATTGGGGTGCATGTGTCTTTTTGAATTATGGTTTCCTCTGGGTATATATATGCCCAGTAGTGGGATTGCTGGGTCATATGGTAATTCTATTTTTAGTTCTCTAAGGAACCCCCATACTGTTCTCCATAGTGGCTGTATCAATTTACATTCCCACCAACAGTGCAAGAGGGTTCCTTTTTCTCCACACCCTCTCCAGCATTTGTTGTTTGTAGATTTTCTGATGATGCCCATTCTAACTGGTGTGAGGTGATACCTCATTGTAGTTTTGATTTGATTCTCTAATGATTAGTGATGTTGAGCAGCTTTTCATGTGCTTCTTGGCCATCTGTATGTCTTCTTTGGAGAAATGTCTATTTAGGTATTCTGCCCATTTTTGGATTGGGTTTTTTTTTTTTAATATTGAGCTGCATGAGCTGTTTATATATTTTGCAGATTAATCCCTTGTCAGTTGCTTCGTTTGCAAATATTTTCTCCCATTCTGAGGGTTGTCTTTTCGTCTTATTTATGGTTTCCTTTGCTGTGCAAAAGCTTTTAAGTTTCATTAGGTCCCATTTGTTTATTTTTGTTTTTATTTCCATTACTCTAGGAGGTGGATCAAAAAATATCTTGGGTTTATTTTTGTAGGTCCGTTTCTTCTCTTGCGTTTCCCATTTAGAGAAGTTCCTTTAGCATTTGTTGTAGAGCTGGTTTGGTGGTGCTGAATTCTCTTAGCTTTTGCTTGTCTGTAAAATTTTTGATATCTCCATCGAATCTGAATGAGATCCTTGCTGGGTAGAGTAATCTTGGTTGTACATTCTTCCCTTTCATCACTTTAAGTATATCATGTACTCTCTTCTGGCTTGTAGAGTTTCTGCAGAGAAATCTGCTGTTAACCTTATGGGAGTTCCCTTGTATGTTATTTGTCATTTTTCCCTTGTTGCTTTCAGTAATTTTTCTTTGTGTAATTTTTGCCAATTTGATTACTATGTGTCTCGGCATGTTTCTCCTTGGGTTTGTCCTGTATGGGACTCTCTGCACTTGCTGGATTTGGGTGGCAATTTCCTTTCCCATGTTAGGGAAGTTTTCGACTATAATCTCCTCAGATATTTTCTCGGGTCCTTTCTCTCTCTTCTTCTTCTTCTGAGACCCCTATAATGCGAATGTTGTTGCGTTTGATGCTGTCCCAGAGGTCTCTTAGGCTGTCTTCATTTCTTTTCATTCTTTTTTCTTTATTCTTTTCTACAGCTGTGAATTCCACCGTTCTGTCTTCCAGGTCACTTATCCGTTCTTCTGCCTCCATTATTCTGCTATTGATTCCTTCTAGTGTATTTTTCATTTCAGCTATTGTATTGTTCATCTGTTTCTTCTTTAATTCTTCTAGGTCTTTATTAAACATTTCTTGCATCCTCTGGATCTTTGCCTCTGTTCTTGTTACGAGGTCCTGGATCATATTTGCTATCATTATTCTGAATTCTTTTTCTGCAAGGTTGCCTATCTCCACTTCATTTAGTTTTTCTGGGGTTTTATCTTGTTCCTTCATCTGGTACATAGCCGTCTGCCTTTTCATCTTATCTTTCTGTGAATGTGGTTTTTATTCCACAGGCTGCAGGGCTGTAGTTCTTCTTGCTTCTGCTGTCTGCCCTCTGGTGGATGAGGCTATCTAAGAGGCTTGTAGAAGTTTCCTGATGGGAGGGACTGGTAGTGGGTAGAGCTGACTGTTGCTCTGGTGGGCAGAGCTCAGTAAAACTTTAATCCACTTGTCTGCTGATGGGTGGGGCTGGGTTCCCTCCCTGTTGCTTGTTTGGCCTGAGGTGACCCAACACTGGAGCCTACCGCGGCTGTTTGGTGGGGCTAATGGCAGTCTCTGGGAGGTCTCAAGCCAAGGAGTACTTTCCAGAACTTCTGCTGCCAGTGTCCTTGTCCCCTGGTGAGCCACAACTGCCCCCCTCCTCTGCAGGAGACCCTCCAACACTAGCAGGTAGGTCTGGTTCAGTCTCCTATGGGGTCACTGCTCCTTCCTCTGGGTCCCGATGTGCATACTACTTTGTGTGTGCCCTCCAAGAGTGGAGTCTCTGTTTCCCCCAGTCCTGCCATCAAATCCCACTAGCCTTCAAAGTCTGATTCTCTAGGAATTCCTCCTCCCATTGCCAGACCCCCAGGTTGGGAAGCCTGACATGGGGCTCAGAACCTTCACTCCAGTGGGTGGACTTCTATGGTATAAGTATTCTCCAGTTTGTGAGTCACCCACCCAGCAGTTATGGGGTTTGATTTTATTGTGATAGCACCCCTCCTATCATCTCATTGCAGCTTGTCCTTTGTCTTTGCATGTGGGGTATCTTTTTTGGTGAGTTCCAGTGTCCTTCTGTCGATGATTGTTCAGCAGTTAGTTGTGATTCCAGTGTTCTCGAAAGAGGGAGTGAGAGCATGTCCTTCTACTCCGCCATTTTGAACCAATCTCTTCCTTTATTATTTCTTATAGTACATGTCTCCTAGTGATGAACTCCCTCAGATTTTTATTCATGAGTAAAAATCTGTATTTCACCATTTGAAAGATATGTGCTGAGTATAGAATTTTATTTTGACCCATTATAATCATTTGTTGCTTTCAAGATGTCATGTCATTTTGGACTGTGTAGTTTCCAGTGAGTAGATTTCATCATTCTTATCTTTGCCTCTGTGTAGGAAATATATCTTTTCTCTCTGGCTGCTTTTAACATTTTTTCTTCATCACTAGTTTTCAACAGTGTGATGATGTATTTTCCTTTGTTTATTCTGCTTAGGAGTTTCTTGGATCTTTAGGTTTACTGTTACCAAGTTTGGCTATCATTTTGCTATTTTGGTTTCATTGCTGTAAATATGTTTTCTGCTGATCTTCCTTTCTGAGGCTCCAATTACATTTATTCTAGACTGCTCAATTTTGTCCCAGGGGTCAGTGATGCTTTGGGGTTTTCTTCTCTCTCATGTTTCTTTTTGGAAATTTTCTATTGCTTTTTATTCAAGTTCACTATTCTTCTCTGCTATGATGTCTAATATTCAGATAAAAATATATCTGAAATGATTAAATTACCTCTCAAAATTTGAGTCTTTTTAATATCTTCTAATTCTCACTTTATCACATTCATGTTTTCCTCAGCCTTCTTGAATATCTGGAATATATTTTCCAAAGCATTTTTAATATCCTTTTCTGCTAATTTTATCATCTCTTTTATTTCTAGGTATGTTTCTGGTGATTTACTTTTTTCCTCTGGTTATCCATCTTTTTCTTGATACCTACTACTTTTCACATAGTTAACATTGTGAATTTTACATTTATGGTGATATTTTGTTGGATTCTTTTCAATAGATAGTTATCTGGAAGGAAGTTATGTTACTTAGAATCAGTTTTTAAGCTTTTTTAGGGTGGGTCTAGAAAAGCCTTTAGTTTATGGCTAATTTGTTCCCACTACTGAAGTGACACCCCTATATCTGTTTTCCCATGTAGTTGGAGATCTCAGCAGTTTGGCTGGTAGTGACATGAAATATTCTCAGCCTTGTATGAGCTTTGTGAATTGTTCTGCTTTATCCTTTTGGTGGTTTGTTCCCAAGCCTGGGGTAGTTTATTCACATGGATGCACAGATCAGTACCCAGACAAAATTTCAAGAGAACCGTTCTATAAATCTCTGGTGTCTTCTATCTATGCAGCTCTCTTCTCTCTAGTATTTTGCCTCATAAATTCTGTTTTTGCCACATTAGACTCTGATTTCTGTCTCCTTGGTTTGGTGAGACTTCTGATCTCTCCTTGAGTTTCAGTTTCCTGGGAAATCGCTCCATTCAGTAAGCTAGAACACTTAGTTTAAACTAAAGTTTACTTCGATTGTTATCCTTCTCTCATCTTATTCTATGTTGCCTGTTGACCAATATGTGAAGACTGCCGTTTAATATATTTTGTTCAGCTTCCTAGTTAAGGTAGGAGATTAAATCCAGTATCCATGTTGACTTTTCAACAACAATTGCCTAACCTCCCCAAACCTAAGGTATAACTTTCCAGGATTCTTACTTACTTACTTACTTGTTTATTTATGGCTGCGTTGAGTCTTTGTTGCTGCATGCAGGCTTTCTCAGTTGCATCAAGTGGGGGCTACTTTTCATTGTGGTGCACAGGCTTCTCATTGCGGTGGAGTTTGTTGCGGAGCACGGGCTTTAGGCACATGGGCTTCAGTAGTTGTGGCTTACAGGCTTAGTTGCTCCCCGGCACATGGGGTCTTCCCGGACCAGGGATCGAACCCGTGTCCCCTACATTGGCATGTGGATTCTTAAGCACCGCACCACCAGGGAAGTCCCCAGTATTCTTATTTTTAATTCAAAAAGAAAAATATTTTTGTTGGTGTCATACATTCTAGTTGCCTTTTTTTCTCTTCTCAGTACTGCATTTGGGAACTCTCTCATACCTGTAAGCAGAAGTAATTAACTACTTTTTAACATTAAAAGTTTAGAGATATTAATTTGCTACAATATATAGTATGTATAATATTGCACTTATAATAATATTAAGATCAGTTCTACTTTTGTGTGGAAATTTTTCAAACTACTTTAATAACATTTGTGACTTGATGCTAATAAAAGCTCTGTGAACTAGATAAATCTAGCGTTATAATTCTCATTACAAAGTAAAGAAGCTAAGGCCTCACAAGATTCATTAATTTTTCTCAATCGCATAACCTATAAATGATGAGATAGGATCTTCTGACTTTTATAACAATGTTTTTTCCAATTTTCCAGAGTCTGTCTTCCTGGAAGATATAGAACTTTATGTAAAATAGCAAAACATCTAGTATAGTATGGTAGCAAAACTTTTCACTTTTCGTGAGGAAGGCAATATGGTGGAATAGAAATAACTAGATTTAGAGTAAGCGGGTGATTTGTCAGTCATATTCAATCTAAGTAATAAAAACAACGTGGAATTACATAAAATGAGCAAAACAACTTTTATACAACTATTTTATATTTACTTTAGGAAACAAAAAGCAGATTTACAATTGTTCAGCTAAAGGGCATGTTGTAAATGGAGCAAAAAGAGAGTTTAGTGTATGCCAGTTGTTAAGGTGACCAAAATGCCTGCTTAGGAGATCCATTTTAATTTTTCAGGAGATTTAGTTAAGAAATTAATCAAATGGCCTTTGTATTTTAGTAAATGGGACAAAATAAAGAACAAAAGATTGAGAAATTTTTAAATTTTTGTGAATGAGTTAGATCTCTGTTCATACCTACTATGGTGTCAAAATCTTTGATATATGTAGTTAATCTTTATGTAAAATCTTGTGTTAAGTATACACTCTGTTTAAGAAGAGAATTAATTTCGAACCTAATAATTATTATTTTTGAAAAAAGTCACCTAATTGCATACCTAAGCAGCTGTAGCTATTGAAGTATGACATTTCTTGATCTGTTCCCCCCTTCATAGCAAAAAGATTTTATATGATTCATCTGTAAAAACATAAAATCAAGTTAAAGAGCAAGTTGAGTAATCACTACTTACATGATAAAATATATGAGAAAATATGATTGCAGGTCATTCCTATTTTTTGCAGTGGTCATGGCTATTATATAAGGTTAACGTATCCTATGTAAAGGCACCATATCCTTCCTGACTTTCACCAGTCACTGCCTGACTTACCCAACCCTAAAGCATTACTTTCCAATAATCTTATTTATTTTTAAATTCAGAGATAAAAATAATAATGGTTGGTGTAATACATTCTAGTTGCATTTTTTTTTTCTCTCAGAGTTGCATTTGGGAACTGCAATGGGTTGGCTGTGGTGGATTTTATACAGAAGACAGTACTGTTAAGCATGGGGACCATTGACCTATATAGATCAAGTGACCTGTACCAACGACAACCACGGTCTCCTCGAAAAAACAAGCAGTTCATTGCAGGTAGGAGATAAGATCATTATGAACTTGATTAGTTCACCTGTTTTCTTACCTTTAGATTTCTTGTCTTTCTTCTGTGATGCTATTCAAATGCACAGCAATATAAAGTCAACATACTTTACAATACCACGTAAGTAAAATTGGTCAGAAACATAGTAAGAATCTTTGAAAGGGTAAAGGAGGTGTTTAAACTTCAATTTGTTGTTAACGTTAGGAAGGATCTCAAGTTTCTTAAGTTGAATTCCTAAAAAATAACAAAAGATAAGAAGGTATTAAATATAAAAATGCTAAAATCAGGCTATCTAGTTGAAAAAGCTGCTTGCAATGGTTGTGTTAACTGGGATAGTTTTCTTCTAATATATGATAGCTTTAAAAATATAACTTAAGGTCATTCACTAGTTTTAATATTTTAAAGTAACTCCATTTTTTGGCTGTCACCTTTCCTTGTTGGATGGTGACTTTCTTGGAGGTATTTTCACAAATGCAGTAAACATTATTAACATCTTAAAATGCTATGAAAGATGATATTTTTCTTGACAAATTAGAAAAACATACAAAGTTAGTAAAATACAAGCCAAAATACTTTCTACGCATAACGCCAAACCTTGATATGCCAAATTATCCAAAGTTGTACTAAAATTTCAGTACATATCCAAATAGCTGGCTTTGCAAACATTGCCAACATTTTGTATATTTTCTGTCCACTGACATAGTTTAGTTGGTAAAATATTGGCTGAGCTAAAAGGTTTGCAGGTGGAAATGCATCTATAGTATTATGTGTTATTTTATACAGTTTTTAAAATTTTCTACTGTTTTTTAAAATAATCAGTTGAATATTGACACTTTTACTAAATATACCCACGTAAAGACTATTTTAAAGTAAAAAGAGTACATTATGGTAGGTGTTATTTTCTAAATAGCAAATGTGCCAAATTTAACATCTGAATGTGGTAATAAATGAAGTTTCCTTTTGAACTAATGATAAATTACTTGATATACTGAAATTCTCCTTCTTTGTTAATCTTTCTTTTGTAAACCTATACCCTTTCCAAATTGCTAATTTAGACCCTTTTCAAGGAGCACAAAAGTTCTCCTTCAGAACCTGGAGCTTCTTTGTTTTTTGTTAGGGATCTCAACTTTTAGCAATATTTTATGAGTGCTAGCAATGTAAAATTAGACAGGTTCTGCTTCTACCACTACTGGCTTTTGAAAGAAAGGCAGAGTAAGAGAAATTGTGCATGAATATACCATGAGATCCCCTCACGATTGAGAAAGAGAAAGTTGACTTTTGAAAGTTCATGGACTCTTGATTGATAGAAAGATGTTAGGGGATAGTAGGCACTGTTTGCATGCTGAAACACTAATTCAATCAGAAAAGCTGTGGATCCTAAGACAACATCTAAATTACTTGCTGGATATACACAGTGGGATGACAAAGTATATATTTTGACAGAGGTAATACAATTATTATTTAATTTAAACTTACTTACTGAGCCTCAAAAATTATGATTAGAGCTCAGAATTTTAATGACTTTAAAATTAGGAAAAACTGTGATGAAGTTGTAAACTCTGCTTGTATTTAGTATATATAATGAGTACTCTGTTATTAAAAAAAAAGACTAAAATCCCTAAGCTTTCTTGTTAATACTGAAGATTAAAGACAACCATTTTTATATTTATGAGGTAACATACATATTACTTATAAGCTAAATAAGTTTACTATGTAAAAAGCATAAAGAGAAATATGCCATTTATTTTTATAAGATATTTGATTAACTAAAATTACTACAGCATTCTCATCATTCATCTATCACCTCACTTTCTAATTGATTTAATTTTTTAATATCTCCTTTCTAATTTGATTACCTAAACTTGCTGCAATTTCTTCATCTTGGCTGTTCTATATTCTGGTATGATATCACTTCCTTTCACTTTAGACTATTTTTCTCTCTTTCTTCTGCCTGCTGCTGATGCTGGTGTTCTGGCATGTTCCAAAGACAACTTTTGCATGCGTGGCCTGTCTAACTTTTATCCTGATTTAACGAAACGGATCCGTACTTCCTACCAGAGTAAGTTCAATAAAGGTTAGGCAAATAGCTTTTTTTTAAGTCATAATGCTTGAGTTAAATCCATATATCTGTGCTTAGTAATGTGTTTTTAAAAACACATTCAGCATGCATGCAAATTTTTGTTTTGTTACGGAAATGCAACCTGATAATGTTAATAAAAATTATATAAATATTTCAAATAGTTATATACCCATTTACCCATATTCATTGTTTCAGTGTTTATTTCAAACCATGTGTACCATGTGCTATTAGTCCAAGAGCCATTGTCTTTTGTTTTGAGGAGGAAGAGCCATGGTGTCCTTGTAAATAATAAACCTGATATTCTAGCATCAATAATAATTGAATGCTTATTTTGGAAACCTTATGCCTTTGGCCATTTTATAAAATTATTTTAACCAGGGCCACAATACTTGCTTTTTCTAATGTAATTAGATTTCTTGGAGGTAGCATTTCTGATGCTTTTCATTAAAATAGAATATACAAACACACATTTCTATAGTGAATTTAGGAAACAAACATTGTGAAACTGGGGAATTAAGGTCACAAATAAAAGTCACTAATATTAACATTTACCATGGTAGCAAATGCAAATCTGAAGATGGTGTGTCAGATATTCTATTAAATGGTGCAGAAAGAGTGGGGAGTGAGAGTATGATTGGAGGTGCAGATGATACTAGTGATATTATGGGTGAATACTTATTGACATGAGAAGATGTATATAATATGTTAATCAATATGTTTAAAAAGAACTTAATACATATAAGACAATCTCATATTTGTATAAAATATATATATGGATACATACATGTTTGTTGCTTGTATCCTAAATTTCTTTAGACCTCACCTCACCAGCTTGTACATACTTAATGGAATTACATCACTTATAAAAACCTAAAATTTTGTGTTCCATTAGCTAAAAGAAGTCAATACCTGTGAAAGCCTTAAAGTTTTTCTGGGGTGCAGAGGGTGACTTATTTTTGCTCAGAACTATTCTTTAGTTTTCTACTCTGAGCACCCCCTTTTTCAGTGCTTCCCACTGCCTCTACTCCTGGTGCCTTGTGATAGAACACATATCTGTGTTGGCTTCTGCTGTTACTAAAACAGAAACTTATTAGGTATTATAACATTTCTTGACACCTGAAAATTATATGAAATTTTAGTTTCCATAATTAAAATTTCCATAAAAGTTGTATTGGAACACAGCCAAACTCATTCATTTACATATTGTTTCTGGCTGCTTCCAAACTACAATGGCAGAATTGAGTAGTTGCAACAGAAACCATATGGCCCCTAGAGAATGGACTTGAGGATACGGGGAAGGGAAAGGGTAAGCTGGGACAAAGTGAGAGAGTGGCATGGACATATATACACTACCAAACGTAAAATAGATAGCTAGTGGGAAGCAACTACATAGCACAGGGAGATCAGCTCGATGCTTTGTGACCACCTAGAGGGGTGGGATAGGGAGGGTGGGAGGGAGGGAGATGCAAGAGGGAAGAGATATGGGGACATATGTATATGTATAACTGATTCACTTTGTTATAAAGCAGAAACTGACACACGATTGTAAAGCAATTATACTCTAATAAAGATGTTAAGGGCTTCCCTGGTGGCACAATGGTTGAGAGTCTGCCTGCCGATGCAGGGGACACGGGTTCGTGCCCTGGTCCGGGAAGATCCCACATGCCGCAGAGCGGCTGGGTCCGTGAGCCATGGCCGCTGAGCCTGCGTGTCCGGAGCCTGTGCTCCGCAACGGGAGAGGCCACAACAGTGAGAGGCCCGTGTACAGCAAAAAAAAAAAGATGTTAAAAAAAAAAAATTGCCCACCCGAAAAAAAAAAAAGAAACCATATGGCCCATGAGACCTAAATATTTACTGTCTTGCCCCTCACATAAATTTGCTGACCTCTCCCCTATACTATTCTTCGTTACCCATCCCCTACCACCTAAATGGTTTCAGCCACAACCTTTCCTGAAAATAGTTTCCAGGTGGTTTAACACACATACTCAGACTTCAGAATCCTAGTTTAGCCTTCTCAAGGTAGAATCCCCCTACTGTGTGTGTGTGTGTGTGTGAGAATGCATCCATCTGTACAGATAGAAGAAGTTTCTGGAACATGAGACTGTAGATTTTATAAATTTCTTTTAATGTATTTTATAGTATTTCTATAATAAAGACATAATGCTTTTATAGTAAAAAGAAGTTGGATTCTGAGGATAAGAAGCAGGCTCTTAGTTAATCTGAATTCTACAATATCAACCATGATATTAAAGTTAATTACTTCAATAATCTTATGTTGCCTTCAGAATAAAAAAGCCAAGATTTTAAACCTTCATTCAGGGTACTCTAAAATATAATTCTTATCTGCATCTTCAAATGAATTTTCTACTACTGCTATAAAAACACTCCTCTTAAGCCAGTGTATGTATCTTACTACACTTATAATTTATTTATAAGTGAAACTTTCCTTAGATTTCACTCCCTATAGTAAACCTTTCCTGCTGCCATTAGAGCCCTTTGCACCAATTCCTTAATTTAAATGTCTATAGTGCCTACGGTGTACAGGCTTCTACACAGTAGTGTCTGAACCATTTAATTGGTACTTAGATTTATTTGTATTTTTATGCATATGCTCTACCTTTATAAATGCATGATAAAAACCTGAAAACCATATCTAAAATTGTTATTATCCTCTACACCCAGCACAGGTATGAGCTCAGCAAGTCAATGATGATGGTAGTGAGATAGAGCATGACAGGAGACTCTTTGCTCACAAGAATAGCCAGCAGAATTTTCAGATTTGATAAATGAGAGTAGACATGGCTTCTAGGTTCACTGGAATTTTGCAAAAGAAATCATAGTTTCTTCTAAACAAAGAATTAAAGTGTCAAGACAGAAGTAAAATCAAGTCCTCAGAAGGCCATAAAAGATGTTCTATGTCTTCCATGGGACTATGATTTGTGGATGCAAAGAAATGCTTTGGAAAGAGCAAGAGACATAGGGTGAGAAGGTTTATATCAAGTTCTGCCTTTTCTTCTTACTGACTACTCATTACATTTATAATCTTAAGCAAGTCATTTAACTGCTCTGAGTTTCTTTTTTCTCATATATAAAGTAAAAATCATAATCCCTACTTTCCCCTTAGAGACTTTTGGAACTTTTCAAGATTAGTGTTTATAATTGCACTTCTATAAATATTAGATATTATTATTATAATAGAAGATGAAACCACGTCACACGTTAAATAACCTTTCCAGAATACAACAAATCTATGGAAGAATTTAGGGCTAACATCCAGTCAGCTGCCTCATCACCTAGTGCTCTTTCTACTTGTTATAATGACAAATTCTGCTAGTTAATGCTTTGTGGTTAAAGGTTTTTGTTTGTTGGTAATATCTATAATTTGACTACATAGTAGAAGTGCACATTTGAGAAAAGTTCACAATGTACATAAACAAAAGGACATGCTTGCTTGACAACTTAAAAGGTAGTTGAGAAAGAACATTATTAGAACAACCTTACCAGTGTTGAAGAGGTATTTACTTAAAAAAAAAAATTGATAATATACCATTTGCACCAAAGGAGGTTTGGAAGGTATGCTTAAGGTAGAACATTGTCAGAAAAGGTGCTTATGCATCAATTTCTAGTTATGCATTGGGAAATCCTTTGGAAAGTTTCAGTCCTATCTACAGACAGACATTTTCTCTCTTTCACTGCATAGTTTGTTCAGAATGTGGGGAGTCATAACAGATCCTGGAAATACAAATCAGTAACATAAAGAAAAATTGAACGAAAAGGGGAAGATAAGAGAAAACTAGCAAAGAAAGGCAAATAAACATTTTCAAAAATGAATGGAGCGGGCTTCCCTGGTGGCACAGTGGTTAAGAATCTGCCTGCCAATGCAGGGGATACAGGTTCGAGCCCTGGTCCGGGAAGATCCCACATGCCATGGAGCAACTAAATCCGTGAGCCACAACTACTGAGCCCACATGCCACAACTGAAGCCCACGAGCCTAGAGCCCATGCTCCACAACGAGAAGCCACCGTGATGAGAAGCCTGTGCACCGCAACGAAGAGTAGCCCCCACTTGCTGCAACTAGAGAAAGCCCACGCGCAGCAACAAAGACCCAACGCAGCCAAAAATAAATAAATAAAATAAATTAATTTTTTTAAAAATGGAGAAAGTCAAGAATGGAGGAGGAGTAAAACAAATAAGAGGAATGCCTCAAGGAACAAAAACTAGCAAAAATTATGGTAAACAATGAATGGGAAAAGTCCATTTATTTAAAAAATATTTATTAAGCATCCTCTGTATAAAACATTTTTTAGGCAGTAGATATATAATGATGAATGAAATAATTATAGTCTCTTCCCTCAATTTATAAGAGAAAACATATAAAGAAATTCATAGATATACAATTACAGTTGAAAAAAGAAAGCAATCCTATGAAAGAGAAAAATTAGACGTGGAAAAGTTGGACCTATTTTTGAGAGTGTTGTTAGGGAAGGCCCTATCTGAGGAGGAAACATTTAAGTGAATCCTTACAAGATAAGAAGGAATCAGACAAAGCTTTGAACTTACACTTCTGACCAAGGTAGAGTAACAGGGACAAGATTTAACATCCTGCCTCAAACAAACAGAAACAGCCATAATAAATGAAGCTGTGGTTTTTAAGACATGGGACATCAGACAATGAAGAAGAGTAATTTCTGACAGATAAGAAACAATTAAACCCTATAACCATACCTCTTTATTGCCCTGAGAGAGTTTCTAGACCGCAGCAAAGGGAGAAGGGGAAACCCAAGAGGAAACCAGTCAACTCCCTATGCTGAGAAGATGGAGATGAGAAACTGGGGACACCAAAGCAGCTACAGATCCTAAAGAGAGGATCCCAGATATCTACAGTTTCCTCCTCCAACAGATCAACACATACCTATGATGTAGCTACACAGGGACAGGTAAAGAACCATCTGAAAGGATTAAAGGAAATGGTATCCAACACTCAAAGGGAATAGTGCCTATTTTTTCCCACCAGGCAGACTAAAAAAAAAAAAAAAAAAAAAAAAAAAAAATATATATATATATATATATATATATAAAATTCACATCTGCTTCTAATTAACATTGTACTGGGGATTCTAGCCAGTGTAGTCAGGCAAGAAAAAGAAAAGTTATCCAGACTGGAAAAGAAGTTAAATCATCCTTTTTCATAGACAACATGATCATCTATGAAGAAAATCTAATGAAGTCTACAAAAGAGCTACTAGAACTAGTAAGTGAGTTTAACAAAGTACAGGATATAAGGTCAGTATACAAAAATCAATTTTATTTCTGTCTACCTGCAACACTTAGCCATAAGTTAAACAACAGATGTGAAAGACCCATGCGCTGAAAACCGGAAAACATTTCTGAGAGAAGTTAAAGAAGACCTTAAAAAATGAAAAATTACATGTCTCAATATTATTAAGATATCAGTTCTCTCCCAATTGATCTGTAGTTCAATACAATCCCAATAAATATCCAGCAGACTTTTTAATAGAAATTGACAAACTGATTTCTAAAGTCCATATAGAAATGCAAAGGATTTATAGTAGTCAAAACAGCTTTGAAAAGAACAATCTTGGAGAACCAACACTACCTAATTTCAAGACTTTTTAAAAAATTAGTATGTTATTGAGTCAGGTTGGTATTGGTCCAAAGACAGATATGTTAATGGAACTCAACAGACTCCAGAAATACATCTACACATATATGGACAACCGATTTTTTTACAAAGATGCAAAGGTAATTAAGCAGAGAAAGAATAATCTTTTCTACAAATGATATTTAAACAGTTGAATATCCTTTTGTAAAAAAAATAACTTTGATCCATACTTTGTACTATATTTTTAACAGTTAACTTACAGTGGATCATAAGCTTTAATATAAAACCTAAAACCATAAATCTAGGAAGAAAGAAGAAAAATTTTGTTACCTTAGGTTAGGCAAAAGTGTTTTAGGTAATATACCAATGACATACTCCATAAAAGAACAAATGTATGGATAAATTGGATTTTTTCAAAAGTAAAAATTTCTGCTCTTTATAAGACACTGTTTTGAGAGTGAAAAGTTAAGCCATGGACTAGGAGAAAATATTTGCAAAGCATATATCTGATAAAGGACTTGTATCTAGAATAACATTTTTTAATTTCTCAGAACTCAATAATAAGCAAACAACCCAATAAAAATATAGGCCAAAAATTTGAATAAATAATTCACAAATGAAAATATAGTGATAAAAATAAGAATATGAAAAGATACTCAAAAACATTCATTATTAAGAAAATCAAATTAAAACTACAATGAGATATAATAATACATCTATTATCATGACTATAATTTAAAAGACTGATCATACCAAGTACTGGCAAGAATGTAGAAAAAATAGAATCTCTTACACGCTACTGGTGGGAATGTACAATGGTATAACCATTTGTCAGGTTCTAAAGATTTAAACATACACTTATAATATGACCTAGCCACTTTAATCTAGTTATTTACCCTAGATAAATGAAAGCATATATCCATACAAAGACATTCATAGCAGCCAAAAATTCAAATATCTTTAGTAATCAAAAACTAAAACAACTAAAATCTCCGTCAAAAACTAAATGAATAAACAAATCTCGTATGTTTGTTCATTGGTCTACTACGCAGTAATAAAAATGTATGCACTATTGATATGTGCTATACCATGGATGAATTTCAAAATAATGAATCTTACATTGAATTAGAGAAACCAGACATAAAGGGCAGATACTGTATTATTCCATTTATATAAAATTCTAGGAACTGAAAACTAATGCAGAGTGACAGAAAGCAGACCAGTGGTTGCCTGGGGATGGGGAAGGGGCTGATATGGAGAGGGCTGGAAGGGAGGGTTACAAAAGGACACAAAGAAACTCTTGGATACATTTATTATCTTGATTGTAGAGATGGTTTCACAGGGGTATACATATGTCAAGATTTATCAAATTAAATACTTTATAAATATGTCAGTTGAACCTCAAAGAGTTATTTTTTAAAAGAGAACTAGGCACATAAAGGGCAGGGAGCAGTGTATTCCAGGCAGAATGAACAGCTTATAAGAAGGTTCTAAGGTGGTTCTAAGGTGGTCAAGGACTTTAACTATCTTCTAGAAATAGAAGGTCAAGGAGGCTTGGGGTGTAGTGATTGAGAGGGAAAGTGGGTTAAGATTTTGATGTCTAGATGAGCAGGGACAAGATCATACAAACTTCTAAAGCAATTGTAAGAAATTCTGTTTTGAGCAAGAAAATGATATGCTTTGATTTATATCTTAAAAATGTTATCCACACTGCTGAATGAAGAAAATATTGTGGGGCCAAAAAGAATGAAAGCCAGTATACCAGTTGGGAGGCCAATATTATACTCCAGGCAGGAAAAGGTAGCTTTGGCCAGGGTGATAGCACTGTTGTTGGAGAAAAAAGATAGGTGCAAGAATCACTTACAGAGCTACTAATTATAATTCAATTTGGGAGATCAGAAAGTGGAATCAAAGATTATTTCCAAATTTGGGCTTGAGCCAATGACTGTCATGATATTATTTACAAAGATGAAGAAACTAGGGTTGAGGCACAGTATGTTGGTAGGGAATAGAGTTCGGTTTTAGACATGTTAAATTTTGGTGTGTATTGTTTATCCAAGTGAAGACGATAAGTGGATAGGTAAACAAATCTGAATATCAGGGCTGTAATTTAGTATGTAATGTTATGGGAATGAAGTTATGTAGGCATGGAGGGAGCAGAAGAAGGGAAGAGGGGACTTGTGGATAAAGAAACAGGAATTTCAACATTTAATTTCCAAAGGAAGAAGAATAGCTGGCAGAGAGGACTTGCCAGAGAGAAGAGAAGAAATGAGACTATTGCAGAAGCCAAATTAAAGGGGAGTGTTTCAAGAAGTGGTCAACCACATCAAATGCTACAGATAGGATAAGTAGGGTAAGCTTAGAAAAGGGTCTAGTGCGTGCTGTGCTGTGAAGGTTATTAGTGACTCTCTAAAAAGTAGTTTTGAAAAATATTGGGATAGAAGCTACAATTATATTAGACTAAGGAGTGGCAAGTGAGGAAACAACACAACTAAATAACTCTTTTGAGATGTTTGGTTATGAAGGGGTGCCAAAAAATAGGTCAGTACCTGCATTGGAATAAAATGTTAAAAGAAGGATTTTTTTCATTTTAGATAAAGAGCATATTTTAAAGTTGATGTGAATATTGAATGATCCATAGAGAAAGAGAGATTGGTGGTAGGGGACAGAGGGAATAATAACTAAAGAAGCAAAATCCTTCAGAAAGTTACAGGAGAGGAAATCAGAGCATATGTACAAAGATTAGTATTTAATAGGAAGTTTTCTCTATTGTAATAGAGAGGTACATAAAAGAAAAGAAGAAAGCTACAGAATCAGAGGGATAAGTTACAAAATGTATGATTTGGTTGAGAAATGAAACAAGTGATTTTCACATCTCTGCTTTTCAGTTCTGTATTTTAATAGGTTTCTTTTTGAAATCAGTTTGACAGTGTTTTCTTACTCCAAACTTTGTACTGAAAAGCACACTGATAAAAATATAAGGTTCCATCTTTGAATTCTAAAAAAATGAACAAAGAAATTAAAAATAGGGGAGATATTACTTAGTAATTTATGTGAGTTTTCTAGAGTTTAGTTTAATAGTAATTTCAGTGTGACTCGAACAAATAAAACAGCTAATATAACTTAGGGCAGTGGTTCTCAACCCGGCATGATTTTGTCCCCCAGAGGATATTTGGCAATGTCTGGAAACATTTTTTGTTGTCACAATTGCGGGGAGGAGTACTCTACTGGCATCTAGTGGGTAGAAGCCATAGATGCTGATAAACATCCTGCAATATATCACCCCACAACAAAAAAATTATTTGGCTAAAATGTCAATCAAATTTGAAAGCATTGAGACCAGAGAAGTTTATATGGTAAATGGTAATTTGGTAAGAACATTCCCAAAGTGTAGACTATTTATATATGTGAAGACATTTGTACACTGGGTATTAGTCTCCTAAAGAATATTGGTATTTTATTTAACATTCACAAGTTGCTACTTCAAATAAGATATTGATTAAATTATCCATTAAGACACATTATAGGTATATATTCTTAGAAATCTTTAAATAAATGTTGATATAATTCATTGTACCCAAGGGGGTTTTGTCTTCTGATATTCAATTATTTATTTACCATAAAATATCTCTATCTGATCTTAACCGGGATTTACTATTTTCTAATGAATCACCATACAAATCTTCCAAATTTAGTTGTCCATTTGCTTTACTTATCCATATATCAAACATAACTTTCTCCACATAATCTTTGGGAAATCTCACCATTGAGTGTTCAATATATTATGAGGAAAAACACAATTATTTGGCATTACCCTGAGCACTTCAATGAATACCTACTAGTGTCAGTAATGGATTAACCAGTTTACCTGGTTTCCATTCCTTTGTTCCACATGCCTTCAATACAGCTTTAACAGTATTTCCAAGAGATTAGACATAAATGGAGGGGCTTTCCATTTCCAGATAGGATGTTGAAAGATATAAAAATTCTTCATCCCCATGGTAACAATGATGACACAACAATAATAAAATCCTGTGATAATAACAATGATAAAATTAAAATTATACTTTTCTACGAGGCTTCTGAAGAGTGGATTCAAAGAAGCCTTGATTAACTGAATTCCAGAGAGATAAGAGCCATTCATAGATAAGCAGAACCCCCAGCTGCTTTTATACCTGGGGCAAGTGACTGAGCTGGACACAGGTCAGGAAAGGAATGGGCTTTCTATAGATGGACAGACTGCAAAGAATAGGAACAACTATAGGTTTAATGACTATCTGGACTGAACTGTTGAATGGGAATCTGAAATAGCTCTAAACACAAAATTATTCAGTTTGGCAATTCTCTGCCAACTAACCCCACCACTCTCAGAATTTTTCTGAGGAAGTGGCAGCAAATGAGAAAGCACAGAGAATTTATGCACTCTCAAAGTGCTTGCATTCAGGGGTTATTATAGAATTTGACCCAAACTGAATTAAACTATCTGAAACTGCATCTCAACCCTCTTTCTGCACAAATACTGGGAAAATTAGGAATCAGCCCCTTGAGGAAGGGTTAGGGAAGTTTGCGTGTTGGATTGAGGAGCAAAGAGATTTTGAAGGGAAACCTAATCTAATTAAAGCTGCAGACCAGCCCTAGTTCAATTCAGTACTGTGTAGAATCTGATTGATTAGCACTTCACTTGAGTTGTCTAAGGACAAAAATTGGTAAGGCTATAAAAAACTTAAGCAACTCTCTTAACCAAATTGACCTGACATAAATAGACACCTACACCACACTAATGAAAATGTGCATTTTTTTCATTAGATGTGGAATATTCACAAATATAGACTGAGTCATGAAACAATAAAGAATTAAAATCAAGCAGAGTAAGTTCTCTGATCATAAAAGAAATTAAATTAGAAATCAGTAACAAATATGTCTTAAAATCCCCAAATATTTGAAAATTAAGAATAGCTCATGACTTAAAAAAGAAATCACAAGGGAATTTTAAAAATATTTTTAACTTAGTGAAAGTATAAACACAAAATATCAAAATTTGTGATATTGAGATGTTACTAAAGTAGTGCCTAATGGAAAATTTACAACATTAGAAGCTTAAATTAGAAAAAAGATCTCAGATCAGTAATCTAATAGCTCTACCAATATCAGACAAAATAGATTTTAAATCAAAAAATTTCACTAAAGAGGGACAATTTAAAATGATTAAATGGTCAATATATCAAAAAGATATAACAATTATAAATATATGCACCTGACAACAGAGCTACAAAGTACATGAAGCAATATCTGACAGAATCAAAGGGATAGACAATTCAACAATTATTGGTAATTTTAATACTCCACTTTTAAATATAATACGAGAACTAGGCAGAAGGCCAAAGAGGAAATAGAAGACTTGAAAAATGCCATGTATAAGACCTGTACACTCAAATCTACAGAAAGAAAATGTTTAAACATTATTGAAATGGAGGAGATACCATCTTTATGGGTTGGAAGACTCAATATTTTTAAGATATTTATTCTACCAAATTATCTATAGATTTATCACAACTCAATAATAATCTAACATATCTTTTTATAGAAATTGACAAACTGATTTTAAAATGTATGTAGAAATGCAAAGAATCTAGAATAACTAAAACACTTTTGCAAAAGAACAAAGTTGGAAGATTTCACTTCCTGATTACAAGATGTAATATAAACCTGCATTAATTAGATAGTGTGGTAGTCAAAAAAAAAAAAGACAAATAGGCCAATGATTACAGAATAGAGAATCCAGAACTTGACCCATACATACATGGTCAATTTATTTTTGACTAAGGCACTAACACAAATCAATGAGGAGGGAAAATCTTTTTAATAAATAATCATGAACAACTGGGCAAATAGGGGGAAAATGGACCTTAATCCCTACCTCACACCATAATCAAAATTAACTTGAGATTAATTATAGCCCTGAAAATGAAAGCTAAAAATTAAAAAAGTTTCTTGAGAAAACAAAGAGTGATATTTTCATTACCATGGGGTAGGCAATGATTACTTATATAGGAACCAAAAAAAAAAAATTCTAAAGAAAAGAAAAAAATCAATAAATTGCCCTTAAGGCAAATTAATCTTTTGCTCATCAAAAGACATCTTATTGTCACCAAGAAAATGGAAAGTTAAGTCACAAATGGAAGAAAATATTCACAATACCTACTTCCGACAAAAGACTCTTAAGGAAAATATATAAAGAATTCTATTGAAGATTTGGCACTACTCAGTTCTGTAACCTTAAATAGTTTAAGCTCTCCGAACTTACAGTTTCTTATTTATAAAATGTAAGGGTTGGGATAGAGTGTGACAATGGACATTTTCTAAAATTCTATGATTTTTTTGAACCTACAGCAAGTTTATTGGTACAAATTATATAAAGGAGGTGGTGGAAAGGAATATGAATAAAGATGGTTTGGGTAATTGACAATGGCTCTTAAGTACCCCTGGGTATGGGATTTACATTAAAGTAGAAACTCTGAATACTTATTTACAAAGAAAAAATATGAAACTCTCCAATAAGGGTAGGAAAACCCTAAGGATATTTTGTGAATGACACAGGAAAGCAGACTGGCAGATAGTGGGAATTACAAAATGTTTATTAATCTATTGTGCCTATCCTCATATTTTTCAGGAAAGTGACAATAGAATATAAGAAATATTAGAAATGAGGAAAATATAGTGCTTATTATAAGAAGGAATTTGATACCATTGAACAAATCATTTAGTATTTACTATACAATACTGCATTTTTATAAATAGGTATAATATTTAAAATTTGTTATATCTCCTTGAAGGTCTTTTAAAAAGCCAATAACCGTTTCTCTTGGAAGTGGAAGATTTGATTAGATCTTTTTAAAAACCCCTTCTACTTCATGTTTTTCTTGGTTTATTTTCAGATGAAACTACATCATTTACTAAAACAGTTACTTCATATGAAAAAATAAGAAAAGGACTTTTATATCTTTCCACCATCATATTCAGTTACCCTTTATATATCAGTTATTGCTTATTTTTTCCTATGTCATTGTTAAAATTTTTCAAAATAATTGTCATAACATAAGCATAGAAAAGTTCTCACGGGGAAAAATAAAACCTTTTAAAACTTATAGGAATTAATAAGAATTATCTGCGAAATTTTAGCAAATTTTCTCATTTTTTGTCATTTTATTTTCAGGTTTAACTGAGCTGAATGACAGTCCAGTTCCCCTGGAACTTGAGCGTTGCAAGTCTCCCACTTCAGGTAAACATGAGTGGTATTTTTCAATCTTCTGAAGATTACTTCATTGCAGTAATCTACTGCTTTATCTTCATAATTCTTGAGAAATTCATAATTTTGGTAATTAGGTGTAATTTCATTTTGAAATTTAACCATAAGCAAATTCTATTCCAAAATAAAATAGAAATAAATGTCTTAAAATATTTATTACTTCCCAAAAAATTAAGATCAGAGGTATGAGTATAATACTTCTAAAAACATTTTAAAGGAAGTTATTTTGCAGATATATTAATAATGCTAAGTAAAAATTGTAATATTATACAGAAACTGTCTCATAGCTAGAGCTGAATTAGTGGGAAATATATACTGTAGGTGCAGTAACATATGAAACCATCCCTCTGGATCATAGTTTTGAAACATGTATATTCATTGGCAAAAGAAAAATGATAATATATGTTGTGAGCCCATTATATTAAAAATATGAGTATAAAGCTTCTTAGGAATAAGTTTTTAAGGTCTGTGAAAAAAAAAGGTATAGTACAAATTGTTGGGTGTCAGCATTGTGAATAATTTGCTTTTTAAAGATTTTTTATTTACCTGATTTTTCTGTAATATACACATAGTAATGTGTAAATTTTTAAGCACCAAAAAATTAGGTATATCTTTGACATTGAATTGTAGATCTGTTTTCATAGAGTATCAAAAAATTATTTTTTTATTTAAATTATTTTATTTATTTTATTTTTAACTTCATGCAAATTTATAAACATTTAGTTATCTCTTTATAAAGCAATGAATTTTGACTTTTAGAAATTCAGCTGGAATTGTGACATTCTTCAATCTACTTCCTTAAGAGTTGTTAGTTGTTTATTGTTATTCTTCAGGAATGTAGGCTGAATAGAATCTAGTTGTGTCCTGTGTAAATTTCTGTTTTAATCATATCCATCTAATCCTTATTTTACTGCTTTCATGTTAAGCATGGTCTCATACATTTACCCTTTCTTTTGCATTCCCATTGGCACCATCTTAATATAGGTATTTATTACACCATACCTAGAATATTACAAAATTATTCTAACAGGTGTCTCTATTTTCCATCTCTCCCTCTTAGAATTCATTTTGCATATCATGTTGCAAAATTAATCTCCTTAAAATATTACTTTGATATTTTCCCGTGTCAGAAATCTTCAATTAAAATATAATTTAATATTCTATATCAAATTCAATTAATTTAACCTCACTTTAAATTCTCATCCATAATCTGAATTTGAATAGTAATACATTTATTAGGTTCTAATATCAAAAAGAAATAGAATAAAAATAAATTTCCCTCCCATCCTTCCCCATACATTGTTTCTACTCTCTTGAAAAATTAAACATTATTGGTAGTTTCTTGTTTATCCTTCCAGGCAATTTGTGTTTGTAAACAAACCAAAAAGAAACAGACTTTTGCCTTCTGTTTTGTACAAAAATAGTAATATTATGCACTTCGTTGTACTTTGCTTGTTTCACTTTACAGTGTATCTTGCTTTCCATTTCATTACATAAAGTATTTTCTTATTATTTACATTTATATGATATTGAATTATATGTGTGTACTATAATTTATTTAATCATTTTACCAATTAAAGGACATACAGTTTAGTGCCAGTCTACTGCTATGTCAAACAATGCCACAGTGACTAACCTTGGTACATTCCTCACTTTAAATGTGTGCAGGTATATCTATCAGATAAATTCCTAAAATTGAAGTTGCTGGGTCAAAGAGTATACACCTGTTTAATCTTTATAGATACTCCCCAACTGCTCTTCTTGGGGTTTGCACAGTTCTCTCTCCTTCTAGCAATAACATGAAAATATTGGTTATCAAATTTTTTTATCTTTGCAAGTCTGTTTGGTAAAAAGAATATGTCAATGCAGTTTCAATTTACCTCTCACATATTATAAGTGATGTTGAACACCCTTTTATATATTTAAGAGTTCTTTAAATATTTTTTGTAAATTATCTATTCATATACTTTGCCCATTTTCTATAGGGTTGTTCATTCTTTTTAAATTAATTAGTCCTCTTCATAAGTTAAGAAGATTTTCCCTTTATGACATGAGATCCAAATATTTTTCTCAATTTTAACTTTTAACTTTGCTTGTGGTATATCTTGCCTTAGAGCAGTTTTTTTCTAATCATTGATCTTTTCTTTTAAGGACTTCTTTATGCCCAACAATTTAAATACTATTGGTTATCTACTTTTTAACATTTTAGTAGAATTCCCCTGTCATTTACCCTTTATAGTTACTTATCTTGTATGTTTGTACTTTCTCTGAAAAATTTTTTCATTACGGAACATTTCTAAAAATATACAATACACATATGAAAAGATTGAGAGCCTTTCTTTAATTAGGGTAACTAAATTGATCTATTTTGCTGTTTAAACCCAAACAGTGGTTTTACTGGTTTTTTTAAATTTGTTTTTTAGCTTACTGATTTCTGCTTTATCTTTATTAGTCTCCTCTGTTTTCCTTCATTTTACTTTTTCCTTTTTCACCTGTTTGTGGTAGATGCTTAATTCATTTATATTTATTGTTTCTTACATATTGATAAAACAAGGCTAAATTTCTCTTTGAACTCTGTTTTAACATGTAATAGCTTTTGATATATTATGATTGCATTAACAGTATTTTCTATATAGTAAACAGTTTGTTTATATTTCTTTGACCCAAGAGTTATTTAATGTAAATATGTGGCATTAGGTAGCTGTAAGTTTTACCTTATTAATCATATTATTTAAGTCTCTCATGTCATTACTTATATTTTGATTACTTGACTTGTCAAAGATGGGGAAAAGGTGAATTAAAATATTGTATTAATCATGTGTTTCTGTCTATTTTTCCTTGTATCTGCTGTTTATTTTTTAAAATATTCATGTGTAAATATTCAAAGATATATCCATACATTCTTTACCATTAATCACCATTGTTCATTTCATATTGTGTCCTTCACCTGAATTCACCTTGTTTGCTATTAATACCACAACTCTTGCTTTTATTTGTAATTTCTTTTTGTATTCCTTGGCCTTACCTCTTTTGAGGTAAACTTTTTTTAAACTGAGGTGCAATATGTAAACCTCAAAGTGCATAATTCTTAAGAGTTCAGGTAGACTAGTTTTTACAAATGAATACACCAAGTAAACTTACCCAGATCAAGATATAGAATGTTACTGGAACCCCGGGCACCTCCCCTTATGCCCCTCTCAGCCACTAACCCCCACAAAGTTACCTACTATTCTGACTTTTATCATCATAGATTAGTTTTGTGGGTTTTGGACTCTCAGATGAATGGAATCATTCAGTATTTACTTTTATTTTTTGCTTATTTTGTTCAACATTATGTGTATGATATCTATGTTGCTGAATGATTTTTATTGATGTGTAATGATCCATTATATGAATATATCTCAATTTATTTATGCAGTTTATTATTGCTGAACATTTTAGGTGGTTTTCAGTTGGGGGCTATTATAAGTAAAGTTTTTATGACCAATCTTGTCTAATTTTTAATACAAATATAACTCATTTCTGTGTTACATGTATCTGGGAGTGAGTTTTGAGGTCATAGGGTATGCATATGTTCAGCTTCAGGAAATACTACCAAGTTTTCTAAAGTGGTTGCACCAATTTTACTTCCATTAACGGTGTATAAAAGTTCTATTTGTTCCACATACTTTCCAATTTTCTTTTTTCAGTTTCAATCATTCTGGAGTGTATATAGTGCTGTCTTGCTGTAGAATTAACTTGCAGTGCATATCCCTGATGTCTAATGATTTTGATGAACTTTTACATTTATTGACTATTTTTAATATCCTCTTTTATAAGATATTCAAGTATTTTACTCATTGTTATTATGTTGCCAACTTTCTTTGATATATAAGAAATTCTGCATATGTATGTAGATAGGTAGATACATACATAAAAAGAAGTACTTTTGTTGGATGTATATAGGGCAAAATATCTTTTCCCATTCTGTGCCTTGCTTTTACTCTCTTAAAGGTGATCTTATCATGAGCAGAAGTTTTTAATGCTAATGTTATTCAATTGATCAATACTTTCTTTTATTATTAGTGCTTTATGTGCTTTGTTTTATTTTTAAGAAAATCTTTGCCCACCCCAAGTTCATAAAACTATTTCCCTATCTTCTAGGAGGCTTATTGTTGTACCTTCACTTTTAAGTTCAAGTTCCATTTGAAATGTATTTCTGTGTCTAATGTGAGGAAAGAGTCAAGGTTTATTACTTTCATTTAGGTATCCAGTTGACAAGGACCATTTATGAGAAAACTATCATTTCCCCCACTACACTGAAATGGTACTTTTGCCACAAATTAGTGTACTCTACCATGTATGCGCATGTTTCTAGACTTTATGTTCTATTTCATTTGTGTGTTTACCATTAATCCAATTCCACACTGTTTTAATTGCTGTAGCTTTATAGTATTGCTGGTTGTATAGGTCCTCAATTTTGTTTTTGTAGCTCTTTTTCAAGAATGCTATAGCTATTTTAGGTCTTTTCTTTTCATATAACTTTTAGAAAAAACGTCAGTTTGCACACAAACAAATATGTCTGGATAGTGATTGTAATTTTATTTCATCTATAGATCATTTGGTCAGAAATGACATTCAACAATGAATTTTCCACTTGGTATCTCTCCATTTATGTGTCTTCTTTACTTTAATATTTTTAGTCTTCTTTGTAGAGGTCTTACACATCTTTCATTAGCTTTATTACTCAGTATTTGATATTTTTATGTTGTAAATTTTTAAATATCTTTTTATTATTTTTTATGGCTAGAATATAAAAATAATTAATTTTTGTATATTGACCTCACGTCCGGAATATTTGATAAACTTATTTCAGTAATTTGTCAATTCTTTTAGATTATCTATGTATCCAATTATGCTCCCCCCTGTTAAAATGACAGTTCCATTTCTTCTTTCTAAGGGAAAAAATTAGCTAGGACCTCCAAAACAATGTTGAATAGATGTGGTATTAGCAGATATCTTTTCTTTTTTCCAGTCTCAGGTATGAGTCTTTCAAGATTTCAGAGTTAATTATGAGGAATATCTCTGAGTAAGAGAGGTCAGAAATTAGGAGAGCCAGAAACTGATAATCATTTTATAACTCTGCTTTCCTACATGGATCTTAAACTCCCTTTTAGCCCAATAAACCACAAGTAATATAGGGTGAAGTTTAATATTTTATTAAATTAAATATTAATAGAATAATAATTCTAATTAATAGAATGACTATTAAATATTTCCTTTAGGATGATGAGAGAGACAAGAGTAGGGATTGGGAGCTGAAAGGGTCCCAGTGAGCCAACCAGAATGCTGATGTTCTCAGCTTCCAGGATAACAATCATTTCATATTATTCATTCACCCAACTATTTAACAAGTAATTTACAATATCTACAGTTAGAGTGATATTATGATATCCACTGAGAATAAACTAATGAACAAAATTAACATACCCCATGCCAAATGGAACTGACAGTCTATCTGCAGAAACCAACATTAAAGCAATAGTTATACAAATTGTTATTATTTTTCCTTAAAGCTGTGTAACCATTTTTCCCTCACCAGGTAAGCTTGTGCATTTTGTGCACTGCATAAACATACATCCCAAGGGGGTGAGCAGAAGCTAACATGAGCCCTAGCTCCACTTACCTGGAACAGAACTGCAGTCCCCTAAAGGAAACAGCCCCTTTTTCTTTGGCCCAAGAAACTAACCAAGCCTTCAACTGTAGGGTTATATCTGCCCACAAGGTGTGCATTTTTCTAATTTGTCCTACTTGAAGGTTTGCCTTTAAAAATCATTTTCCCAGTTCAACATCATTTTTTAGGTTAGCATTATGTCCTAATACAGCTGCTACCTATGCAGCTATCCATCCTCATGATTCTCACTGTCCACAATATACAACAGACTTATAATGCTACCAAATTCAAGTGAAGACTAGGGTGATAGAAATATTTATCCTTAAAAATATCTTGGGCTTCCCTGGTGGCGCAGTGGTTGAGAGTCCGCCTGCTGATGCAGGGGACGCGGGTTCGTGCCCCGGTCCGGGAATATCCCACATGCCACGGAGCGGCTGGGCCCGTGAGCCATGGCCGCTGAGCCTGTGCATCTGGAGCCTGTGCTCCACAACGGGAGAGGCCACAACAGTGAGAGGCCCACATACCGCAAAAAAAAAAAAAAAAAAAAAAAAAAAAATCTTTATTAAAAAATATCACAAAAAATAATGTCACAAAATACTAAAAAAGAAGTAATCAACTCTGTTGTTCTCAAACCTGAGTTAGAACTAGGTCTCATAGCCTAGTTTGAATGCTGCCTCTGTGTGATTCTACATGTCTAGAACCCTGTTACATCCTCTAAAGAAGAATGCTTCTTCCTTCCAAAGAGTCCTCTGTTGAGGCAGTACCAAAATACTCAGGTAAAGGCACAAAACAGACACCCTTCCAAATAGTTATCATGAAATTCACCTCTAAGGTAAAAATACTTGGTTTACTTGGGCTAAAAATTACATGCCAATAGTTTTTTATTCCCTTCCTTTAGGACTTGCTACCAGAACTCCCGAGGCAGCACCAGGCTTTTATAGGAATGAAATACCAGCTGTGAGACAGAGGAATCAAGTACATCACTTGCCAGGTGAAAGTGAAAATCTCTTTTATGAACAAAGAAGTTATTCATACTCCATAATTTTCTAGACTTCACAATTTGTCTCAAAACCTTTATTCTTACGTGTTGTGCTGAAAACACAGGTCTCTCACGGTGAATGAAGACTAATTTTCCTAAAGCAGTGGTTAAAACTACAGACACCAACTTCAGGAGATATAAAGCAGGAATACCTAAGGCTTTTGACATTTGCCATAGAATTTAGATAGTGGTGGGGTTTTTTTTACTGTAAACCTGGATAATTTCATCAGGCCTATAAGAAAATAATGGAGTGGCCAACAGATAATTTAGGGAAAACCTAACAGCCAAAAAGTAGTTTTGTAAAAATTCTTCTTAACTCTTCATGATACAATTAAATATTTTCTGTGATCAGAAACAACTGTGATTATCATGGAAACTGCAAAGAATCACCTCAGAGGGGCACTGCTCTCTCAAAAGTAGTGAGCAGAAAAAAGGTCCTGTAAATTTTATGCAGATTCATTGAATATTTGATGCTGCTCATAGGGACCAAATCAGAATCAAACACAAGTTGTACAGCTTCTTAAATTAGGCATTCATTAAAAAATAGTTGTGACTAGATTTACAACTTTAACAAACCTGAATTACCAATGTTCTAGACCCCAAGTAAAGTCAGTGACTAAGGAACCTAAAAATAATTGTAACCCACAATTTTCCAAGACAGCAGTTTCTTTTTTATTTCTTGTGTAATACAACACCCCTGTGATATGCCTTTTTTCTGATGAGAAAACTGAAGCTCAGAGTATTTAAATAAGTGGAGCTAGAATCCCAACTGAGTTCTATTTAGTTGTAAAGCCTAAGCTTTCCCCCTGATTTTCATTAATAAATTGAGAACAAAAAATATGGGAATTACAAAAAATAATCACAATTGGAATTATATGACATCCGGTCAGTGGAGACAAGATGGCAGAGTAGAAGGATGTGAGCACACCCCTTCTTACAAAAACACCAAAATAATAACTGCTGAACAATCAACCACAAAAAATGCTGGAAAATACCAAAAATGATCCTCTACATCCTACAAGACAAAGAAACCACAGTGAGACAGTAGGAGCACAATCGTGATAAATCCCATACCCACCAAGTGGTCAATCCACAAACTGGAAGTGGGCAGGAAGCAGTCCCTCCCATCATGAAGCCTTCAGAAGCCTCTTAGACAGCCTCCTCCACCAGGGGGAAGACAACAGAAGCAAAAGAACTACAACCCCACAGCCTGCGGAATGGAAACCACAATCACAGAAAATTAGACAACATGAGACATCAGAGGAATATGTCCCAGATGAAGGAAGAAGATAAAACCCCAGAAGAACAGCTAAATGAAGTGGAGATAGGCAATCTACCTGAAAAACAATTCAGAGTAATGATAGTAAAGATGACCCAAGATCTCAGAAAAAGAATGGAGGCACAGATCAAAAAGATACAAGAAATGTTTAACAAAGACCTAGAAGAACTAAAGAACAAACAAACAGATGAATAATATCATAAGTGAAATACAAAATACACTGGAAGGAATCAATAGCAGAATAAGTGAGGCAGAAGAATGGATAAGTGAACTGGAAGACAGAATGGTGGAAATCACTGCTACAGAACAGAATAAAGAAAAAAGAATGAAAAGAAATGAAGACAGTCTAAGAGTCCTCTGGGACAATATAAAATGCACCAACATTCACTTTATAGGGGTCCCAGAAGGAGGAGAGAGAGAGAAAGGACCTGAGAAAACATTTGAAGAGATAATAGTTGAAAACTTCCCTAACATGGAAAAGGAAACAGTCACCCAAGTCTAGGAAGCACAGAGAGTCCCAGGCAGGATAAACCCAAGAAGGAACATGCAGAGACACACAGTAATCAAATTGAAAAAATTAAAGTCAAAGAAAAAATATTAAAAAGAACAAGAGAAAAATCAACAAATAATATACAAGGGAACTCCCATAAGGTTATCAGCTGATTTTTCAGCAGAAATTCTGCAGGCCAGAAGGGGTTGGCAAGATACATTTAAAGTGATGAAAGGGAAGAACCTACAACCAAGAATACGCTACCCAGCAAGGTTCTCATTCAGATTTGATGGAGAAGTCAAAAGCTTTACAGACAAGCAAAAGCTAAGAGAATTCAGCACTACCAGACCAGCTTTACAAAATATGCTAAAGGAACTTCTCTAGGTGGAAGAGAAAAGGCCACAACTAAAAACAAGAAAATTACAAAGGGAAAAGCTCTCTGGTAAAGGCCAACACACAGTAAAGGTAGGAAATCATCCACATACAAATACGAATTTAAAACCAGCAATTGTTAGAAGAGGAGAGTACAAATGCAGGATATTGGAAATGCATTTAAAATGAAAAGATCATCAACTTAAAACAATCTTCTTTATACATAGAGTGCTACATCAAAACCTCATGGTAACCACAAATGGAAAATCTACAAAGATACACAAAAAAGAAAAAGCAATCCAAACACAACATGAAAGATATTCATCAAATCACAAGAGAAGAGAACAAAACAGGAAGAAAAAAGACCTTCAAAAACAAATCCAAAACAATTAACAAAATGGAAATAAGAATATGTATATCAGTAATTATCTTAAACATAAACAGATTAAATGCCCCAACCAAAAGACAGAGTGGCTGAATGGATACAAAAACAAGACCCATATATGTGCTCTCTACAAGAGACCCACCCACTTCAGATCTAGGGACAAATACAGCCTGAAAGTGAGGGGATGGAAAAAGGTATTCCATGCAAATGGAAATCAAAAGAAAGCTGGAGTAACAATACTCATATCAGAGAAAATAGACTTTGAAATAAAGACTGTTACAAGAGAAAAAGAAAGACACTACATAATGATCAAGGAATAAATCCAAGAAGAAGATACAATTGTGAAGATTTATGCACCCAACATAGGAGCATCTCAATATATAAGGCAAACACTAACAGCCATAAAAGGAGAAATTCACAATAACAATGGGGGACTTTAACACTCCACTTTCCTCATTAGAAAGATTGACAGACAGAAGATCAGTAAGGAAACACAGGCCTTAAATGACACATTAGACCAGATGGACTTAATTGAGATTTATAGACCACTCCATCCAAAAGCAAGAGAATACACATTCTTCTCAAGCACACATGGAACATTCTGAAGGATAGATCACATGCTAGGCCACAAAGTGAGCCTCGGAAAATTTAAGAAAACTGAAATCATATCAAGCATATTTTCGAACCACAACACTATGAGATTAGAAATCAACTACAAGAAAAAAAAACTAAAAAAAACACAAATACTTGGAGGATAAACAATATGCTACCAAACAACCAATGGCTCACTGAAGAAATCAGAAAGGAAATAATACCTAGAGACAAATGAAAACAAAAGCACAATGATCTAAAACCTATGGGATGCAGCAAAAGCAGTTCTAAGAGGAAAGTTTATAGCAATATAGTCTTACCACAGGAAACAAGAAAATCTCAAATAAACAAGTTAACCTTACAACTAAAGCAACTAGAGAAACAAGAAACAACAAAACCCAAAGTTAGTAGAAGGAAAGAAATCATAAAGCTCAGAGAGGAAATAAATGAAATAGAGACAAAGAAAACAATAGCAAAGATCAATGAAACTAAAATCTGGTTCTTTGAAAAAATAAACAATATTGATAAACCTTTAGCCAGAATCATCAAGAAAAAAAGAGAGCGGGATCAAATCAATAAAATTAGGAATGAAAAAGGAAAAGTTACAATGGACACCACAGAAATACAAAGCATCATAAGAGACCACTACAATCAACTCTATGCCAACAACATGGACAACCTACAAGAAATGGACAAATTCTTAGAAAGGTACAACCTTCCAAGACTGAACCAGGAAGAAATTGAAAATATGAACAGACCAATCACAATTACTGAAATTGAAACTGTGATTTAAAAACTCCCAACAGGGCTTTCCTGGTGGTGTAGTGGTTGAGAGTCTGCCTGCCAATGCAGTGGACACGGGTTTGTGCCCCGGTCCGGGAAGATCCCACGTGCTGTGGAGCAGCTGGGCCCGTGAGCCATGGCCGCTGAGCCTGCACATCCAGAGCCTGTGCTCCGCAACGGGAGAGGCCACAACAGTGAGAGGCCCGCATACCGAAAAAAAACAATAATAATAAATAAATAATAAAAACTCCCAACAAAAGTCCACAACCAGATGGCTTCACAGGTGAATTCTATCAAACATTTAGAGAAGAGGTAACACCTATCCTTCTGAAACTCTTCCAAAAAATTGCAGAGGAAGGAACACTACCAAACTCATTCTATGAGGCCACCATCACCCTGATACCAAAACCAGACAAAGATATCACACAAAAAAGAAAACTACAGATCAATATTGCTGATGAACATAGATGCAAAAATTCTCAACAAAGTACTAGCAAACCGAATCCAACAATACAATAAAAAGATCATACACCATGATCAAGTGGGATTTATCCCAGGGATGCAAAGATTCTTCAATATCTGCAAATCAATGTGATACACCACATCAACAGATTGAAGAATATAAGCCATATAATCATCTCAATAGATGCAGAAAAAGCTTTTCAAAAATTCAACACTGATTTATGGTAAAAGCTCTCCAGAAAGTGGGCACACAGGCAACATACCTCAACATAATAAAGGCCATATATGACAAACCTACAGATAACATCATACTCAATGGTGAAAAGCTGAAAGCATTTCCTCTAAGAACAGGAACAAGACAAGGATGTCCACTGTTGCCACTTTTATTAAACATAGTTTTGGAAGTCCTAGCCATGGCAGTCAGAGAAGAAAAAGAAATAAAAAGAATACAAATTGGAAAAGAAGTAAAACTGTCACTGTTTGCAGATGACATGATAGTATACATAGAAAATCCTAAAGATGCTACCAGAAAACTACTAGATCTCATCAATGAATTTGGTAGTTGCAGGATACAAAATTTATACACAGAAATCTGTTGCATTTCTATACACTAACAACGAAAGATCAGAAAGAGAAATTAAGGAAACAATCCCATTTACCATTGCATCAAAAAGAATAAAATAACTAGGAATAAACCTACCTAAGGAAGCAAAAGACTTGTACTCTGACAACTATAAGATGCTAATGAAAGAAATCAAAGATGACACAAACAGGATGAAAAGATATACCATGTTCTTGGATTGGAAGAATCAATATTGTCAAAATGACCATACTACAGCTTCAGTGCAATCTCTATCAAATTACCAATGGCATTTTTCACAGAACTAGAATTAAAAATTTCACAATTTGTATGGAGACACAAAAGACCATGAATAGCCAAAGCAATCTTGAGAAAGAAAAATGGAGCTGGAAGAATCAGGCTCCCTGACTTCAGACTATACTACAAAGCTACAGCCATCAAAACAGTATGGAACTGGCACAAAAACAGAAATATAGATCAGTGAAACAGATAGAAAGCCTAGAAATAAACCCAGCACCTATGGTCAATTAATCTATGACAAAGGAGGCAAGACTATACAATGGATAAAAGACAGTCTCTTCAATAAATTGTGCTGGGAAAACTGGACAGCTACATGTACAAGAATGAAATTAGAACATTCTTTAACACCACACACAAAAATAAACTCAAAATGGATTAAAGACCTATATATAAGGCCTGATACTATAAAACTCTTAGAGGAAAACAATTGAAGAACACTTTTTGACATAAATCACAGCAATATATTTTCAATCCATCTCCTAGCATAATGGAAATAAAAACAAAAATAAACAAATGGGAACTAATTAAAGTCAAAAGCTTTTGCACAGCAAAGGAAACCATAAACAAGATGAAAAGACAACCCTCAGAATGGGAGAAAATATTTGCAAACGAAGCAACTGCCAAGGGATTAATCTCCAAAATCTAAAAACAGCTCATGCAGCTCAATACCAAAAAAACGAACACCCCAATAAAAAAATGGCCATAAGACCTAAATAGACATTTCTCCAAAGAAGACATTCAGATGGCCAAGAGGCACATAAAAAGATGCTCAACACTGCTAATTATTAGAGAAATGCAAATCAAATTACAATGAGATATTACTGCACACCAGTCAGAGCAGCCATCATTAAAAAGGCTACAAACAATAAATGCTGGAGAGGGTGTGGAGAAAAGGAAATCCTCCTACACTGTTGGTGGGAATGTAAATTGGTATAGCCACTATGGAGGACAGTATGGAGGTTCCTTTACAAACTAAAAATAGAGCTACCATATGACCCAGCAATCCCACTCCTGGGCATATACCTGGAGAAAACCATGGTTTGAAAGGATACATGCACCCCAATGTTCATTGCAGCACTGTTTACAATAGCCAAGGCATGGAAGCAACCTAAATGTCCATTGACAGATAAATGGATAAAGAAGCTGTGATACATTTATACAATGGAATGTTACTCAGCCATTAAAAAGAATGAAACAACGCCCTTTGCAGCAACGTGGATGGACCTGGAGCTTATCACAGTAAGTGAAGTAAGTCATACAGAGAAATACAATTATCATATGATACCACTTTTATGTGGAATCTAAAAAAATGATATAAATTTATTTACAAAACAGAAACAGACTCACAGAGTTGGAGGATGGACTTGTGGTTGCCGGGGTGGAGGAATGGGAGGGGATGGATTGGGAGTTTGAGATTGACATATACACACTACTATGTGTTGAACAGATGGCCAACGGGGACCTGCTATGTAGTGAAGGGAGCTCTGTTCAATATTCTATGGTGGCCTAGATGGGAAAGGAATTTGAAAAAGAATAAATACACGTACATGTATGGCTGAGTCATTTTGCTGTACACTGAGGCTGATGCATCATTGTTAATCAACTATACCCCAATATAAAATAAAAATTTTTTAAAAGAGCTGGAAAGGGCTTCCCTGGTGGCGCAGTGATTGAGAGTCCGCCTGCCAATGCAGGGGACACAGGTTCATGCCCCAGTCCAGGAAGATCCCACATGCTGCGGAGCAGCTAAGCCCATGAGCCATGGCCGCTGAGCCTGCGTGTCCGGAGCCTGTGATCGGCAACGGGAGAGGACACAAAAGTGAGAGGCCCACGTACCGCAAAAAAAAAAAAAAAAAAAAAAGCTGGAAAAAAAAAACCCAAGCAATTATGACATCCAAGCAGAGAGAAGTTGCTAAATTATAAAGAGACAATGTTTTAACAAAAAAATTAAAAAGAACTTAGATATATTTTTCATGAAACATCAGAAACACTGTTTACCATTTAAGTTCCAGGAAAAACTGGTTTTGAAAGTAGTTTTTATAATTTATATAATCAAATTATCACAATCTGAATTTATTAAACCTTGTTTGCTAAAAACAGTAATCAACATTGGTATAGTACTTTAAAGTACTCAAGGTATTTTTCATGAGTATTATCATATTTAGTTCTATAGCAATCCTGTAAGGTTGGTATAGTTCTCATTTTATATGAGTGGAGAATTATGGCTAAGAAAAATAATTCTATAACTTGCCCAAGTTTATCGTGCTAGTACATGGCTTAGCTGGAACCAACCTAATCTTTAGACCTCAAGTTCCTCTCACTCCACAAATTACTTGACCTCCTTTTGTATGCTTTCAAAAAGGTGTGTTGAAAAACCTAGTTCTCTCTAGGAGTTTATAATTCAAGATAGACAAGAACAGAAATAAAGTTTCATAATCAGTTAACATTTGCTCATATGGAGCTTATCATATGACACTAACATTTGCTCATATGACACTAAGAAAAAGTCACTGATTCACTAACATCATTTAGATAGAAATGTAATACATATTTTCAGGTGGCAAGAAAGCTAGAGTCATGACATTAAAATTTTGTATGCTGGGGCAAATTCTAATAAATATACCTCTTTGCCTGGCTATATCATAACCACTTATAAAAAAATGGGGGGTGGGAAATGGCAACAAAATTAGAGGTGTATAGGTCTTTCAGGACTCCACCATGGCACGGTAACTCCAAAATATTTTTATGTGTGTGTTTTTTAACTACACTTGCACGTATATATATGTATATGTATATATACATATATATGTATATTTATATATGTGTATATATATACACATACATACACACACACACACACACACACACACACACACCCCAGGTGTTTTTGTCCTATCTTCGTTTCCAGCATAGGGAAGATAGAGACAAATGAAATTAATTAACTGACTGGTTGGAATATAGTAATGAATCAATAGATAGATAAACTTTACAAACATTTTAATCTAAACAACTTTTTATTTTAATTTAGTGTTAGGTTTATTTATTTTATAGAAGATGTCTAGGATACATAGGTATCTTCTATGTCAGGAAGATTGTATTGCTTAGTGCAAAGGGCATAGCTTTGGAGTCTTAGAAATTTGACCTTACCCTACCTCTTTCTACCATTATAACTTTAGCCAAGTTTCTTAATCTTAACTGTGTGCTAGTGACCAGAACAGAGATTCTCAATAATATACAATAGTGGTTATATTATAAAAGCAATGATGAACTCCCATGGCCTAAAGAGACTAAACGTGTTCTCCTTGACCATTCTAAATTTCCAATTAATAGTTGTAGCTTAGCCTTAAAGTAGAAATCCTTCATGGGAAATCAAAAAGTCAATCCAGTTGTTTCTAATCAACAAACAGCTTATCAAAGATTTGAGTTAGAAACTTCTAACCTAGCTTTTTATGATATTTCCCATTAAAGTAGTAGCCATATTCAGACTGATTGAGGGTTCATCTCTGTTGCTAAAATTTTGATTCAAATGTGGAACCAAGGATCTGAATAAAAAATTATTTGAAGCCAATACGACATTCCTCTGATAAGCCAGGCTGCACTAATTATTTACTTTAAATTGAATCAGGACTTAGGAAAAAGGCATATGAATATACAGGCAATGATACAGTCAAGATATACTGAAGCCTCCTAGGCAAAACCCTGTTGTAATACCTGAACTTCTGTTTATATTTAGGGCTGAGCATATGACCCCATTCTGGCATAAGCTATGGTAAACCGTCACAGTACCATGTCTCATTACTGTAAATGAACCTGAATTTGGGAGGCAGATAATCTAGGAGTAGAGATGAATAGTTTTGCAAAGGTTTATAATCTGGTCCTATTGTAGCGCTTGGCTGTCACCAAATCTTTAGGCCTGAATTTATAAATATTAATATGTATTTTGCCATCAGCTAATCCTTTTACTCATTTGCATCATCTTTGGTCTCTTATGACATCCTACCTAACAATTTCTAGGTGATTCATAAGGTGATAGATATGGTTAGGTAAGTGAGTAAAACTATCTGTGGGGATGCTTCAAATTTTTTAAAACTCAGATTTAGTGGCATGTAATTTACATTAGAATAAAATTCACCTTTTTAAATGTACAGTTATTCATTTTCTTTCCTTTGTTTTTATTTTCAAAAATGTAAGCCACAACATGTTAAGGTAGCAAGAATTTCCTGACAATTTTCCCAGAATCTAACAGGACTAGGATAATAAGAAATCAAACTGTTCTAATACTTGCTGCAGCAATATTCCCTGCCCCGCAGCTGGATTACAGTATGGTACTGTTTTCTGTATTACTGTCTGTGAGCCAAGACAGGCAGCTTTTCAAGGTGTTGAGGGATTGTGCAGAGGAAAGAGATAATGGTACCATATGCAACTGGAGGCATTATCAAACGTGCTGTATTTAATACTAGACACTAGATTGCAAAAAGGACATGTTGTCTGGGTAAGTCATTTTTGATACAGAATACCACAGAATGACAAGCTTTCTTGCCAACTAAGTTTAATAAAGAATATAATACCTAATATTATTTACCACACCATGTTAAGTACTTTACACATATTTCTTTAATACTGACAAGATCCCTTTGAAGTAGGGACTAATTATCAAACCCCTTCTACAAAGGAAGAGAAACAGTCATCCTGAGATTTAAGTAACTACCAGACCAGGGTCACTCAGCTGGCAAATGTTTGAGTTATGGTTTGACTTCAGCTATGGTTTTGATCACTGGGCTTCATTTCGCCAGACCCTAGGAAACTCACCTTGGAGAAAAGCAGAAGTCTTTGTGGAGCTTTACAGAAGGGAAAAAACATATCTATTCTCTTCTAATAGGAGCATTACTATCCTTGTAACTATCAACTTCTCTTCCTCTTTAGAAAACGGAAGATCAAAGACAGATACGAAAAAAATTGCTCAAAAGGAACTAAAAAAGTACCTGTTAACTTTATATATATATATATATATATATATATATATAAAATCATAATCACCTTAAAATGCTCAGCAGCATAATATCTATATCAAACTTAACAACTAAGGACAACATGGCATCTCTTTAATGGAAAATCTGAGATGCATCACAGGATGTACTTTTTTGTGGAAGGGTCTTGAGTGAAAGTCCCATAGGTTGGTTAAAGTTTATAAAACAGTAAAACATGATTTCTCAAAATGTGATCTATCTGCCAACCTCTTTTATTAGTATTGCCTGCAACACTTATTAAAATACAGATTCCTGCTGACCAAATCAGAGTACCTAGATGGCCCGTAATGCTTTAAGAACTGGCATATGAGAGCAAAAATGAGGTACTTCTTTTTTTTTTTTTTAATTGTGCCAGAGGTTAGAACTGGAACAAACTAGTAAATGGTAAAGGAAAGTAGTTTGAGCTCAAATGGAAGGAAATTTTGTAGCAATTATAGCAACCCAAAATTGGATTTTTTTATACTTTGAAGGTTTCTATCACAAACAGGTATGATGTCAAGAATGTTGTAAGAGAATACTTATATTGAGTAGGATATTGGACTATGTAACCTTAAAGATTCCTTTGAGCCAGGATTCTCCACCTCTCTTAGTGCAGTGTGCTAAGACAATGAGTAATGTGAAGTTTCTATTTCCCATTTTCTCCTCTTTGGCTAACAATATGAAATGATAGTGGTATGTATGCTTTTGCTAGGTAACAGTAAAAATGAAGAAATTCAGAGAGCTGCATTCCCAAGGGCACATTGCACAGGTTAATATGTACTGTTTTCATTCAGTTTATTTCCAGGACTACTTGCCTCTTATTCCCTCTTGCCTTACTCATCTTCCAACCCAAATTCCTCAAATGTTAATGTGTAACATATTCTTGTACCACTTGAAACATGCTTTCTGTCTGTTTAGGCCTCTTCAGAATAACCCTTCACCCCTACCTTCCGACTTTACTGTTTTTTTTTTAAACTTTCATTCAGCAAACACTTATTGTACATCTATTCTATGCCAATAATTAATTAGGTATTGGGAATATAATCCCCATCCCTAGAGAACGCAAAGTTTCAGTATTTTAGTCGATAGTAGACAGAGTAAAAAAAAATCAAGTATAATAAAATGTGTTATAAAAGATGTGTACAAGGTGCTATGAAAGTTAAGATAATGGCACCAAATGAAGCCTTAAGGCTGAGGCTGCCTTCGAGGAGGTGGTGATTTTTCAGCTGTCTTAAAGGATGAGTATGAGTTTACTAGTAGCTGGACAAGTGAAGATTTTTCTGTGCATAAATAACAGACACCTGTTATTAACATTGTTATTAAAGAAGTTTGTCAATCAATCCCACCATCTAATTGCTCCCTTTTCCTCCCCCATTTATACAATTGAGGTTGGGGTTTGTTACGGGCCCCCAATTTTTAGGTAGGAAGCAGTCTACAGGAAGCCAAGAAGGTTGGTGGTGAAGTGGAAGGGGTATCCCAAAAAGTGGAGATTTGAGAGCCAGAGTAAATTAGATACTAGACTAATAGAAAGGAACTGTTTGACTTCTTTCTGAAAGCATCTTTATAATCCATTTTTGAATTTATACTATATAGATATATTGAAATACCCTATTTAAAAACAAAATAGAAACAATTAAAAAGAAATTCTGAAACAAATCCTTACATTATAAAGAATTAGTTCCTATTTTAAAAATTAAGTGAAAGATTTAAAATAGTAACATCCCACTTCCTCAGTCTATCTGAATTGTGAATCAATTTACAAAATATACTTTATTTGCAACCTGTTCTGGCATAATTATTACATATATTTATTTAGTTTGACATATTTTTATATAAATACAATCTTTTTGTTGTGCTGCTGATTCTAAACCCAAATTGCTCAAATTTGATTTGATTTCTCCTTAATAGAATTATTTAATATCTTTTTTATAGAGACAACTGCCTGTTGCTATTATTTTTATTAGAATGATAATGCTTAGATTTCCTTTAATAAGTAGTTTAGCATGGCATATTGTAGTCAGCAAGCTACAGCCCACAGGCCAAATCCAGTTTGCAACCTATTTTGGTATGACTTGTGAATTAAGAATGGGTTTTTTAAATGGTTGGAAAAAAATCAAAAGATGAGTAATATTTCATGACACACAAAAAGTATATTTAGGTTTCTATTATATTTAGGTTTTATAAAATATATTTCAATAATTCCAGCTGAAATATTAGAGATACTATCAAACATGTTATTTGACAGATGGGAAGATTAAGCTGAAAATTGATGAAGGAATTTTTATAAAATTTTTTCAAAGTTTTTTAATTAGGTGGTAACAATTCAGAAATTTGTGACTCATGTTTTCTGAGTTTAAATTGAGTATTCTTTCTACTGTATCATACTGCATCTTTATTTTAAAATATCTTTCCTAATTGTAAAGAAAATCACTCATTAGAAGGTATAAATTGATAGTATCAATTTGAGTCTTAATAAAGTATTAACTGACAGAAAATATTTCTAACATGATTTCCCCTAATGCAATTTCTTTATATTGTAACATTCCAGTTAAATATTTTATGAGATGCCCAATGTAAAATTTTTATTAACAGATAATGAGGCAAATTTTCAATAAATTGTAGGAGTTTTCTTGGTTTATTCAAACATTTTATGACAGCTTGATTTATAATAATATAATTAAATTTATTTTCAAATATTTTTTATTTAAGATTTTTTTATCTATTGAATTTAACATTGTAGTATTCAATATATAAGTCATTTCACCTGCCATAGGTATGGTAAAGTTTCCTTCACTATATCATACACATCTATAATAGAATTTTCTTTCTATTTCAAAAAATGCTTACAGAGTTAATCAGTTTTCCCCCTTACCATTGTTATTTATGATCTGAACTTATACATTTGTTGCAGTACTTCTTTATCTATCAGATTTATCTGGAATTGATTTTTGGTTCTTTCCAAAATAAGAAATCACTTCTCATGCTACATGTGAAAAAAACTATGCAAAGATGCACTTAATTATTTACTGTAATAACAATTGCTTTTCTCATGTTTCTGTTTGCGTATTATTTATTCCTGAATGACAACAAACTAACACTGAACAATATTTCTGCTTCCATAATGCTCACTAAATGTAACGTTCACAATACTTATACTGTAAAACATACTGTTCCCTCACACTCCTCTTTAATTTTATATAATTAACTTTTTCCTTTTTCTGTTGTTTCAGTTAAAGGATCAAGAAAGTTAAGTCTGCCAACAGATCTTAAGGCTGATCTTGGTACGGTAGGCAAAAGCCAACAATTTTAAGTTTTCTTACATTCATTTGGCTGAACATTTTAACCAACCAGTCCATGAATAACAAGTTTCCTAGATGGCAGTGTTTAATGGCTTTCCAAAAAGCCTTTCTTAAAAATCACCATACAGTTCTGTTGGCAGCATTCAACATTTTGTTTGTTAATCATTTTACAAAATTATGTTTCATAAATCATTACACACCAAGGTATATAATGTTTTCGGGTTTTTGTTTTTTATCATGAGAATGGTTTTAAACATTAACTAGTCATGCATATGGACCCTTGTGACTGTAACCATGTAAATGAACATCACTTTTTCTGGAACTGTTTTTCCCATTTTGTATATTAATATCATTTAGAATTAATGCTATTTAACAACAACAACAACAAAGTCCGATACATAAAAGAATAGAGTTCTCTCCATTTAAGAAAGTTATAGGAGATTTTATTCACTTTTAGTTTATTTTTTGTGGTGGTTAAGGGCTTATTCATAATTCTAGCTCTGAAATAAATAGGCTTTCATAAATTTTTCTTTCAGAACTTTTATCTGCTTGTGCCAAGAGTTTTTTTTTCTGAAATTTAATTGAATTACTTTTATTTTCATCTCCTTTATTCTGACTTAAAGTCATAGCATTAAATCCTACTAATGTCATGGTTGAAATAAGAAAAGTACAATAATTAGTCTTTGCATTATTTTTTAGTGTACAAAGCTGTTTCACATACATTATTTTATTTGACTTTCTTAGCAACTCTTTAAGATAGTTATTATTGTTCCCAGTCTTTTTTTTCAGAGTAGAAACTGAGGTTATATTGTTAATAAATTGTAGAATTAAGATTTTAACCTAGATCACAGAACATAATACCCAAAGTTTATGGAGCATATTCACATACCTCATCTCATTGTATCTAAATTAAATAACTTTTAGTCAAATAGTTTGTTACATTCAAAATCTGATTACATATCATCTTAGACGAATTTGATTAAATTGGACAATTATGTTATTGTATTTTTAAATGCAAAGCACTAACATATTTAGTATTATTATTAGTTTAATATTAACAAAATTGTTATGAAGTTAATTAGTATTTTGCCAATGTAATTGATGTCAGAGGAAGAATCAACATTCTAGCTCCATTTATTGACCTGCTACTACATGTCAGACATTATGCTACATAATTTGTACAAATTATCCGAGATAGATCAGTAATATTGTTCCCACTTTACAAATAAATTAAGGCTATGAAAACTTCAAATTTGTCTAAGGTCATACAACTATAGCAAAACTGAATTTAAATCAGGTATATATCATTGCAAAACTTATAATCTTATAATTACCTATCATTTTGTATAGCATGTACTGTGACAAATGAAGACTAAAGAATGAGAATGCTTTTCTCTAGAAAAATATGCATTCTGATATTTATTCACATAATTTCCACATATCATAATTTCTTTCCTAGAATGTTGAACAGGAATAATAAAAAAAAATAGAAGATTCTCAGCCCACTTCCATATTTATTGGAAGTAGCAAAGAAAGCTCTTAGTTTTAATTCTAATCTGGAGGTCAGTTAGGCATGATTGTTATTAATAAACATATTAATAAACAATTCCTAAAACTGTCAGTCGCCAATTATCTCCTTCCCAGTTGTTTCATTCTATTTTTACACATACTTTAGACAAAGATGATTATGAAAACTCACATATATAAAAGATAAAATAGTCAAGTGCTTATCACTTTACTAAAGGATTTTTTGCAATTAAAAGTATTCACAATAAAATTTCATTAAATCCCTATTTCTAACTATGTTGTCAATGTAATTTCATTTTTAAAACTTGTTTCCCACAAATCTCCAGAAAAAAAATTGTAAGGATTCTGAAAGAGGATAAATGTCTTTATGTATGTAAATTCTTCCAATGTAAAACTTTGCTGTAAAATATATCCTGGGTTGCTTGTAACATGGTTTCAGGAAGAATATTCTCCAGTGGTGTATAACCCTTTAGTGAAGGAGGAAAATGTGTAAGAAGCTATTGTAGTACACCAAATAAGGACCAAAGTAGGATAACAACAGTGAAAATGAAGAGGTGTTACCATGGGAGACTTTACAACTGGGATTGGGAACAGTGAGGGAACAGGACTGGTAAGGCATAAGGAAATAGGGGGAGTCAAGGATGACTACAGAGTGCAGAAAATGGAGAATACCATTCTCATGGAGAATACCTGGTTTGAGAGGAAAGGAAAATGAGTTTGAGTTGCTCAGGGACATTCATGTTAACCACTCAGTGAGCAATTAGAAATGTAGGACTGTTTACCATATAGCACAGGGAACAATATTCAAAATCTTACAATAACGTATAATGAAAAATAATCTGAAAAAAATATATGTATATATCATTTTGCTGTACACCTAAAACTAACACAAATTGTAAGTCAACTATACTTCAATTAAAAAAATAAGGAAAAAAAAGAAATGTAGGGCTAGAGTGTAGAGGGGAAATCTCAAGCCCAAAGTAATAGATAACAGTCATCTGTGTAAAGGTATTAATGACTGTGTATATGAGCTGTTCACTGAAGACAAAGGAAAGATGACAACGTGTTGGAGAGCTTTGGGTACTAATGTAATAACTTCTTTGTTACAAAAATCCTTATCTGGAGTGGCAGTATAACAGTAAAAGTAAAATAATAGTAATAACAGTAAAAACCTCATACGTTGGACAGTTATGCAATTAGAACCCTCAAGTTGTTAGCCTTTTATGAAGTAGTTACCAGAATCATGGTAAATTGCTTTATTCCCTAACATTTTAACATTCAGTGAAAAACTATCTTGTTTCTCAATTTTTAACAAAAAATACAGACATTTCTCTTTCTTAATAAAGACTTTGAATTAATGACCTAAAAATGAATTGATAATTCAAACCCTGAATGCACATAATCCAGGGGCTGGCACAACGTTATGAATATAGTGTTATATATGCATTATAGAATACTGTAAATGAAACACAGGCCCCTGTGAACCCTTAAAAATATCTACTACAGGATGGCCTCCAGCCAATGAAAAGATGCGTGGAGAGGCCATGGTCAAAGGACAAGTAGTGATAATTTAATTTATTTAATTGTAAAACTAAAGTTAAATGACAGTGGCAAATATTATTATAAAATAAAATGTAAACATAAAATCCATAATGATATAGAAATACCTTAACTTTTATTTTTTCGAGAGGGAAAAGAGAGGTTAAAGTTGCTAACAAGAGTTAGTATTTCTATAGCTAAGTGTGGTGGTTAATCGGTGATGAACTGAGAGCAAAGATAAGCAGAGGAAGAGGAATTATACTTAATTTCACCTTTCACAAGGGGAAATAAATTGACATTATGCATATATAGCAATTCAAGAAGAATTAAAATTATATCTTCAAGATAACCACTAAAAAAATTAATACCCCAAATAAATCAGGCAAAGGATAATACATATAAAAAAGAAAATAAGAAAATACAGGCCATATAGTGAAAGAAGCTACAGAAACTAGAGAAGGAAAAAGAAGAAGGAAGAGGAAGAAGGGGGGAAGAGGAGGAGGAGAAGGAAGAGGAAGATGAAATAATCTACATAAAACTTGCAGAATGGAACACAGCCTGTTGCTGTTGACTGACCAGAGTCTTCAAATTCTACACTCTGAGCCTGTCAGGACTGCCCTGACCCCAGCTTTCTAACCTTTAAAAACACCAAAAATATTGTCCCTGAAACAATTTTTACTGGAGCCAGTTGCCGTGCCATACTCAGATTGCCCTTAGCCACAATACCCACAAAGTTCCCACCTCTAAGAGGAATGGGAGCCAGTGGGTGAAACCTCATGCACTCCAGGAGCACAGTGGAGACATCACAGGTAGGGATAGAGCTCTCGAGCATGATCACACTGTCCTTTGCAGGAGTTGGAAAGATGGGGTTTGGACGCTAACCCTGGTAACCTTGAGAATTAATCATGCAGCCACTTTTGTGAAGTGGTCCCCTCTAAAGAACAAATTTGCTGTGGAGAGTGAAAAACAATTCATTTCTGTCTGTCACTTGGATATAAAAATGACGAGTGGGTAAGCAAGAACATTAAAAAGCCAGTTCATTCACTGTCCTTAGTTTGGACCGGTATCTCCGTGTTTTGCTGACAGCAGGATCATGTGACTTCAAATGCAGAGTGCTTCTACATACAATTAAAAAGTGGATGAAAAGCCAACCAGCATGCCATGGAGCAGCAAGATGCATTTTGGTTAACTGATGTCACAGTTTGGTGGCACTGGAGGCTGGGTCCCTGGTTCAACTTCTCTACCACTGGGAGCCTGAGTAAGCACCACATGCAGTCCTGATGTCTCAAATAGTGTTCAGGTTGCAATCTGAAAACAGAGTTCCTGTCACTCCTGAGTGTATTATTTGTCTCAGAGAACAGTGGTGTTGTAGCTCCTGGCCAAGAATGCTGCCCAGTGCTTTTTAACTAAGATGACCATGGCTGCTTGACCTTAGTCTCCAAACTAGACTTTCCAAAACACAGCATGCAGCACATGTTAGCCATGGAACACTTCCACAACATAGACAAGAGTCACAATCAAGGACCATAATACAGTCTCAGAGATGGTACACCAGAATAGCATCACTCAAGTACCTATTTGCAAGATAGACAAGCAAGATGATCAGAAATTTTGCCCTATAGGAATCAATGGAGCCATGATGATTTGGGATTTCAAGACCTTAGAGTCCTCCACCCAGGGCCTTCAACTAATATGAAGCTGAGTGAACCTCTATGATCTAGCATGACAGACTACAACTGACTGCAGCTCTGTTTGTAACTTGCAAGATGGTGAGGAAAGCCAACCACAAGGAAACACTAAAAATGCATATGCCGATATCATTTGAGTGTTGTTTGAATATAACTGGTGAAAATGTTGGATTTTTAAACAGTCTTTTAAAGTTTTTAATCTATTTTTTTGTACGTTTGGTTTTTGGCTGTTTCATTCCATTCTAGACCAAAGCTTCTCTTTAAGCAGTTCATTATGGAAAATTGTCACATTAACTTAAGAAGGGGGTTAGTATGTAAATTGTCTCCCAGAAAATTAAGTAAAAATACTAAATGTGTTTTTTTAAATGACAGAACTATAATGAAATGTCTCTGTCAATAGACATAAAAAGTGAATTACTTTACTTACAAGAAAAAGGCTTTCAGCATGTATAGCAAAACAAAATTCACAAGAGAGACATCTAAAGCAAAGTGATTCAAAGGCTAGGAGTAGGACATATAAGACAACTACTAGCAAAAATAAAACAGGAATTATGATGTTAATATCAGCTGAGTTCAAGGCAAAATACATTAAATTAGAAAAGTGCTGATACTTATAGTGCAGAAATGTACCATCTACAATGAAACTGTTTACAAATTTTAATAAACCAAATAATGTAGGATAATAATTACATTTCTTACAATTCTTGATGTACAAGAAACATTAAACAGAAATGTGATAACCATAAGAGATTCTAACATAATTTAATGACAACTCAAGGAGGCAAAAAGTAAGAAAAACCATATGGGAACAAAGAAACATAATTTACTTGGAAGATTTATTTAATATATCCTGAGCTTTATACCTTGAAAATGTGTTATAATTTCAAGTGCCCACTGAAAAACTTATAAAAGTTAAACCAATGTTAAAACCACAAAGAAGACCTTAATATGTAAAAGTAGAATCTTACAAACCACATTTTTAAATCAAATTAATGACCTAAGAAATTAAAACAAAAAAATAGAGAAAACAACAACAACCCCTACCACCTGCATGATTTTAAAACCCTCAAACAATTCTTGGGCCTGGTTTCTGACTTACTAGGTGAGTAGCTAGCTCTTTTTTCTTTTTCTTTTTTTTTTTTTTTTTTTTTTTTTTTTTGGCCGTGCCGTGCATTTTACAGGATCTCAGTTCCCTGACCAAGGATCGAACCCAGGCCCACAGCAGTGAAAGCACCAAGTCATGACCACTGGACCGACAGGATTTCCCACTAGCTTTTTTTTCATAGCTCCTGCAATATCATGGATCAAGAACTCTGAAAATTATAGACTTAAAGATCTGGAAACTAGTGGAAAGCAACTATAAAACTACTTACCCAGAGTAGAGAACAAAGAAGGGGGAGCTGGAGAAAAAATTCCAGACTACATAAAAAAAAATCTCGTGCTAAAAGAGACAAAAGTTAAGTACTACAATAGTTCATTCTATATGAAATTAATTTTATTAAAAGAATAACAAAGACTTATTTTAAAGACTTTTAGGATACTCAAAGGGAGCAATGAAACAATTTTTTAGAAGATTATGAAGCTAAAACAAGCACAAATGAAAAAGCCAATTAAGAATTGGATAACAATGGATGAACAAATAGAGACTATTAATAAAGAAATAGAAATTATAAAAAGGAACTAAGTAGAAATTCTGGAGCTAAAAATTACAAAGGCTAAAGTGAAAAATTCACCAGAAAGGTTTAACAGCAGATTTGAGCTGGCAGAAGAAAGTGGCCAATTGAAATTATCAACTCAGAGGAGCAAAAAAATATGAAAGAAAATGAACAAAGGTTCAGTGACTTGTGAGACACCACTGAGTATGCCAGTATATTATGGGAGTACCAGAAGAGAAGGAGAAAAAAGGGAAGAAAGAATATTTGAGGAAATGGCTGAAAACATCCCAAACTTGAGGAAAGATGTGAATCTCTACAGCCAAGAAAGTCAATGAGCTCCAAATGTGAAAAACTCAAAGAGACCCACACTGGGACACATTACAATCAAACTTTACACAGAGAATCTTAAAAGCAGCAAGAGAGAAGCGACTCATCATGTATAAGGGCTCCTCAATAAGATTAAAAGCCAGTTGCACATCAGAAACCATAAAAGCCAAAATGCAGTAAAATGACATATTTAAAGTGCTGAAAGAAAAGAAAAATGTCGACAAAGAATTCTATAACTGGCAAAATTTTCCTTCAAAACTGAAAGAGAAATTAAGACATTCCCAGATAAACAAAAGCAAAGAGAGTTTATCACTAGTAGACCCCCCCCCCCCACACACACACACAAGAAATACTAACGGGAGTCTGCCGGCTGAAGTGAAAAGACACTAGACAGTAACTTGAAGCCATTTAAGGAAATAAAGAACACTGGTAAAGGTAACTAAATAGGCAGATACAAAAGCCAGTATTATTATATTTTTCTTAACCCCTCTATTTTGTTTCCTACATGACTTAAGAGACAAATGTATAAAACTGTTATAAATCTTTTTTAATGGGCATGCAATGTATAAAGATACTAAGGCAACAACAACATAAGGGGAGGTGAGGGAGCTCTATAAGAGCTGAGTTTTGTATGCTATTGAAGCTAAGTTGGTATCAATTCAAAATAGATTGTTATAAATTTATGATGTTAATTATAATCACCAGAATAACCATTTGAAAATAACTAAAAAATACACAGAAAAGGAAATGTGGAGGGATAAAAAAGGTATATTAGAAAAAAAAATGAATCAAAAAAGAAGGCAGTATTGGAGCAATTCAGAAAGATATTTTTTGAAAACAAATATAAAAATGGCAGAAGTGCTTCTTTATTAGTAATTATTTTTTAAAGTAATTACTTTAAATGGATTAAACTCACCATTTAAAAGTCAAATTGGCAGACTAAAAAGTATATAAGATCCAACTATACAAGAGACTCATTTTAGATTAAAAAAACAAATATATTAAAATTAAAATGATAGAAAATGATATTCTATGCAAATAGTAAACAAAGCTTGGGTGGCAATATTAATACTAACAGACAAAGTAGACTTTAAGTCAAAAACTAACAAAGAAGGACATTATATATTGATAAAGGCATCAATTCAGTGAGAAGATAAAACAATTGTAAATAAATATGCACCAAATAGCAGAGTCCCAAATATATGAATCAAACATTAACAGAATTGAAGGGAGAATTAGACAATTCTACAATAATAGTTGGAGAATTCAATAGGCTGCTTTCAATGAGGATAGAAAATTTACACAGGTGATCAAAAAAGAGGATGTGAATAACACTGTAAACCAATTAGTCCTAATAGACATATATAAAGTACTCTACACAATAATAGTAGAAGACATATTCTTCTCAAGGGCTCATGGAACACTGTCCAGGACAGGACATATTTTAGGCCACAAAACAAGACTCAGTAAATTTAAGAAGATTAAAATCATACAAAGTTTTCTCTTTAACCACAATGGAAAGAAACTAGAAGTCAGAAATAAAGCTGGAAGGCTTCCCTGGTGGCGCAGTGGTTGAGAATCTGCCTGCCAATGCAGGGGACACGGGTTCGAGCCCTGGTCTGGGAAGATCCCACATGCCACGGAGCAACTAGGCCTGTGAGCCACAACTACTGAGCCTGCACGTCTGGAGCCTGTGCTCCGCAACGAGAGGCCGCGACAGTGAGGCCCGCGCACCGTGATGAAGAGTGGCTCCCGCTTGCCGCAACTAGAGAAAGCCCTTGCACAGAAACGAAGACCCAACACAGCCAAAAATAAATTAATTAATTAATTTTTAAAAAGGAAAAGAAAAGAAATAAAGCTGGAAAATTCATCAAACTTGGAAATTAAATAGAACACTCTTAAACAACTAATGGATCAAAGAGGAAATTAAAAGGGAAATTGGAGATACTTTGAGACGAATGAAAACAAACAACTAAATCGATAGGTTACACCGTAGACACATCTCAGAGGAAAATTATAGTTATAAATGCCTATATTAAAAAGAAGAAGGCTCCTATTTACAATAGCCAGGACATGGAAGCAACCTCAGTGTCCATCGACAGATGAATGGATAAAGAAGATGCGGCACATATATACAATGGAATATTACTCAGCCATAAAAAGAAACAAAATTGAGTTATTTGTAGTGAGGTGGATAGACCTAGAGTCTGTCATACAGAGTGAAGTAAGTCAGAAAGAGAAAAACAAATACCGTATGCTAATACATATATATGGAATCTAAAAAAAAAAAAAAAAGAAATGGTTATGAAGAACCTAGGGGCAGGACAGGAATAAAGATGCAGACGTAGAGAATGGACTTGAGGACATGGGGAGGGGGAAGGGTAAGCTGGGATGAAGTGAGAGAGTGGCATGGACTTATATATACTACTAAATGTAAAATAGATAGCTAGGGGGAAGCAGCTGTATAGCACAGGGAGATCAGCTCAGTGCTCTGTGACCACCTAGAGGGGTGGGATAGGGAGGGTGGGAGGGATACACAAGAGGGAGGAGATATGGGGATATATGTATATGTATAACTGATTCACTTTGTTATAAAGCAGAAACTAACACACCATTGTAAAGCAATTTTACTCCAATAAAGATGTTAAAAAGAAAAAAGAAGAAAGCTCTCAGAACAATAATCCAACTGTACACCGTAACAAACTAGAAAAGATCAGCCAATTAAACCCAAAGCTAGCAGAGTAAGAAAAAAAATAAAGATGAAAGAAAATAAAATAGATAATGGAAAATCAATAATCAAGCCATAAGTTGACTCTGAAAAGATCAACAAATTGACAAACCCTCACCTAGACTAAGGAAAAAAAAGAGAATACAAACAGTTATAATCAGGAATAAAAGTGGGTACATTACTATCAACCTTACAGAAGTTAGAGGATTATAAGAGAATACTATGAACAACTGTATGCCAACATTAGATAATCTAGATGAAATAGGCAAATTCCTAGAAATACATGAATTACCAAAACTGACTTAAGAAGAAAGAAAATCTGAGCTTAGCTATTCAATGTCAAGTAAGGACATTGAATCAGTACTCAGAAACCTCCTGACAAAGAAAAGTCCAGGATGAGATGGCTTCACTGGTGAATTCTACCAAATATGTAAAGAAGAATTAACACATATCCTTATCAAACTCTTGCAAAAAAATAGAAGAGGGAACCTTTCCTAATGCATTCTATGAACCAGCATTACTCTGATTACAAACCTAGACAAAGAACACCCAAGATAATAAAATTAAAGACCAATATCCCTTATGAATATACATGCAAATATTCTCAAAGTATTAGCAAAGAAAATCCAACAGCATATTAAAAGGATTATATACCATAATCAAGTGAGATTTATCTCAGAAATACAAGAGTGGTTCAACAGAAGAAAATTAAAAAGGTAAAAAAACCACACTAACAGAATGAAGGAAAAATCCCACACATGATCATCTCAATTGGTGCAGAAAAAGGATTTGACAAAATTGAATACCGTTTCATGATTCAAAAAAAAAAAAAAACCACACAAAACAAAAAAATTCAGAAAACTAGAAATAGAAGGGAACGTCCTTAAACTGATAAAAGTCATTCATGATAAGCCCACAGTCATTCTACTCAAGGGTGAAAGACTGAAAACTTTCTTCATTAAGATCAAGAACAAGACAAGGATGCCTTTGTTTACCACTTCTATTTTGTACTGGAAGTTCTAGCCAGAGATATTAAGCAAAATAAATAAGTAAAGAGCATCCAAATTAATAAAGAAGTAAAACTATCCCTGTGGCAGATGGCATGATCCTCTATACAGAAAATCCCAAAGAATCCACAAAAGAACTAGAACTAATAATTTAGCAAAGTTGCAGCGTATAAGATAAACACACAGAAATCAGCTGCATTTCTATACATCAGCAATGAAAATTTTGAAAAAGAAATTTTAAAAAATTCCATTTGTAAGTCTCCCAAATAATAAAATACCTAGAAATAAATTTAACCAAGGAGATGTAAAACTTGTACACTGAAAACTACAAAACATTGCTAAAAGAAATTAAAGAAGACCTATGTAAGTGAAAATACATCCCTTGTTCATGAATTGAAATGCTTAATATTGTTTAAGTCATACCCAAAACAATCTAACAGATTTAATGCAGTCACAGCCAAAATACCAATAGCCATTTTAAATAATGAAAAAGCTTATCCTAAAATTCATGTGGAAATGACAAAGCAAAAATAGACAAAACAATACTGAAAAAAGGAGAAAGTTGGAAGACTCACACTTCCCAATTTCAAAACTTCCTGCATAGGTACACATATCAAAACAGTGTGATAGGGGCTTCCCTGGTGGCGCAGTGGTTGAGAGTCCGCCTGCTGATGCAGGGGACATGGGTTCGTGCCCCGGTCTGGGAAGATCCCATATGCCGTGGAGCGGCTGGGCCCGTGAGCCGTGGCCGCTGAACCTGCCCGTCTGGAGCCTGTGCTCCGCAACGGGAGAGGCCACAACAGTGAGAGGCCCGCATACCGAAAAAAAAAAAAAAAAAAAAAAAAAAACAGTGTGATATTGGCATAAAGATAGACATATAGATCGATGATAGAACTGAGAGTCCAGAAATAAAACCATACATCTATGACCAATTGATTTTCAACAAGTTACCAGGACAATTCAGTGAGGTTTGGGGTGGGGGGCAGGGAATAGTCTCTTCAACAAATGATACTGAGACAACCGGAAATCCACATGCAAAATATTGGAGATGGACCACTACCTCATACCACTTCCAAAAAAAAAAAAAAAAATGGATCAATGACTTAACTTTAAGAGATAAAGCTAAAAAACTCTTAGAAGAAAACATAAGGGAAAATGTTCATGACACTGAATTTGGCAATGGATTCTCAAATATGACACCAGAAACACAAGCAACAAAAGAAAAATTGGACTTCAAAATTAAAAATTTTTGCACAAAGGACATTATCAAGAAAGTGAAAAGACCACCTACAGGGAAAATATTTACAAATCGTATGTCTGATAAGGTTCTACTATCCAATATTCAGAGAACTCCTAAAGTTCCATAACAAACAACTCAATTTAAAAATGGGAAAAAGAGTTATATAGATATTTCTCCAAAGAAGATATACAGATGGCCAATAAGCACATGAAAAGATCTTCAACTCACTAATCATCGGGGAAATGCAAATCAAAACCACAATGAAATATCACATACCCAATAGGTGGTGGCTACCATTAAAAAATAAAACCAGAAAATAATGTGTTGACGAGGATGTGGAGAAGTTAGAAACCTTGTGTACTGTTGGTGGGAATGTGAAATTGTACAGCTGCCATGGAAAACACACATTATTGACAATAGCTAAAATATGGAAGCAACCTAATCCACAGTCTATCAGTGGATGAATGGATAAACAAAATATGTGTAAAACATAAAGTGGAATTTGTTCAGCCTTAGAAAGGAAGGAAATTCTGACATACACTACAACATGAATGAACCTTGAGGATACTATGCTAAGTGAACTAAGCCAGTCACAAAAAGAGAAAAATTGTATGATTCCAATTGTATGAGGTACCCAGAGTAGTGATATGTATAGATAAAGAAAGAATTGTGGTTGCCAGGAGCTGGGGGAGAGGGAAATGGGGAGTTATTTTTTAATGGGTAATGTGTTTCATTTTTACAAGGTGAAAAGAGTTCTGGAGCTGGCTGGTGCACAGTACAAATGTGCTTAATACCACTGAGTTGTACACTTAAGATTGGTTAAGATGGTAAATTTTATGTGTATTTTACAATCTTAAAATATTTTATCTTAAAAAGGCATTACTGATTCATGCTACGTAGATGAACCTCAAAAACATTACATGAAGTGAAAGAAGCCAGACAAAAGGCCACATATTGTATGATTCCATTTATATGAAATATGCGGAATAAGTAAATCCTTAGAAACAGAGAGCAGATTGATGGTCATCAGTGGCTAGGGAAGAGTAGAGTGGGCAGTGACTGCTTAATGGGTCCGTGCTGTTTTTTGTGGTGATGAAAATGTTTTGGAGCTATGTAGTGGTAGTTGTTGCACAACATTGTGAATGTACTAAATGCCACTGAACTGTACATTTTAAAATGGTTTTATATGAATTTCACCTCAATAAAAACTGTAGGAAAAAAATTTTTTAAACTGGTGAAATATGAATGAAGTCTAGAGTTCAGCCAATAGTAGTGCACCAAGGTGACACTGGGAAAGGAGAATGAGAAATTTATGTATTCTATTTGCTACTTTCCTCTAAATGTAAAATTATTCCAAAATGAAATATTTCCTTTAAAAAAAAAATGGGCAAACTACTTGAAAAGACTCTTTGCCAAAGAAGATAGATGGCAAATAAGCACATGAAAAGATATTCAACATCATTAGCCACTAGAGGAATGCAAATTTAAACAAGAATGGAATGCCACTAAATACGCATTAGAATGGCTAAAATTAAGCATACTGGCAAAAACGAAGTGATGATGAGGATAACACAGATCAACTGAAACTCTCATACTCTGCTGGTGGGAATGCAAAATGGTATAAGCATTGTAGAAAAAAGATTGGCATTTTCTTATAAAGTTAAAACACAATTACTCTATTATCTAACAATCCCATTCCTGGGTACTTACTCTAGAGCAGCAGTCCCCAGCCTTTTTGGCACCAGGGACCGGTTTCGTGGAAACCGTGGGAAAAAACAATTTTTCCACAGATGAGGGGAGGGGATAGTTCAGGCAGTAATGCGAGGGATGGGGAGTAATGGGGAGTGGCAGATGAAGCTTCACTGGCTCGCCCGCCGCTCACCTACTACTGTGTGGCCTGGTTCCTAACAGGCCATGGACTGGTACCTGGGGGTTGGGGACCCCTGTTCTACACAATGAAAAGTGATCTTCACTCAAAAATTTATATATAGATTTCATAGCAGCTTTAATTGTAATAGCCAAAAGCTAGAAACAACCCACATGTCCTTCAACTGGTGAATGGTTAAACAAAATGTGGCACCTTATACCATTAAATGCTATTCAGCAATAAAAGAGAACAAACTGTTGATATTCACAACTTGTATGGATCTCAAGATAATTGCACTGAGTGAAATAAAGCTGATCTTAAAAGGTTAAGTACTATATGAATCCATTTATATAGCAGTCTTGAAATAAAATTATAGAGCTGGAAAACTGATTAGTGTTTGCCAAAAGTTAGGAATGGGTGAGGGAAGGACTAGTGTGGCTATAAAGAAGTAACACGGGAGATCCTGTTGATGATGGAACAGTTCTGAATCTTGATTATAGTGGTAGTTCCCCAAATTGACACATGTGACAAAATTATTTGGAACTACACATACATACAAATAAGTACATCTAAAACTGACAAATTTGAGTAAGCTCTGTGAATTGTACAAATGTCATCTTGGTTTTGATTTTAAACTATAGTTATGCAAGATATTAGTGATGGGGAAATGGGTGAAGGGTACATGGAAACTCCCTGTACGCTTTTAAAAATAACATATATATATATATATATATATATATATATTTTACTTTTTATACAATTTTTAAAGGTTATACCCAATTTAGTTATTACAAAATATTGGTTATATCCTCTGTGTTGTACAATACATCCTTGTAGCCTATAATACACCCAATAGTTTATAACACCCACTCCCCCACCCCTATGTTGCCCCTCCCACCTCCCCACTGGTAACCACTAGATTGTTCTCTGTATCTGAGTCTGCTTCCTTTTTGTTATATTCACTAGTTCGTTGTATTTTTTAGATTGCACATATAAGTGATATCATACAGTATTTGTCTTTGTCTGACTGACTTCATTTAGCAAATGCCCTCCAAGACAAACCATGTTGCAGCAAATGGCAAAATTTTTTTATGGCTGTGTAGTATTCCACTGTGTGTGTGCATGGGTGTGTGTTTTATATATATATATTTATATATATAACATCTTCCTTATCTATTCATCTGTCGATGGACACTTAAGTTGCTTCCATATCTTAGCAATTGTAAATAATGCTGCTATGTACATTGGGGTGCATGTATCTTTTCAAATTAGTGTTTTGGGTTTTTTTTTGGATATCTACCTAGGAGTGGAATTGCTCGTTCATATGGTAGTTCTATTTTTAGTTTTTTGAGAAACCTCATGCCATTTTCCACAGTGGCTGCACCAATTTACATTCCCACTAACAGTGTATGAGGGTTCCCTTTTCATATTTTTAATATAATTAATGTTTTAAAGCAATTTTACATATTGCGTATTCCCCTTCCCTCCCCCCCCCCCCCGAGAGCCTTCCCCACTCTTAACATCCTCCACCAGAACGGTACGTTTGTTATAACTGATGAACCTATATGAATACATCATCATCTCCCCAAATCCATAGTTTGCAATAGGGCTTACACTTGATGTTTTAAAATATGTATAATGACATGTATCCATCATTATAATACATTACAGTGTAATACAGAATAGTTTTACTGCTCTGAAAATCTTGCATCACCCTGCTCATCCCTCCTTCCCCCTTAACTGCTAGCAACCACAGATCTTTTTACTGTCTCCATAATTTTGCCTTTTTGAGACTATCATACAGTTGGAATCACACAGTATGCAGTCTGTTCAGATTGACTTCCTTCCTTTAGTAATATGTAACTAAGTTTCCTTTATGTTATTTTCATGGCTTGATAGCTCATTTCTTTTCAGCACTGAATAATATTCCATTGTCTGGATGTACCACAGTTTATTCATCCATTCAGGCTTTTGTATGGACATAAGTTTAACCTCTTTGGGTAAATACCAAGGAGTATGATTGCTGATCATATGGTAAAATTATGTTTAGCTTTTTAAGAAACTAGCAAACTGTCTTTCCACAATCAATTTAGCATTCCCACCATCAATGAGAGTTCATGTTGTTACACATCCATTCTAGCATTTGGTGTTGACAGTGTCTTAGATTTTTGCCATTCTAATAGCTGTGTAGTGGTTTCTCATTCTTGTTTTGATTTGAAATTTAAAATATTTTTGTGTGGTCATTTGCCATCTATCTTCTGGTGTGGTATCTGTTTAGATCTTTTGCCCATTTTTTAGTCAGGTTGTTTTCTTTTTGTTGAATTTTAAGAGTTCTTTGTGTATTTTGGTTAACGGTCCTTTATCAGATATATATTTTGCAACCATTTTCTTCTAGTCTGCGGCTTGCCTTCTCATTTTCTTGATAATGTCTTTTACAAAGTAGAAGTTTTCAATTTTAGTGAAGTCAAACTTACCAATCTTTCTTTCATGGATTGTGCCTTTGTGTTTGATAATGTCTTTTTAGATGTAACACCAAAGTCATCTACATTTTCTCCTATGTTCTCTTCTAGTAGTTTTACAATTTTGTATTTAACATTTAGGACTATGATCAATTTTGAGTTAACTTTTGTGAAGGGTGTAAAGTCTGTCTAGATTTGTTTTTTATGTATGTATATGTCTAGTTGTTCCAGTACCATTTGTTGAGAAGACTATCTTTTCTCCATTGTATTGCTTTTGCTCCTTTGTCAAGGATCAGTTAACTATATTTGTTGAATCTGTTTCTAGGCTATTTCATTCCAATGATATATTTATCTTTTTACCAATATCATCTGTCTTCACTACTTTAGGTTTATAATAAGTCTTAAAGTCAAGTAGCGTCAGTCCTAAGACTTTGTTCTTCTCCTTTAGTATCCTATTGGGTATTCTGGGTCTTTGTCCTCTCCATATAAACTTTAGAATCAGTTTGTCAACATCCACAAAGTAACTTGCTGGAATTTTTATGGGGATTGTGTTGAATCTATAGATCAAGTTGGGAAGAAGTGATGGCTTGACAGTATTGAGCCCTCCTATCCATGAACATGGAATCTCTCTCCATTTATTTGTTCTTCAGTTTCTTTTATCAGTAAGGAATTTTTGTAATTTTATAGTTTTCTTCATATAGATCATGCACATATTTTGTTAGATTTATATAACATGCTTTGTTACATTTATACCTAAGTATTTTATTTTTCAGGATACTAGTGTAAATGTTAATTGCTTTTAATTTCAAATTCTGTTGCTAGTATATAGGAAGGTTTTTGTCCCATGTGAATGCTTACCAAAGGGTGACCTCAGCTGGGGAGCATTTTAACACTCAAGTAGATAGAACGACCCATTCTGTGGATACCAGTCAGCTTCTTTCCCAGCCACCCTGTCATCGCCAAATGTGCTCATGAACAGAGTAACCATGGTCACAGGGATGCAGGTTATGCAAAGGCTCAGCAACATGGACTTCCACTCACCAAGGTCATCTTGACTACAACCACTGTTGAGTGCCCATTATGACAACAGCAAAAATCAACACTGTCTCCAATATGGCACCATGTCTCAGGTGATCAGTTACCTGGTGGCAGGTTGATGACCCTGAACTTTCATCATGGAAGGAACAGCATGTTGTTCTTACTAGAATAGACACTTACACTGGATATGGATCTGCCTTCCCTGAATGGAATGCTTCTACTAGAACTATTATCCATGGGCTAACAGAATGCCTTATTATGATATTCTGCATAGCATTACTTTTCATCAAGGAACTCATTTCACAACAAATGAAGTATGGCATCGGGCCAATGCTTATGGGGGGCATTGGGCCAATGCTTATGGGGTCACTGGTCTAACAATGTTCCTCACCATCCTAAAGCAAATATATATATATATATATATATATATATATATATATATATATACACACACAGCTATTAATCTATTGATTAATGTTAGGGTGGTATATCTTTCTCTATCCGTTTACTTTTAATCTATATATGTATCCTTAAATTTCTTGTAGACAACATAAAGTTGGGTCCCTTTTTTTTTTTTTTTTTGGCGGTACGCAGGCCTCTCACTGTTGTGGCCTCTCCCGCTGTGGAGCACAGTCTCCGGATGCGCAGGCTCAGCGGCCATGGCTCACGGGCCCAGCCGCTCTGCAGCATGTGGGATTCTCCCAGACCGGGGCACGAACCCATGTCCCCTGCATCGGCAGGCGGACTCTCAACCACTGTACCACCATGGAAGCCCTGGGTCCCATTTTTTGAATCACTTTGATAGTCTGTCTTTTAATTGATGTATTTAGACAATTGACATTTAAAGTGGTTATATAGTTGGAATAATGTCTACCACAGTTGTTACTTTCTATTCATTTCCCTTCTTTTTTGTTTCTGTTTTCTTCTTCCACTTATTTCTTCTTTTTGTGGTTTGAATTGGGCATTTTATATGATTCCTTTTCCTCTCCTTTCTTAGCTTATCAATTATACTTCTTTTTTACTTTTTTTTTTAGCAGTTGCCCTAAAGTTTGCAATATACATTTACAACAGATACAAGTCCACTTTTAAATAATACTGTACTGCTTCATGGATAGTGAAAGTATCTTATAGTAACAAAATATTCCTAATTTCTCCCTCCTGTTACTTGTATTACTACTGCCATTCATTTCACTTATCCACAAGCTATACTGCTATCCTGTATACTTTTTGGGAACTTGCTGTGGTTATATATTTATTTCAAAGTAAAAAGCAAAAAACTGTACCATTTCTAAAAAACACTGTGCCCTGGAACAAAAATCAATATCTAAAGAATAGAAAACAAATAGCACTTAATAACACAGGCATCCAGGCAATGATACCATGTCAACAGGAAAATACAATCCATGATAAATGGAAAATACAGTTGATAAAGACAAAATATCAGTCAGTAGAAACTGACCCAGAAGTGACACACAGGATAAAATTAGTGGACAAGGACATTAAATCAGCTATTGTAAATATACAGATGATCCTTGACTTACAATGGTTCAACTTACAGTTTTTCAACTTTATGATGATGCAAATGCAATACACATTCAGTAGAAACCATACTTCAAATTTTGAATTTTGATCTCTTCCCAGGCTAGAAATGTGCAGTACAATACTCTCTTGTGATGCTGGGCAGCAACAGTGAGCCACAGCTCCCAGTCAACCACATCATCATAAGGGTTAACAACTGATACACTTCTAATCATTCAGTGCCCATACTAACATTTTGTTTTTTACTGTCAGCATAGTATTCAATAAATTACATGAGATATTCAACACTTTATTATAAAATAGGCTTCGTGTTAAATTATTTTGCCCAACTGTAGGCTAATATAAGTGTTCTGAGCATATTTAAGGTAGGCTAGGCTAAGCTATGATGTTTGGTAGGTTAGGTGTATTAAATGCATTTTCGACATAGGATATATTCAATTTATGATGGCTTTATTGGGACTTAACCCCCTCATAACTCGCAGATCTATACCTCATATATTCAAGGAGATAGAGGAAAGCACCAGCATGTTAAGAAGAGACATGGAAAATATAAAAAAGACCTGAATTAAACTTCTAGAAGTGAAAAATACATATGAGATGAAATATACACTGGACGGGATTAACATCAGAATTGACACTGAAAAAGAAAACATTGCTGAAATCAAAGATTTACCATCCAAAATGACACAAAGGAAGAAAAAGACCAAAATCAGTGAACAGAGAATGAGCAATCTATTGTTCAACTTCAAGTTGCCTAATAAACATGCAATAGGATTCCTAGGAGAGGAAAGAAATGATGGGACAGAAAAAATGTTTGAAAAACTAATGCCAAAAATCTTTCTAATTTGATGAACATGTAAATCCACAGATCAAAAAAATTCAATGAACTTCAAGCATAAGAAACATGAAGAAAATTACGCCAAAGCACATCATAATCAAGTCATAAAAAACCAGCCAGCCAAAAAAAAAATATATATATATATTAACATATAGAGGAACAAATAACAGCAGACTTCTCCTCAAATTATACAAGCTAGAAGACAGTGGAAGAACATATTTAAAGTACTGAAAGAAATTGTCAATCTATATTTCTATACTTGACAAAATATCATTGAAAAGTGAAGGTAAAATATATTACAGACCCAAAAGCTAAAAGAATCCAGCACTAGAAAATCAGCACTACAAGAAATATTATAGGAAGTCCTTCTGGAAAGAAAGGAAAATAATACCAGAGGGAAATCTAGATCTACACAGAAATGAAGAGCACTGGAAATGGTAAATGCATGAGTAAGTAAAAACAATTACTTACTTAGTTTGTAAATCTCTTTAAAAGATAATTGATGACTGGAAACACCCCAAATATTCATCAGCAGGTAAATAGTTAAGCAAATTGTGGCATATCCATACAAATACTCCTCAGCGATAAAAAGAAATGAGCTCTTAATACATACAACAACATGGTGGAATCTCAAACTAATCATAGTGAGTAAAAGAAGCCAGACAAAATCAAGTATAAGTTGTATGATGCTCTAATATAAAATTCTATGAAATGTAAATTAATGTATAGTAACAGAAAGTACATCAGTGGTTGTTGAGAGTAGAGCGCCAATAGGGAGAGGCAGGATAGAGGGATTACAAATAGAAATGAGAAAACTGACCAGAGGTGATGGATATATTTATTATTTTTACTGTGAGATTAAGAACAGATTAGTGGTTGTCAATTTTAAATATGTGCAGTATGTCAATTATATCTCAACCTGTGCTGAGGAATGTAATTGTCAAATAAGAATCTATCATCCAAGAATGAAGGGGAGCAATGACTTGTTCAGACATCCAAAAATTAAGAGTTTACCATCTGTAGACTGTTAGCTTACATTTTAAGTTCTAGCCAATGAAATTATATAAAAGATATATTATGTATATGTATTCAAAAGAATGCAATAAAAAGTATTATACTTACAGGGGATAAAATTTTATACCTGAAATCTCAAGAGAATCAACTGAAAACTAATAAAAATAGAGTGAGTATTCAGTGATGTGGCTGATTACAGATTCATACCCCAGTAGTAAATAAACAAACATCAACTTTAAAATGGGGAAAACCACGTTTATAATGCTATCAAAAAGATAATATGTAGTAATAAACTTGAATCCATAGGATCTATGTGAAAATGATTTTAACCTCTATTAAAGAACATTTAAAGGACTTGAATTAATGATAAGACATACATTGCTTTCTTCCTTTTGGATAAGAAGACTTGAAATTGGTGTACATTTTATACTTTAGAAATAAATAATTCTACTGAAAATAACAGTAGAAAAATCTACTGATTTTTCAGAGGAGTAAAAGGTGATTTTAACATTCATCTGAAAATGTCAACATGTAAGATAGCCAGGAAAATTCTGAAAAACAAGTCATAACTATCTGGTCTAGCCCCACCAGATAGTTAAATACAGTATTAAATTACTGTTTAAAATATATTATGTATCTACTAATAATTATACCAATTTTGGTACTGATGTATAGAAAGTTCAATCAGTAGAACAAAGCAGAAAATTCAGAAAGAGACCCAAATGCATACATAAATTTTGTCATTGTAAATAAGTAGTCTTGAAAATCAGGTAGGCCATTCAATAAATAAAGATAGGTCATTTAATAAATGTTTTGGGGATGAGTAACCGGGCATCAGAAAAGTAATCTCCTTAAGCCAAAATAAATTCTAGATGATAAAAATATAAATGTATAGAGAAAAACCATGAAAAGTGCTAGAAGAAAACATGAGAAATATTTAGGCTTTGCTAAAGATGGCATAAAATTCAATACCCATGTAAAAACAAAACAAAAAAGTTGATAAATTTGATTATATACAAATATAGAAAAAATACAAATGACAGTCTGCAATAACTTGACAAATAAGACTAGTTTCTATAATGTGCAAAGTGCTCATACATAAACAAGAAATGGAAGAAAACACTGGACAAATTTACAAAGGTTAAGTACTGGTAGTTCACAAAGAAATATAAGTGTCTTTAGAATAAAAAGGTGTCCAACACTCATTATTAAAGAAATGAATATTAAAACAGTATTTTTTCTATTAGATCAACAAATATCAAAGAATTGTATAAAGCAAAATGTTAGTGAAAATGTTGGGAGACTGGAGTTCTCATATACTGTTGGTGTGAATGTAAATTGGTTAACCATTTTTGGAAACCATTTGCAATCAAAACTTAAAATGCATATTCTTTTGCCAAGCAATTTCAATTCTGAGAATTCATTCTACAGATATAATCGTGCATGTGTACAAAGAAGTATTACTACGGTCATTAAAGTTTGTTTTGAAATAGTAAATGCTGAAAGCCTAATGTTCATTAATAAGAAAATAGTCAAATTAATTGTTATATAGCCCTAAAAATGGATACTTTTTTCCTTTGTAAACTATTATACTATACTAAAAACAATTATGTATATCTATATGGAATGGCCTCCAAGGCACAGTGTGAAATGGAAAAAATACTAAGGTACAAAATATTGTGAAATGTGCTTCCACTTCTTTTGAAAAATGATTAGATTAATTCTGGAAGGATACTCAAAGAAAATGTTAACACTCTGTCTAAATGGGAGGTGGGACTCTGAGGGAATTAAGCTAGAATTTTAAAATTAAAAGTTATTTTAAAGAAAAGTAAATTGGAGATGGATACTACAGTATCCAGAGAACACTGTTAGAGCATAACATTGCATAGTATATACAATAATAAAACTCAGTCTTAATCTTTTTAACCAAACAATTTAAACTCAACGTATTAGGATATTTCCCCCTCAAAAGGAATAGATTCAAATTATTCATTATAAGTTTTCACATGACTTAGAAAATATATACTGTATGTACAGTTCATTGTGAAAGGAATATTCAGACACAAAAACATTAAGAAGTGATTATTGGTTTGCAAGTGTTTTACAAGGAAGTTCAGAATTTGAAGAACTGGCTCACTGAATGTAAATTACAGCAGGTGTTTCAAAGAAACAAAAAACTCATAAGCTTTTTCAAAGTTGAGGTAAATTTGTTCATACTGGGAGAGGGGGGATGATTTTACCCACATGATTATTATATCTTTAGACATTAGTTTTGCAAATTTCAGGAATTACAACATTTTGTTAAGCAATGAGCAATTTAGCAACACAAGATTTCATCTCTTTGGAGACTATTTAGATAGACTAACTTCTTTCTTATTTGTTTCTCAGCATACACTGTGGGTTCACCCACACACACACACTCTTCCCACTCTTAACATGGGACTTGAAGTGAACACTTACTTATGTGGTGCAGGGTAAGGTGTCAGTTTGCTTCTTCATCATCAATCAGGATATACTGGTGTTTTAATGTTACAATTTTTTGTTATTTCAAGTTATGGTCCAAGATGACAACATAGCAGACTTTTGAACTCACCTCCTCCCACTGATACACCAAATCTAAAGCTCTAAATGGAGCAATTTCCTCTGAAAGATGTCCAGAAGTAGCTGATTAACTTCTAAACATTGGATGAATGAGAAAATACCCATGCGGAAACAGGTCTTGGCATACTCTCAAATACTGGGAGCCACTAAGAACAAAAATGAGCTTGGACAATCACAAAGGATTTAGAGACTACCAAGAGCTCATGCCAGGCTGAATGCTAAGGGTCACCTCCTGTAAAATGCCACTCCATCAAGCCTGGGGGAGGCCACAGCTTTGTCTATTGTGTAGAAACCAACACAAGGAAAACAAAGAAGGAGGAACATAATCCAAACAAAAGAAAAAGGTAAACTCCAGAAACAGAACTTAGTGAAACAGAGATAAGTGACTTACCTGATAAAGTGTTCAAAATAAGAACAATGCATTGAACAATGAATTTAAACAAAGAGATAGAAAATATATGAAAGTACCAAAAAGAAATCACAAACCTGAAGAATACAATAACTGCACAGAAAAATAGAGGCATTCAACAGACTGGATGGAGCAGAAAAGGATCAGTGAACTGTAAGACAGGAGAGTGGATTACATATAATCAGAAAAAAAAAGAGAGTGAAGATTACTTAGGGGACTTATAGGACAACATCCAGTGGACCAGTATTTGCATTATAGGGATCCCAGATGGAGAAGAAAGAGAAAAGGAAGAAACTTATTTGAAGAAATACTGGCTGAAAACTTCCGTAATCTGGGGAAGGAAACAGACATCTAGATCCAGGAAGCCCAGAAAGTTCAAAATAAGATAAATCCAAAGAGGCCTATATCAAGACACATAATTGTCCAAAGTTAAAGACAAGGACAGAACCTTAAAAGTAACAAGAGAAAAACAACTTGTTATCTACAATGGAATTTCCCATAAGACTATTAGCAGATTAGCAGAAAATTTGTAGGCCATCATGGAGTGGCATGATATATTCAAAGTGCTAAAAGAAGGAAAAAAACCTGCCAAATAAGTAACCTCTACCCAGAAAAGTTGTTCTTCAGAATTGAAGTAGAGATAAAGAGTTTTCCAAACAAGCAAAAGCAGAAAGAGTTCATCACCACTAGACTGGCCTTGAAAAAGTTATTAAAGGGATTTCTTTAATTTGAAACAAAAGGGTGTTAATTAGTAACAGGAAAACATATGAAAGTATAAATCTCACTAAGTAAATATATAGTAGAATTAAGAATAATCTAATGTTGTAATGGAGGTGGGTAAATCAGTTATAAATCTAGTATGAAGGCTAAAAGACAAAAGTAGTAAAAATAACTATAGCTAAAATAATTTCTTAAAGGATACACAAGATAAAAAGATGTAAATTATGATGCCAAAAATACAAAATTTGGGAGGGAGGGTAAAAATATACAGCTTCAGAATGCATTTGAACTTAAGTTGTTATGAACTTAAAACAGACTGTTATAAATATGTTTGTATACCTAAAACTAATACAGTTGTTCCTTGGTATCACTGGGGGATTGGTTCTAGGACTCCATGCTGATACCAGAATCTGCAGATGCTCAAGTCCTTTCTATAAAATGTCATAGTATGGTTGGCCCTCCATACCTGAGGGTTCCGTGGTTGGTTGAATCCATGGATGTGGAACCCATGGACACAGAGGTACAATGTTATGTGTCAAAAAATACATCAAGTTTTAAGGAATTAAAATAATGGTTTATATAAGCCTCAAAGTAACCACAAAGCAAAAACTTGTATTATATACATAAAAGAGAAAGGAAATCTAATCATACCACTACAGGAAAGCATCCAATCACAAAGGAAGAGAGCAAGAAAAGAAAGAAACAGCACTTATAAACAGCCAGAAAACAATTAACAAAATGGCAGTAAGTTCATACCTATCAATAGTTCCTCTAAATACAAATGGACTAAATTATTCAATGAAAAGACAAAGAGTGGCTTGAATGGTTTTATTGGGTTAGCCAAATAGTTCATTTGGGTTTTCCCCGTAACAGCTTATGGAAAAACCTGAATGAACTTTTTGGCCAGCCCAACTCAAAAATAAATAAATAAATATTAAGAGTTATAGAGGCAGAAATAGACAACAGTAGAAATAGTAGGGGAATATCCCAATTTCATCAAATGACAGTTCATCCAGACAGAAAATCAACTAATGTGTCAAATAAGAAATCAAAAGAAAAATTAAAAATCTCTTGACACAAATGAAAATGGAAATACAATATAACAAAACTTACGGTATGCAGCAAAAGCAGTTCTAAGAGGGAAGTTCATAGTGATAAGTGCCTACATTAAGAAACAAAATCTCAAACAACCCAATATACCTCAGGAACTGGAAAAAAGAAGGACAAATGAAGCCCAAAATTAGTAGAAGGAAGGAAATAAAGATCAGAACAGAAATAAATGAAATAGAGACTAAAAAGACAGTAGAAAAGATCAAAGAGCTGGTTTTTGAAAATACAAAATATACAAACCTTTAGCCAGATTCAAAGAAGAGAGGACTAAAATAAATAGTCAGAAATGAAAGAGGAGACGTTACAACTGGTACCACAAAAATACAAAGAATCGTAACATTCTACTATGAGAAATTGTATGCCAACAATTTGGAGAACCTAGAAGAAATAGATCAATTCTTAGATACAACCTTCTGGGACCAAGTCATGAAGAAATACAAAATCTGAACAGACCAGTTACTAGTAAAGAGATTAAATTAGTAATCAAACACCTCTTCACTGGTCAATTCTACCAAACATTAAAAGAATTAACAACACTCCTTCTCAAATTCTTCCAAAAAATAAAGAGGAGGGAACACTTCCAAACTCATTTTACAAGGCCAATATTACCCTGATACCAAAACCAGAAAAGGACACTACAAGAGAAGAAAATAACAGGCTAATATCACTGATGAACATAGATACAAAATCCTCAACAAAATATTATCAAACCAAATTCAGCAGTACATTAAGAGGATCTTATGATCAAGTAGAATTTATTCCAGGGATGAAAGGATGTTTCAACATATGCAAATTAATGTGATATATCATATTAACAAAATGAAGAAAAATTATATGATCATCTTGATAGATGCAGGAAAAACGTTTGACAAAATTCAGTATCTGTTTTTAATAAAAATTCACAACCAAGAGAGCATAGAGGGAATGGGCCTCAACACATACTGAAGACCATAAATTGACAAGGCCACAACTAACACCGTACTTAGAAGTGAAAAGCTGAAAGCTTTTCCTCCAAGATCAGGAATAAGACAAGGATGCCCATTCTTGCCACTTTCATTTAACATAATACTGGAAGTTCTAGCCAGAGCAATAAGGCAAGAAATATAAAGGGCATCCAAATCAGAATAGAAGAAGTAAAACTTTCTCTATTTGCAGATGACATAATCTTTACAGAAAACCACAAAGACTCCACCAAAAACTGTCAGAACTAATCAACAAATTCAGCAAAATTCCAAGATAGAAAATCAATATATAAAAGTCAATTGCGGGCTTCCCTGGTGGCATAGTGGTTGAGAGTCCACCTGCCAATGCAGGGGACACAGGTTCGTGCCCCGGTCCGGGAAGATCCCACATGCTGCGGAGCAGCTAGGCCCGTGAGCCATGGCCGCTGAGCCTGCGCATCCAGAGCCTGTGCTCCGCAACGGGAGAGGCCACAACAGTGAGAGGCCCGCGTACCAAAAAAAAAATTTTTTAAAGTCAATTGCCCAGCTTCCCTGGTGGTGCAGTAGTTGAGAGTCCGCCTGCCGATGCAGGGGACACGGGTCCGTGCCCCGGTCCGGGAAGATCCCACATGCCGCAGAGCGGCTGGGCCCGTGAGTCATGGCCGCTGAGCCTGCGCGTCTGGAGCCTGTGCTCCGCAATGGGAGAGGCCACAACAGTGAGAGGCCCGCATACCGCAACAAACAAACAAAAAAGTCAATTACCTTTCTATACACCAACAACAAATTATCAGAGAAATTAAGAAAAGAATAAAATATCCAGGAATAGATTTTACTGGGGAGTTGAAAGATCTAGACACTGAAAATAAGATGTTAATGAAAGAAACTGAATAAAACACAAATAAATGGAAAGATATTCTGTGCTCATGGATTGGAAGAACTAATATTTTTTAAACGTCCATACAGATTTAATGCAACCCCCTATGAAAATTCCAGTGGTATTTTTCACAGAAATAGAACAATCCTAAAATTTGTATGGAACCACGAAGGACCCCAAAGAGTCAAAGCAATCTTGAGAAAGAAGAACAAAGCTAGAGGCATCACATTTTCTGGTTTCAAACTGTTTCAAAGTTATAGCAATCAAAACAATATGGTATTGGCACAAAAACAGACACAGATCAATGGAACAGAAGAGAGATCCCAGAAATAAATTTATGCATATATCGTCAATTGATTTACAACAAAGAAGCCAAGAGTATACAATAGGGAAAGTATTCTCTTTCAAAATATTCTGGTGCTGGGAAAACTGGACAGCCACATGCAAAAGAATGAAACTTAACCTCTGTTTTACACCATACAGAAAAGCAACTCAAAATGGATTAAAGACTTGAATGTAAGACCTGAAACCTTAAAACTTCTAGAAGAAAACATAGGCATTATGCTCTTTGACATCAGTCTTAGCATTATTTTTTTTGGATTTGACACTAAAAGCAAAATTAAACTACATCAAACTAAAAAAGCTTCTGCACAACAAATGAAACCATCAATAAATGAAAAGTCACCCTACAGAATGGGAGAAAATATTTGCAAATCATATATCTTATAAGGGATAATATTCAAACTATATAAAGAGGTCATACAACTCAGTAACAAAAATCAAACAATCTGATTTAAAAAATGGGCAAAGGTATTGGGGTGCTGGTGTGATGAACTGGGAGATTGGGATTGACATATATACACTAATATGTATAAAATAGATAATAAGAACCTACTGTATAAAAAAATAAAATAAAATTCAAATCAAAAAAAATAATAAGGGAGGGAGGGAAAGAAGAGTTACCTCTGAACTATAAAAGTAAGCAAGGGTAAAGTTATGTGGGTTTTCATATATTTTAACTAACTGTTTGATACTGGCAACATTTTATATAGTTCAAAGCAAAGCCTTTTTATTTCATTTGTTTTCATGAATTTTAAAATCCAATACTTATTTTGATTTAGTATTATGTTGAACATTTATTTCACCATAGAATCACCCTCTGTGGCATAGGCATAATACTAATTCTCATTTTCTAGGAATCGTATGGTATATTAAAAAGTTTAACAAGACTAGTGTATCAAGTATTAAATTAAATCTTCATTTACATACTACTATAAAGCTTTGGCAAGGACTATGTTAAAAACAATTTCAACTGGAGTCAATAAGCCATTTTTCAGTAAATCACTATTGTACCTTACTCTATATAATATATACAATAAATCAAATACTGATTTAAAGATACAAGAGAATCAGCTAATTTAAAGAAACTTGTAATTTTTTTAGATTTGAGAATCTTTCTGTAAAATAAAGAATAACAATTTCCCATTTGCTCTAATCTGCTTATTGTTTTAAGGTTGAATTTTTTAGAATGTTGAATTTTCTCTAAATGGCATAGAGCACTACAGCTGAGATAAAACATCATTGTAATCAGGAAGCAGTTGTAGGAAACAAACCATTCCATTTATATTATGCAGAAAGTGACTTAATACAAGAAACTAGGTGCTTATCAAGTCATTGAAAGATGGAGACGTAAACTCTAAGCTTGGCCTACAGGTATGACTTTCAGAATAAGGCCACCAAACAGACATACCAGGGAAGCAGACAACTTTGCTACTGTTAGAAACAGAATCAGAAGACTACTGCCGATCAATTGTTGAACTGAAGAGCACATTGTTATAAGATCAGCGTTCTACTACAACTGCCTCTTGACATACAGAAAGCTTGTGACTGGACACTGGAATGTTGCTTCCAAAAACAAAACAAAGTAAAATCTCCATTGCAATAACACCAAAGCAGCATAAATATTGCTTCCATCCCATTTTCAAAATCACTTGCCAGACATTTTGAAGCCCTGAGCCACTATGTAAAAATGGCCACCATGCTATGAGGAAGCCCAAGCCTTCTAAAGAAGGCACCATTGACAGTCCCAACTGAGCTCAACCTTTGCATCATTCTAGCCCAGGCCATGTGAGTAAAGAAGCCTCCAAAAGGGGCTTCCCTGGTGGCGCAGTGGTTGAGAATCTGCCTGCTAATGCAGGGGACACGGGTTCGAGCCCTGGTCTGGGAAGATCCCACATGCCACGGAGCAACTGGGCCTGTGAGCCACAACTACTGAGCCTGTGCGTCTGGAGCCTGTGCTCTGCAACAAGAGGCCACGATAGTGAGAGGCCTGCGCACCGCGATGAAGAGTGGCCCCCGCTTGCCACAACTAGAGAAAGCCCTCACACAGAAACGAAGACCCAACACAGCAAAAATAAATAATAAACTCCTAACCCCAACATCTTCTTAAAAAAAAAAAAAAAAAAGAAGCCTCGAAAAGATTCCAAGCCCCTAGCCATTCAAGCATTCCTGACTAATGCCACAGACATCATGGATATAATATCCCCACCTTGCCTTAGTCTAAGTCCTTGCCCACAGAATCTGTAAGCATAATAAAATGATTGTTATTTTACATTATTAACATTTGGAGTGGTTTTTATGCAACAAGAGCTAAGCGAAACACATCATAGATATTTTATAAGTTTCAACAAGCATTTCAAAAACATGTTTAAAGATTATAATACTCTGTTATGTAATATATACCACAGTGTACCTAAAAGTTTATGCTAAATTGTAAAGGAGAGCTGGTTTCCAATTTTTATCTATAACTTAAACTATACTGAATAATTTTATCAATAGAGGTTTTTGTTTCTCTTTTGTATTTAGCATTATTTCTTTATCATAAATTTCCAGAATGACTGTGTCCGGGCTATAACCAAATTTCTTTATAAGTGTTTTGTATCTACTCATATCTATCTTGAATATTTACTGTGGTTTTAAAAAAATTAAAGCAAATTAACTTCCATATATTTAAAAATTTTTAGCAACAACAAAAAAAATCCTTTAAGTTAATCAGCCCTATTGAAAACAGAAGAATATGGCCAAAAACTCTGGGCTACCCATGTATAGTAATTTCAGCCAGACCTCATGAGTCAATCATGAGGAGCTGGGGAAAATGTGGCCATACAGTGGGTAGGGGGAAAAAAAGACCAGCATATTGAGTAATCTAATAATTGATACTGCCCTATTATGAGCTCAAATGAAACAATATTCACATGAAACAGCCACCAAATGATGGTAATAGATAGGCAGGGACCTTGGCTTAGCAAGTCCAGAGTCCTGGCTAAGTGAACAAATTTTACTGTTCTCAGAGCTCTGCTATATACTTTTGTACCTAGATAAGAGAACGTGAAGAGGACTGTAATCCATCCCACATTACTCTGGATAAGCCCTAGAACAAGGCTTCACACCTGTGGAAGGGGCAACTTTTCCTAACTGGTATGCCCAGAGGGGGGCAATTTGTACCTCCAAAGTAGTCACTCTAAGTCTTTGTTACTGGCAGCTATTGCCCTCAGTGTTCTTCCTATTTATAAGACTAGATTTGTTAGCAAAGGAGGGCTAGAGCTCTTGACTTCTGCTTCCCCCTAGCTAACTCATCGTGTGATACTTGTGCCTTTCCATTCAGGAAATCTGATTTCAGAGATCTAGGTTAATATGGAAGATGACTGGTCCCAAAGGGCTTGGATCTCAATGTACATTATACAGGCTATTCCTAAACCCTACGAAATATGCCATCAAAATTGCTACTCCTTACCAAATATTTTAGCTGACCCTGTGGCCTAGTTTTTAAGCATATAGACACTAAGTGAGAAAAATCTGGATTAGAATCCTGTCTCCATGAATACTACTTATGTAATATTAGATGATTTTCTGAACCCTTTATTCTGACCTTCATTTTCCTCACCTGCAAAAATCAGGATAATAAAGCACCTACCTTGCATAGTTGTTGTGAAGATTAAATGAATAATGTGTATAAAATACCTAGCATTTAAGTATTCAATAAATGTTAACTCATTTTAAAAAAATAGTAAAACAGGGCTTCCCTGGTGGCGCAGTGGTTGAGGGTCTGCCTGCCGATGCAGGGGACATGGGTTCGTGCCCTGGTCCAGGAAGATCCCACATGCTGCGGAGCAGCTGGGCCCGTGAGCCATGGCCGCTGAGCCTGCGCGTCCGGAGCCTGTGCTCCGCAACGGGAGAGGCCACAACAGTGAGAGGCCCGCATACAGCAAAAAAAAAAAAAAAATTATGCAAAAGAAAGTCTAATACTATAACCTATTTTGTATTGCTATTAAATGGCAGAATACATAATGAGGACATAGAATAAATTTTAAACTATGTTAACTAGTCAAATTTTAAAAACGAATCTTATATTTAATAAATATCATGAAAAATTTGGCTAAATACTTTGGCAAAATTGAAATTGTGACTAAATACTAAAATAGCACGGACTTAGCCATCTTTATATGTTTTGAAAAAAGGAATTCTCTTCATTTATTAATCTACACACTTAGATTCCTTTATATTAAGATTTAATTATGATATTTATGCTGCCTTCTTCCTCTTGGTACAGATCATGTAAATGGACACTGCACAAGTCCAACTTCTCAGAGTTGCAGTTCTGGAAAACGTCTTTCCAGTGCTGATGTTTCAAAAGTAAATCGCTGGGGTCCTGGAAGACCACCATTTCGAAAAGCACAGTCAGCTGCTTGCATGGAGATTTCTTTGCCAGTTACAACAGAAGGTAGGTTAAACATACAAATTTTTGTGGATACAATTAAAATTTGACATACCACAGTAACAGGAGCTGGAGGATAAGGGATGGTGGTCAGGTGTGAAAGATCTGAAAAACTATGGTCAGCTAGACAGTGAGCAGCTGAGAACCTGGTCGAGCCGTGGCCATGACTCCAAATCCATTCCTCACTACACCTCTTTCATCTCTAAAACCAGAATGGCTGTTTATGAGTAGGCTTTCACCTCCTCTGTACAAAGTGAGACCTATGTCTTAATCTGCACTCCCAGTTTCTTTCCATCTCAATGGTAAGCCTCTTAGTGTCTCTATCTGTAGATAGTTATTTAATGTCTTATAACCTTAGTTTCCTCAACTGTTAAGTGAATGTGACCAAGAAAAAGGGAAGACATTAAATTCTAAAGTTTGCAATCTCATCTTCGTATGTTTGAAAAAGGGAAGATTATTTGCTTACTTATGGAATTACTGTTAGGGGCAGGGAGTAAAGCACAAGAGCCAGAAGGCCTAAAATTAAGACACACACACACACACACACACACACACACACACACACACACACGGGAGTCCTGTAACTGCTGCTATTGTCTTGCTGATAAAAAGCTTTGGGACTAGAAATAGGAAAAAATAATCTTAGGAATATGCTATGGTAATTCTATGCTATAAAGTAATTCACCATTACCACCCCTCAAAAAACTTGGTAGTAATGATCTATATTATTCTTCAAATTTTTAAAATAAAATTTTTAGGGACTTCCCTGGTGGTCCAGTGGTTAAGGCTCTGCACTTCCACTGGAGGGAGCGTGGGTTCGATCCCTGGTTGGGGAACTAAGATCCCACATGCCATGCAGCTTGGCCAAGTAAAAAAAGAAAATTTTTAGTTTTTTCCTTTAACACTATGCCGTACTAAATTTGGTCCAGATGATCTTCTCTCACAGGTGCCTATGAATAGCAACCTAGAAACATTAGCTAGGAATGTTATAATGGAAGCAAAATGTAAAGGTTATAAAGGAAGTAGTACTTTTAATCACTGGATTGAATTGGGAATTTTGAGTTTTAGACTTTTCTGCCTCTAACTTGTTGATTCTGGGAAAATTACTTAACTCTATGTCTCTGTCTCCAAATCTGTAAAATATATAGATTATTTCCAAGCTCCCTCTCAGATCTAAATTCTATTACAAACAATTATTTGTATAAACTTGCTGAGGGATAGAAGGGGGAAATTAGGAATATTATATTTTGGTTTGTAGAAAAAGGGATAGTCTGGGGAACTTATATTTGGTTTTATTGTATATTATTTTATTTATATATTATATTATCTCTTTTTATAAAAATGAGTCACACTTATACCTATCAAAAAGGAAAGGAGAGGGAAGGCAGTAGAAAGAGGAATATGAGGAACTTGTACTCTGGAGTGATTATATGAACAATACAACCTTCCTAATATTTACCTGAGGTGGTGAGTTTCTGCTTGTTGGAGTGTTACACATGTGTAAGAGTTGATGAGCAGGAGAACCTGAAACCACCTTGTTTCCTTTAAGTGGGCTGAAGCCCTCTCAGAAAGATTATTGGTGGGGTGGCATTGTCTAGGACTCTGTATTTGGCCCTAGGCAAAGCCAAGACTGTATTTGCATTCAAAGTAGGCAGCTTGTAACTAGTTCAGGGAGATAACATTTGCTCTTTAGTCTTGGTGTAAATATAAATAGTTCAATTTTTACAATTTTAATTACTCCAAATATAACAAACTCAGAGGAATGTATTTACCACAGAACATTTGTGACCCTTCAGGTAAGTAGCCACAATGTTGTCAGTAAGTGGGAATTGTCAAGAAATCATTAGAAGTACTTCCAACAATTGAGAGATAGGAGGGAAACATAATTAAAACTGCACCAGAAGTTCTTGTAACCTTAACTATTCAGACTAAACATCTTTTTTTTCTAGATTAGAGAATTTCAACTAACTTGTGAGGTGAGGTAGAGAGAAAAACACAGTGGACTGGATCTCTGGAGACTCAAGGTCTAGTTCCAGCTCTTCCTAAGTTTATGATTTACACTTCTGGACTTGTCTCTTCATCTTCAAAATAAGCTGGTGAACTGGATAAACTGCCTTACAGATCAGTTAACAACGAATCAAGTTCTACTTCTCCCCCATAATTTTGGTTTTCAGTTACTAAGTTTGACTTTACTTGTTCTGGAAACACACTAAAACTAAATTTTTGGTTTTTAAATTCCCATAGAAAGTCGAGAAAATTCCTATAATCGCTCGAGAAGTTCTAGCATCTCCAGTATTGACAAAGATTCTAAAGAAGCGATTACAGCACTATACTTCATGGAGTCCTTTGTTCGGAAAAATGACTGTACTATCTCCCCTTGTTTGTTTGTTGGAACTAGTCTGGGAATGGTGTTAATCATCTCCCTAAACCTACCTTCAGCAGATGAACAAAGATTTACAGAGCCAGTCATGGTATTGCCAAGTGGTAAGAGTTTTTATTTATTCCTTCATTGCTACTTTTTCAAATTTAAATATATGGTATTTTAAAACATTTAATTTGTATTGATCTGGAGCAAAGATTTAAGTATTCTGTATAATAGGAACTATTAAGAATTTTATAAATCATATACTATCCCAAGTATTGCAGCTTACTTGCAGGGTGAAATAGTCAACCATTTCTATGGTAATAAATTGTGGAACTCCCAACCTAAACAATGCCTTGGGAAATAAGTTTCTGAAAAGCATTTAGGAAAGCCTTAAAGCGAAAGTTTAAAATTTTTAATGAATTGAAGCATTTCTCCAAAGTTACATGCCAGATCAGAGCCTATGAGTGTTTTACATCATCCTTAAAGAACTCAGATGATTAAGTTGGAAGCAGTCTGACTTGACGTGGCTTTCTGAATTCATTGATAATCTGTGCCCATCTTGTTTTGAAGCCATGCCACACAATTTCTTCCCTTTTTATCCTAGTACCTAGAGAATTTGACCCACGTTATGAGTATTGTTGCTAAAGTATATGTTGTATTCTCTTCCTACTTGACTTGTCTTTTTCCTTTTAAAGAGATGTGTGATTCCTCCTGTTATTCCTTTGAGTATTTTAAAATTTATTCTGATCAATAGCTTTTTCATATATAGAAAAGAGAGTAAAAGTTATCTGAAAAACATTTCTTAAGTAAAAATAATTTTATTAATATATAGGATAAGGGATTTTATTTTAAAAGAACACATATATGGCATGGTAAGTTAGATAGAGTTCTGTTTTCTTTGTTAACTGGTATGCTAAATTCATATAGATGGATTGTAACTTACTGTAGGTAGAACAGTCAGCTCTCTACTAGTGAGGCAAATTCAGATAAACATATTGTATTTTGTGTGTGTATGGCTTAAAAAACAGAAGTTTATTTTCTCACACTTCTGGAGGCCCAAGATTAAGGTGTTGGCAGGGCTGGTTTCTTCTGAGGCTTCTCTACTTGGCTTGCAGTTGGCCACACTCTCACCATATTCTCACGTGGCTGTCCCTCTGTGTGCTTGTACCCCTGGTGTCTCCCCATGTTTCCTAACCTCTTCTTGGAAAGGCATTTGACAGTTTGGATGAGGGCCCGCCCTATCAGCCTCATTTTAATTTAATCACCTCTTTAAAGGCTCTGTCTCAAATATGGTCACATTCTAAGTCAATGGAGTTTAGGCCTTCAACATATGAATTTGGCGTGGGGGAGGACAAAATGCAGCCCATAACATGCACCATATTTTAAAAGTTAATCTGTTAGGATCACTAGATTTTAATTGTAAACATATTTCACAATAAGAAAATATCTTTTATTATAGTTCTAATTTTAAGGAAATATGTATAATTCTCTTATACTGGTTGAGAGAGAGCCAGATCAGTAAGGTCAAAATGAATTTTTAAGTATTAATTCAATCCATTATTTAACTCAATAAATTTGTATACAGATTGGATACCTAATATATGCCATGTATTCATCAAATTTAAAGGTAAAAATCAAACTCCTGTATACACAAGTTTACAACTGTGAGTGAAAGACAGTTTTCTAATAAGAGATTTTCTAACGAATGTGGTTTTCTATGCCACAAGCATAGAAATAAACAAGTGTCTGGAACTAATTTAATGGATCTCTCAGTACTATAAGAAAGTTCTTCAACATTCTTAGCAATTAGACTTAAAATGATGGCAAAATACAAAATAAGTATATATTTAACTTAATATTCTGGCATCTGGTTCATAAATATTTGCGTACTTTTTCCTTATCCATTAAAGAGAGATAATGAGAAGCTATCTTCAAGTTTCTATGTCAGTATTCCATTCTTTCAAGATGTTAGTTAATATATCAGTATCACTTCATCAGTTGTAACGAATGTACCACACTAATACAAGACCTTAATAACAGGAAAGGACAAAGGGGGCATATGGGAACTCTCTGTACTATCTGCTCAATTTTCTGTAAACCTAAGATTGCTCTAAAAATATTAAGTCTATTAAGCAGTACCTGTAAGGGAGGAAACTATGAGTCTAGGTTCAGATCTGTTTTATAATTAACCACTGAAAGAGAAATAGCCTAATTGGAAGCCATAATTTATGACAATAAAAAGAAAAAGGAAGGTGGAGTTTCATAAGAAAATATAGAGGAACTTCCCTGGTGGTCCAGTGGTTAAGAATCCGTCTTGCAATGCAGGGGACACTGGTTCGATCCCTGGTCAGGGAACTAAGATCCCACGTGCTGCGGGGAACTAAGCCCGCGTGCCGCAACTACTGAGCCCATGTGCCACAACTAGAGAGCCCGAGTGCCACAACTAGAGAGCCCACGTGCTCTGGAGCCTGTGCACCACAACTAGAGAGAGAAGCCAGCACACCCGCGCACTGCAACAAGATCCCGGGTGCCACAACTAAGACCTGACGCAGCAATCAATCAATACATACTACAACAAGAAAGGGTTGCAAGTGGAATAGTCTGATAGAACTTAAAAAAGAAAGAAAAAGAAAAACTATAGAGATGACAGAAAGCCAATTCAAATTTAAAGTAGAAAACTTGTCCCCTCTTCCTCACATCTCACTTCCTGACTCCTTCTTCACCTTCTTTCCAGTATCTACTCTCCACTAGTCTCCACTGTTCCACTAGTCCCTGCCCTATCGGTACTGCTCTAGATTATGGGAACCATTTTTAAAGGTTTGGAATCGGAGGCATCTCCCTCTTCTGTTGCCAGTGCTAAAGTGGGTGACATGTTCTCAGGCTCTGAAGGCATTCTTCCCATCAAAACATTGTTAAATTACCTTTTATCAGTTGGCCTAGCAAAATTTATCTGAGTCTAGCAATTTCCTCAAAGTTGAATACAATCTATTTTGAAATTTATTCATCCATTCATTCAACATACATTTCCCAAGCTCATACTAATTAATTAGTCACTGGGGATACAATGGTGATCAGGACACAGAATGATCTTTATTCCCAGATTATATGTAGGGAAGAACAAAAGTAAACAGAAAATTACAATCAGGAAAGTAAAGAATACTGTGCAGCATAGGAGGCGGGGGTTTGGGGAAGACCTCTCTAACACAGCAGCCATCTGAAATGGGACCGGTTTGGAAGGGAGCTGTGCATAGTACTGATGTTTAAGAGTAATTTAAAGCAGCATGAGTAAAAACCTAGAGGTAAAAAAGAGCATGGCACAGCCAAAGCCTAGAGATAGAATGGTGCTAGTTGAGGCTGGAAAAGCAGGCAGGGGAAGATTAGAGGGCCTTACAACCATGTTAAGGAGCTGGAAAAGACTTCCTAGATCTGTGGGGTTTTTGTTTGTACAAAAAAAAAAATTGTGACGTGGTATGCTTTTTTATCTCAACCGCTGGTGCTTAAATTTTCTAATTGTAAAAAAATCCAAATACAGATGAAGATAAATGAAAATTACGCCACCAGCAAACATTCCCCCTTCTCTGTCGCATCTCCCCCTCCACACTTCTGCCCCTAGAAATTTTACTCTCCAACAGTAATTCTTTGAGAAATTTGCTGAGATTCTAATTTTAAAGCCACTTTATTGAAGTATGATTGACATATAAAAAGCTGTACATATTTAACGTAAACACCTTGATGAGTTTGGAGACAAGTACACATCCATGAAACCATGACCAAAATCTATGCCATAAACTTATTTATAACCTCCAAAAGTTTCCTACCCCTCTAATTTTTTGAGACTCACTTTAAATCCTATTTCATTTCCATGTAACGCTTTGTGCTACCAGCTACAAATTATTCTGTAATTACCAATCCTGCTACATGAAGTGCCTATCACTGCTTTGTAAAAAAAAATTATTTTCATGCTTCATGATCAAACTAGAGATTTAAACTCATGATTAAACTAAAGATTTTCCATAATAAATTCATTCTCTTTACCCCCGAACTATTTCTTCTTGCTCTTCTCCCCATTTCTGTTAATAGTGCCATGATGCTACCTAGATGACTTCCATCACTTCCGTTTCTTTTCTGATCCCTTTACTTACTGCCTCTGTACTGGTCTTATTACAATATTGTCTTCATCACCTAATTTCTATACACCATATTCTCTGATACCTTTCACTTACCCATAGAAGCAATTTCTTGAAAATCTTGGAAGTCAGTGATCTCTATAAGCTCAGCTTTGTTCTACCTTTCTAATCTGATTTCCTGCTACTTCCCAGCACCAGCTCTCTGGTCCAACCAGTCTTATTTCCTCACTTCCCTTTTCTCTTTGCTACCTGTCAATCATCTATCATTGGTGGATATCATATGAACTTCATGTTTGTTGCCAAAATTTTGGAAAACGTGTATCAAGTTTCTTGGGAGCTGTAAGATTTGGAAGAATTTTCTACAGACTAGCTCTTGGATCCAGACATTTCAAATTTCAAATCTTGTTTCTTCTACATTATCTATATATTTCTAATATTGACATAGTATATAATTTGTAATATGATCTTCAGCCCTGCACTTCCATGTCAGATTAATGCTGAGTTGCATCAGGGTGGTGGGAGTTTTCCTAGGAGCCATTCCTATACCTAAAAGGCTTTCAATAACCTAGACATGGTAGTGATTGTGAATCACGTACATAAGTCTACTAAATTCTAGATGTACCCCCATCTTAATTTCCCCTTGTCCAGATTCCTGAAATGCCTATTCACTACAATGTCACTTAACTGGAAAAAAATTACAGTGGAAAGAGAAAGGAGTTTAACTTGATTGTGGTTAAAATATTTTAGTTTCACAAACTCAAAACCCATGAACACATGCCTCACTTAAAGAAGGGCTGATAAAGAAAAATTAAAAATGTAAGAGATAAAGATTTGTGTAGATGGACTTACCTCATTTTCTCTAGATTTTCCTTTTTGTATACTAAGGATATGATTTTAACTTACTAATTCAGTTTTTTATTACATATTATCTAAGCTTAGATATATTTGTTTACATATCATCTAAGCTTAGATATATTTGTTTTCATATGCAAAAGTATATCAGAGATGATCTTCTTGCCTTTATTCTTTTTCTTACAGTATTCTTGTGTTGTCCTTTGCCTGCTGACAAGAAATATCTCCTAGACTTACCCTCTACTCTAGACTTTTCCCAGCCCACTCCCTATGTCAGACTTACTTGCTAGCATTTAATTCCTTTAAAATCTAGCTCTCTGATGAAGAACAATTAACTTATGCAAATGTATAGATGAGTGAATGTGCTATCTCACAGATATAATATGAAACTAGTTAATAGGTTTTGTCTGGAGATCAAATGAGAAGGATGTAGTTTTTCATCTTAAGTCTAAACCTTGATGAGAAATTTCGCTCTATGCAAGTATTTAGTTAGGGCCTTTCCATGTAAGATGTGTATATTTCAAACATATTTGTGAAATTCATGCATTATATCTTAAAAACTAATACAGTAAGAATATAGTTCAAGCATAATGATTGTATTTGACTGAAGTATAATCACAGCTTAATACAGGAAAACAAATATACACACTCCACTTATAGGTAGCAGCTCTATTAGTTGTTTACAGTTCTTATTACTAGTTGTATTGAATGTGCTTGTAGCAATTCTATTTTCCCCAAAGTAGATATACTGTCACTTGAAACTGCTGAATAAAGCATGGAATCTGTCTAAGCCCTTAATAGCTAGACACGTGGGAAGCTATTAAGATTTTTAGATATTTTAAAATTCATTGAATTAAAAAAGCAAAATAAAATTCTCTACAGGTACTATCAAAAAAATGAAATTTCACATACCCTTTTGTCACATGCTACTGTCATGAATTCAAACTCTTGCCAGACTCCCTTCTTTTATGGAGAGATTAAAAGAATGTACTTCTTTGGGAAAATCCAATGATCTAGATACATAGTTCTTAATATAGTAGGATAACCTAGAAGAAATGGATAAACTCCTAGAAACATATAACCGACCAAGACTGAATCATGAAGAAACAGACAGTCTCAACAGACCTGTAACTAATAAGGAGATTTAATCAGTAATCAAAAATCTCTCAACAAAGAAAAGCCCACTTATCTTTTTAAATTTAATTTCACATTAATTTATCTTGATTGTCTTGACAACAAATTCTCATCAATGATACGGAAATTTGAACTAAAGCACTAAATCACTGAATTTTAGAGTGAGAAAACACCTAAAGATTATCCATCCCAGTAGCCATCACTTTAGTCTGTATCAGAATCACTTGGAGGGTTTGTTACAACCATTCTCAGAGTTTCTAATTCAGTAGGTCTGGGATGGAGTCTGAGAATTTGCTTTTAAATAAGCCGCAGGTGATAATAGTACAAATGCAGTTTTGCATGCTGGGATGGAGAAAACAATGTTCTTTCCTCCTGTATAGGGAAAAAGCCAGTCCTTCCTCCTTCTGTGTTTCTCCTGTGCGTTTCCTTTACTTTCACACGACTACCACACTCACAACACTTCTGACACCAGATGAGTGGAGGTTTTCTCCACAAACAAGCAAGTCTCTGAGACACCAGCTGGGTGTTCCACAATTTAACACAATTCGGACACTATCTACATGGAAATAGTGTCAGATCACACAGGGTAAGTTCTCAGTCCAATGAGACTGTCCCCTCCCGCTCTTTCAGATGCCAATCCCAAGTCACCTGTTCTTCTGACCTGAGGTTTCCACAACCTCCTCCTCGGGTTCAATTAATTTGCTACAGCAGCTCACAGAAATCAAAAAAACTGTTTACTTACTGCTTAGCAGTTTCCTATAAAAGGATATAGCTGAACATCCGATGGAAGAGATGCCTAGGGCAAGGAACGTAGGATGGGACGTGGAGCTTCCATGCCTTCTCCAAGAGCTCTCTCCCACAGCTCTGCCTGCTCAACCCGGAAGCTCTCCAAACCCCCACCTTTTGGGTTTTTAATAGACGTTTCCTTACACAGGTGTGATTAATTAAACCATTGCCCATTGGTGATTGAACTCAATCTCCTGCTTCTTTCTTGGCCCCAAAAGTAGGGGGGTGGGGCTGAAAGTGCTAACCCTCTGATCACCTGGTTGGTTCCCCTGGCAAGAAGCCCCTATCCTTAGGTGAGGCCCCCAATCACCTAATTAACAAAATGAAAGACACCTGTGTTGCTCTTGTCAGGAAATTCCAAGGATTTTAGAGCACTGTGCCAGAAACAGGAATAAAGACCAAATAGATATTTATCATAAATCATAACATCATACATACGTAATATGGTTAATCACAATCCTGGTTAAATTTAATTCTACCTACTTTATTTCTGTATCTGTGTAGCTGGATATGGCTGGAGAATATATAACCAGACTAAAAAGTCTCATTTTGAAATAAATCATCATTAACCTCAAGTGGGTTCCTGTGCTGCTGGGTAGTCCTCTGTCCACCCTCTTGAACAATAATTACATATTTTCTCCACTCTCCTCAGAGCTCCCATACCTCCTCCACTGTTTTCAATCTCAGCTAATGACCATGTGTCCTCTTTCACTGAGAAAACTGAAACGGTCAGATAAGAACTTCAGCAGCTGCCACCACCATGTCTACCAACCTGTCTGTCTGTATCTCCATGGTCTCTACCTTTTCTCCTGTTGTGACTGAACTGTAAGCTCCTGACTTGGTGAATGTCTCCACTTGTACACTAGATTCTACTCCCTTTCACCTACACAAGAAAGTCAATCCAGGAATTTTTCCTGTTTCCTTTATATAATTATAATAAATATTCATCATTTTACTAGATCAGCATACAAACATGCTGTTATTTCGCCCATTAAAAGAGAAAAACCCTCCTTGAATCTATTCTCCTACAATGCCCCATTTCACTTCTTTTTCTTTAGTGCAAAATTCCTTGAAATAGTTATGCTATATTCACTATTTCTAATTTTATTCTCCCATTCGCTCTTGAGTGCATTCTAATCAAACTTTCCCCCACACCAATCAACAAAAAGCTCTATATAAGTCATCACTGACCTCACTGCTAAATCCAATGGTCAATTCTCAAGTCACATCTTACCTGACACATTAGCAACATATTGCAGTTTACCATTTTCCCTACCTTATAACATTGCACTTTTCGCTTAGATTCCAGGATACTTTATTTACCTAGTTTTCTTCCACCTTTATAGCCATTCTTTTTCAGTCCCCTTTGCTCGCTCCTCTACATTTCATTGGACTTAAAACACCGGCATGCTCAAAGACAGACTCCTTAAACCTTTTCTGTTTTCTATTTATATTCAAGCCCTACATGAAATCAGCCAGCCTCATTACCTTAAATGCCTTTTGTAATCTAATGGGTCATATATTTATACTTATAGTCTGGCCTATCCCCAAATTCCTGATATAGGTATCCAGTTATAGGTATATGACATACACTTGGATGTCTAATAAGTATCTCAAACTTATGTCCCAAACTGAGTTCCTAATATTCCTTTCCTTTCTCCCACAGTCTTTCCCATATCTGTTAATGGCAATTCCATCCTTCCAGTTTCTCAGGTCAAAAGGATTAGAATCAATCTTGACCACTGTATCTCTTTCACACTCTAACCCCAACTTATTGGCATATTCTGTTGGCTTGACCTTTATAATATACTCAGATTCTGACCATTTCTCACCCTTTATACTATTACCACCTGGTTTGAGCAAGCCTCTATCCATTTCTCACCTGAATTATTGTACTAACCTTTTAACTGCTCTCCTTTCTTCCAACCTTGACTCCCTTTAGGATATACCCAGCACAAAGAGTGATCCTGTTAAATGGAAATTAGATTATATTACTCTATTCTCAAAATCTTCCCATCTCATACCAAGTAAAAGTCTAAGTCTTTACTGTGTCCTACAAGAACCTACATGACTTAGCTCCGTATTATCTCTGATCTCATCTCCTATAAGTCTGCCCGTAACTGCTCCAGAAGGTCAAGATCTGTGAATAGTTTGAGATTTTACTTTACTTGCAAGCTAATAAATTTAAGTTGCCAGTTTCATGGATGCTGATAGAAGACGTGAGACTCTTGGATCAGAGATAAAGGATAATCACAGTTGCCAGAATATTTTGTGCTGGTTTCCTGAGCCTTAATTCCACAGTACAATGCAAAGAAGCCTCCTCTTCTGTATAAATCTGCTCAGGCTGCCTTAACAAAATACCACAAACTGGGTGACTTCAACAACAGAATTTTATTTTCTCACACTTCTGGAGACTGGAAGTCTCAAATCAACATACCTGCACTGTTGGTATCTGGTGAGAGCTCTCTCCCTGAGTTGCAGACAGGTGCCTTCTCACTGTGTACTCATGTGACCTTTCCTATGTGTGGGGGAGGGGAGGGGAGGGGAGGGGGGGGAGAGAGAGAGGGAGAGAGAGAAAGAAAGAGCTAGGTCTCTGGGTGTCTCTTCTTATAAGGACACCAATTCTATCAGATCAGGGCCCTACCCTTATGACCTCCTTTAACCTTAAATATTCCCATAGAGGGCCCATCTCCAAATATCAATACATTCACACTGGGGGAGGGGGGGAGGGCTTTAATATATGAATTTGGGGAGGGGAAATGAACAAATATTAGTCCTTAACATCTTCTACTCTATTTAAAATTTAATCACACCCTTTTCCAAGAATTTCTATCCCCTTTTCTGCTTTATTTTTTCCTTAGTACTTATTGCTATCTAATCTCATATATATACTTACCGTATATATTGTCTGTCTCTATCATAGAAAGTTAGTTCTGTGAAGGTACGGATTTTTATCTGTTTTATTCACTATTTTATTCCCCTGTGCCTAAAACAGAGCCTAGAACACATGGTAAACCCTCAATAAGTATTTGTTGATTGAATGAATTAAGATTTTAGTGGGGAAGACTGGTAATTTGGAAAGCTGGAGAAGGTACACTTCTAGCCAGTAAGACCTCTTTTAGGAGGAAAATCCTCATTAATTGTCTGGTGAATTATTTACTGTAGACCGAATTGTTAATATCTTACTACAGAAGTCCTTAAATTTAAGCTTCCTTTGTAATGTGTATTTCTGAAATAGTAGAGGCTATATTTTGGACTTACTGAGCTTTTTTTAAAAAATCATGTTACATCATCTAAACATGTTATTTTTAATTTTAAATACTTTATAAAGTACTTTCTAAATGGAATGTATTTTTATAACACCCTTCCTAAGTCTCTGGTACATGTACACTCCTGAGGTATATCAGCCTGGGATAACTTCCTTACTCTCTCTACATGATGTCAAAGGAGAAAGGAAAGAAAAGGCTGCTAGGGCGCTGCTTAGGGGAGAATCTGCAAATGTCCAAAGGTCAGTCTACCCCAAGTTACTTCCTAAGCTTCATTGTATCTTGTCTCTGGGACTGGTAAAAATCACCCATAGGTAATAGTTTGGCATGGATATTCAACCTTGGAGAGTCTAGGTGAGTAAACCATTTTTCTGTATAAAAGATGCATAAGCCTGCCTAAACATCAAAGCTAGTTTGGATTTTTTTTAATACAATCAAAATTGCTAGCATGAACTCTAGATATTTAAATTTCATGAAATATTCTGAGTGTTCATTTTCAGAAGAAGAAAAATAGCATTTTCTAGTGAATGAGTCTATAAAATAAAGAAGTGGAATCAGTTGGCATTATTTTTTCAGCTGGTTATTCAATAAATTAAAATTATAAATTTTCTAAAATTTGCTCTTTAAAAAAGTATTTTAATGAATACTATATAGTATAATGAAAGGATACTGGATTAGGAATTAGGAAACCTGAGTTCTAGTCCAGGCTCAGCCACTGACTTGCTATGTGACCTGGCCCAAGTCTCATCATTTTTCTGGGTCTCTGTTTTCTCATTAATATAATGAGAGGATTTGACAAGTTGATGTCTTAGACTCCTTTTAGACCCCACCTTTTATGATTCCAAGTTATTGCAACTGACGAACTCACAAATCTACTGATTTATGTATAATACTGCAATATTATGACACTATAGATATGAATTATCATAATATAAAACATTTATCACCCATAGATGAATAGCAGCTGTTTTAGAATTTCATGTGCCAGTGATATGAAATTGTTTTTATAGGTACATTCCTCTCATTGAAAGGAGCTGTCCTAACATTCTCCTGTATGGACCGAACTGGCAGATTAATGCAACCACCATATGAAGTCTGGAGGGATCCAAACAACATAGATGAAAATGAGAAATCTTGGAGAAGAAAGCTGGTCATGAACTGCCCCTCTCCATCCCAAGAAATAGGAGATCATCAGTATACAATAATTTGCTCAGAAAAACAAGCCAAAGTCTTCTCACTGCCTTCTCAGACTTGCCTCTATGTTCACAACATCACCGAGACATCTTTTATACTGCAAGCAGATGTGGTGGTCATGTGTAACAGTGCCTGCTTGGCATGCTTTTGTGCCAATGGGCATATCATGATAATGAGGTACTTCCCTTCTTTATAAATTATCTGGTAATCATAATAGTGCAAACAAGGTACAATTATGAAAAGTATATGTGTAATGTGCAAGATGTTATCAAGAAGCAACCTGAGATCATTGTTTCATTATGTTTGTGAATGTTTTATTGCTCAAAAGTTTGAGGAGACTTTGAGTTTTTATTTGTTTTTGTTTGCTTTTTGTTTGTTTTTTGTTTTTGCTAAAAATGCTTTGCATTGTGAATGAAATATGTTAATTGACATCAAGGAATCTAAGGAAAGAGTGATTCTCCAGTCATCCACACATTCATTCAACATTTATTGAGCACATGTTATCTCCCAGATGCTATGCTAGGCACGGGATATATGAAGATGAATAAACTACAAGGAAAAGAAATGAACTGTTACCTTTACTATGTTTCATAGTACACACAAGAATTTTCCATACAGAATTTAATTTTATCCTTATAACTTCTCTAGGACATAGGAAAATAAAGTGTTATTTGCATCCTCCATTTTACATATGTTAACAAATTTGCCTGAGGTTGCAAGTCTAGGAAAAAGTGAGATCAATACTGAACAGTATACTAAAAGTCATTTTATTTTAACCTGCTCTAGCTATGCATTAAGAAATATACATGGAGGGAGAGCTTGGATGCGCTTTTGAACTGAAGTCGTAACTATATTGAAGGCTAGGTGGAAACAGATGTGAGGGATAATTGAGGGAAATTTGCTGAATGTAAAACCAATTGGTTGTGAAAGGTAATGGAGGTCTTTAAATCTCAGGGTTAGAAAAGAACTTAAAGGTTAAAAAGTTTTATCATGAACTTGGATAATAGTGAGGTCATTAGCAGATAAGAAAGTCAGAATTTAGAAAGACTGATAATGAGAAGTTTGGGAATGAATTGAGAATGAATGCTTGGAATGTGAGGTGCTTATATGCCAGCCTGCAGAAGTTTAGCCAGCAATTTAAGGTCTGGACTCTTAAAAAAATAGGGATGGAAGATACAGCTCTGGAAACCATTTACGTAAATGCATTAGTGAAAGTTGTAGCCGTGAATGAAATCATCAAAGAGGACACTATAAAAAAAGCGGAGAAATAGACTGGTCTTAGGACAAAAATTGAGGGGGAGGGGTGCATATGTCTACATTTATGTAGTGGAGAAAAAAGAAACTCCAGCAAAGGAGATTGAGAAGTCATCAGAGAGCTAGGAAAAGGATCAGAGTAGCAGAACTTCATGAAATGAAAACGACAGCAGAGTATCAAAACGATGGTCAAGAGGTAGTACAAGAAAAAACCCTAGATCTGGCACCTAGATATTAGTGATCTTTGAGAAAGCAAATCTTAGGAGCACGGTGGAGGTAAGACTAAATTTCAAGGGGGCAAGAAGAGGCAGTGGCATAGATCAGGGGCTGACAGACTACAGCCCCAGGCCATATCTACCCTGCCCTCCCCCAAATCTGATATTGTAAAGCTTGCAAGCTAAGAATGGTTTTTACATTTTCAAATTGTTGAAAGAAATCAGAGAAGAATATTTCATGGTATGTGAAAAGTATATGAAATTCAAATTTTCAATGGCCATAAACAAAGGTTCGGGGAACACAACCACACCCACTTGCTTACATACTGCCCAGGGGGGCTTGTGCACAGTAGGGCAGAGTCGAGTAGTTGCCCTGGAGGCCTAAAATATTTACTATCTGGCTCTTTAAAAAAAAGTTTGCCAACCCCTGAGACAGTATTCTTTGGGGAAATTTTGGTAAAAAGAGAGATGAGAGACAGGAAAGTAGTTCGAGAGCAAACCTGGGTGTTTGAGAGTGTTTTTATTGTTATGTTTTATTTAATAGGGGAGACATGAGTAGATTTGTAAGCCAAGAAGTAGTTAATGAAGGAGAAAGTTTTGAAAACATAAAATCATTTATGGCCTGCTCATTCTCTTACATATTTCTTACTCTTTCTCTCTTCATCTGGTTTCTCTTTCTCAAGCTCTTTTTAAAGATTTCTGAAGGCCATTCCAGTCTTGTTTGAAAATAACGACTTAACTCCTAGACATGCCTTAGTTTAGAAGGAAAAAAAAATGTGTGTATACACTCCCCTGAGCTCACGTTTAGTCACTCAAAAATGTTATTTCGCAATTGAGTTTTTAGCTTGATAGTGACTACTTACCCTGTTTTTGCAAAATTTTAGTATGTCTTCTTTTCTTAAATGGTACATCTGAAAATTAATTTCTACTTAAATGAATACATGCTACATCTACATTTATGAGGAGGGGAATTTCTTGAGAAATGAAAAGCAAGAGTTTAAAAAGCAACAGGAGTCATAGCAATAGGAAAGATAAAATGATCTCTCTGTCTCTGCCCTTTGTAAAAGCTGTTTTACATGATAATGACTACTTTAATATTATGTCCTAGTGGAAACTCTTTGTGTTCACGAGGATCTCAAAAATATTTGAAAAGTGATTTTGACATGATTTTAGTAATGTGTAAGGTGTGGCTAGGAAACATGTGGCTTGAGTAACTGGAGTCTACAAATTGGCATGCTCCTGACCTTGCTAAGCATATTCCCAGATCTTTCCAGACCCTGTCAGAACTTAACTACGGGACTTTCCTGGCAGTCCAGTGGTTAGGACTCCGTACTTCCAATGCAGAACTTAACTACACTGAGCCCAATCTCCTCAAGTCCTAGTTTTCAGATAGTTGCTAGGTAGGTATGATTGCTCATGTGCCAATGTACCCAGACCTAGAAAAGAGTAGAGAGAGATGCAAGAGGCTTATCTATGTATAAAGTTCTCAAATTGGGCTGAGAGAGCCATTTTTAGTGGGAACCATCTTTAGTTACCTGACACTATTTCCTTATAAAAATGTCCTTGCACAGAAAAAAACTTTTTTTTTTTCATCTTTAAGAGTACTTGTTTCCTAGACCTTAGCAATTGACTTACTCTTTCCTTTTCCTACCAAAAGTGATTACACCTGTTGTATTTTGTTGGCTTACTTTTATTATGCTACATAGACAACACAACTTATCAGGAAAGTCCATAGGAACCTCTTCCCCACCACAGCCCATTAATCTGAATGAATGGAAGTCTGTTTAACTGGGTTTGTTCTGGACTCATATCCTAAGGATCTTTGTTACTTCAAACGCCATCACATGTATTTTTAATATACTTTTTTCATACTAAATCTTTGAAATTCAGTATATAATTTACACTTACAGAATATCTCAAATCAGACAAGCCATATATCAACTGCTCAATAGCCACATGTGGCTAGTGGCTACCATATTGGACAGCACAGCGCTAGGACCTCATGAAAAACTTATTCCTATAGCACAGATTTCAGGTCCCATTTTATATGGTAAGATTCTAGGGCTTAAGTTGTAATTACAAACTACTTTGATAAGAGAAATAAGTACTTTTTTTTCAAGGTGCTGGTTTTATGATCTGGGTTAATTTAAAATCATTGTGCACCCTACAATTAGTAGAATGATTTCAAAGCTTGAGATTTAACTACAAGTTTATTTTTCTCTTTTTGGCATTAGAGATGTGCTTTAAAAGCATCGAGATTGGTTTTCTTTAGTAGTTTGTAAATCTGGCTCCAGTGACAGTATCCAAAAGTACATTTTTATAAATATGTAAGCAGAATCATTTGACTACAACATTAGGATAAGCATAGAGCCAATCAGTAAGACACTTGAGATGTGGTATTAGCTTGGATGTGCAAATTTTGATCTATTATTTGTAACTAATTCTGTTACAGCCCCCAGCCATGTTTGTTTATTAATCATCCCTTCAGTGCAGGTGCCCTAAGTCATAGGTGATTTTCACTTTCTGTGTATAGAGGAAGTAAAGGAATGGGGAGCAAAGCCACTCCATTCCCAGGCACAGTGAACAAGACCCACTTCATCAGTGTATAACCTCCTCAGACCCAGTTCTGCCTTAAAAAGAGACAATAGACCAAGTATGCAGGCAGCCACTTTCTAGCTGTGGTGTTTCTGCCATAATCAAAGATTATAACTGTACTGTAGGAACCTGTGAAAAGCTCCAAAAAGCATTTTGAAATTGCTGGCCACTGCGTTTAATCCATCCTTCAAAGACATTTGCTAAGTATCTGTGTGGATTAAGATAGAAGAACTGTGCCCATAATTTTTTGTGAATATGATTTTATGTGAAAGTCTAGTTTACTACCATTGAAAATTCAAGAGGATAAAGAAACAACCATAAAGTAGTGGTATAAAAAGTATTGTTTCATGTAAGGATCTGCACATTTTATACAAAGAAATTAAAAGCTTCTAACAACTTGAAAATGAAATGTGGATTTGTTTTTTTCCATTCAGCCTACCTAGTCTTCGCCCAATGTTGGATGTTAATTATTTGCCACTGACAGACATGAGGATAGCACGGACGTTTTGTTTTACCAATGAAGGACAGGCATTATACCTTGTCTCTCCTACTGAAATTCAGCGGTTAACATACAGCCAAGAGATGTGTGATAATCTACAGGTAGGTCAGGCACATTTATGAATAAACATAGGACACAGTTGTAAAAAGAGAAAAAGTTAGAAAGATGTCTAAAAGCTAAAATATTATTGAGCCAGACAATAAATATGCCTGCCCTAGAACATGTTTTGAATATATGTTCATCATTGTGATGCTACCAAGTTCTAGTGTGGTTCCAGATATACACAGAAAAAAATAAGAAAAAACGGGATGTGCGAAGAATGTGATCATACATATCAATGGTTGTTTTGTGTGTTTTATTGGTTTTTTTGCCTATGGAGAATCCTCTGAAAGATTATGAAAATCTTCCTCCAGGGTGGGGAATATGTATGTACACACAAAAATTCTGCATACAATTCAGGGAGTTAATGAAATTTTTTTAAAGAAATCTTAATTGTGATTAAGAGCCATACAAAATAAATACATATCCTGTAGGTTAGAATTGGGCATTTGTCTTTGATCATAGCGGTTAAGCAGAACCTAGAAACAAATATAAAAGGCTATCTAACCTTGGATAAGTAAATGTGGTCACAAAATGTTAAAAGGCATCTTAGGGATTTAATTGGTTTCTCCTCCTTATTTTAGAAATAAGAAAACTAAAACCCATTCATTACAATATAGAGGTTCAGAGCATAAGCTCTGAACTATTTAAGTAGCATTTTGCTCACTTATATAACTTTGGCCATTTTACTTAATCTACTACCTTGAAGCACTGCTGTGAGAATTAAGAAAGAATTCATATAAAGCACTGAGCACAGTGCCTGGAACATAATAAGCTTTAAAAATAAATAATAATAAATGTTATTCAACAAATACTTAGAGTTTTTTATATGCCTGGTACTTGGCTGGGCTCTAGGAACACAATCATAAACAAGATACGAGTCCCTACCTGTTAGTGTGGAGGGAGAGATAAGTAAACAGACAACCACAATACTCTGGAAAATGCTGTTATATGGCTGTGCCGGTGCTGGGGAGACATGTGAGAGGGGCACCTGGGTTGATGGAACAAAAGGGAAGGGGTAGTTAGAAAAAGGTTGTGAAGGATGAATAGGAGTTATCCATAGGAATGGATGGCTGGAGATGGAAAAGGTAATAATATTCTTGACAGAGCAGAGGCATGCGACAGCCCCAAGGTTCAGGCAACTTCCAACAAAGTGCTGAGTTGGGAAGTGGAGAGAGTGAAGGGTTGATGCTGGAGAGTTAGTCAAGAACAGAGCTTGGAACACCTTGTAAGCTCCTTAAGGAATCTGGCATTTATCCCCAGGGCAATAGCAAGTCATTGAAAAGGTTTAACAAATTTGTTTATTAAAGCTAATATTCTGGTTGCAGTATGGCAATTAGTTTTGTGGAATTAAGACTAAAAGTAGGGAGAAAAATTTGGAGGCTTTTTAAAATAATTAAGGCCAAAAATAATAGTGGTTTGAAATAAGGCAGCCAACAGTGAGGAGAGAGAAAAGTTAGCAGATTCAATGGCTATAAAGTGTAATCAGTCGGATTGGAGGGTTATTAGATGTAGGAGTGAAGGAAAGGAAGGAGTTAATAATTATTCCTGTATTTCTGGGTTGGGGAACTAAGTAGATGGTGCAGCCATTTCCAAAGAGAAGGGATTCGGAGGAAGAGCACAGGTCTGGGGAGTAGAGGTGAAAGGGGATGATGATGACAGTCATGCTGCAAGTTCACAGACAAACTGATATTAGGTCAACGGTCTGACTTTGGGTTGAAGTTCCTTCCTCCAAACCAATGGTTCTCAAATTTTGGTCTGCTTTAGAAAGACCAAAGCAAGTTAAAACTTTTTAGGGCAAGTTAAAAGTTAGGAAAAGTTAGAGCAAGTTAAAAATACAGATAACCAGAATACATCTATGCAAATTTTGATTTAGTGCATGTGGAATAAAGCCAGTGCATCTGTGTTTCTAACAAGATATCTCCCCAGTCATTCTAAATTACATCAAATATTAAGAACAATTTTACCTCACCATGCAGTAGCTGCCTACTTTGACTCATTTAAATTATCTTGAGCTACTTCATTATTTTGTACATGATATAAAAATAAATCCAGCCTTTCTCTACACACCACCTGGTTCCAGAAAGGGAACTAGGACAGGAAAGACGCTATGGTAATTGAAAAAGAATCAGAAGTCTAGATTGGCAGTCACTGATCAAGTGTAAATTAATCCTAGGGTGAATATTAGCTTCCCATGCTTTCTAATTGTAGAAGGAAGAAACGAAGAGGGCAGAAAAGTGAGAATTTTAGGATGTCAGTTCTTGGAGAAGGGAAGGGAAAGGAAGGAGATGGAGAAAGAAAGGCCAGAGAGAACTGGGAGCAAAGCAAAAATCACCAGGAAAATATATGGAGAACAGACTGCCTTTTCATGACATGCTCTAACCTGCCACCATGTTATCTTTTGATCTGTTACTTTACTCTTAGTCTAATGCTGTTTTCTTTTGATCTGATATAGGACATGCTAGGAGATTTGTTTACTCCCATAGAGACACCAGAAGCTCAAAACAGAGGCTTTCTCAAAGGACTGTTTGGTGGAAGTGGACAAACATTTGACAGAGAAGAGCTCTGTGAGTAACAGAAGACCTATTTCTAGACTAGCGTTTTGCTTCTATACCATGAAAACTATTTGTTTACCAAACATGAATAAAATTGGTCACTTTATATTAGATGCACTTCTAATAGTATATGCAATTCATAGTACATGCAATTCATACAAAAAATGAGTAAGCTAATAAATGTGTCATTTGCAGGTAGATCATACCTGCAAGGCAGGGTGAAGACATTTGATTACTAAAATCTGAAAAAATGTTTTTGAATCTGCCTGCCTTTACTTCTAGGAAACAGATTATTTATTCAGAATTCAAGGTTTACCAATGGTACAGAATAAATTACTTTAAAAAAATCTACCTGCGAAACTCTGATGAACAATAATCAAAATGCAGTAGAAAGATACTAGGGAACATTTTCAGAGATAAATTAAGAATACATTTTCCAGAATATCTCACCCACCATTTGGTCTTACAGATCAAAACTCCTTTTTTGAATTTTTAACTATGCAAAAGATCTAGGTACCTCCATACAATGGAATAGTATTCAGCCATAAAAGGAAATGACGTTTGATACATACTACAACATGGATGAACCTTGAAAACATCATGCTAAATTAAAGAAGGAAGACAAAAATGGCCACATATTGTATGATTCCTTTTATACAAAATGTTCTGAATAGACAAATCCATAGAGACAGAAAGTAAATTAATAGTTGCCAGGGACTGAGGCAAGGAGGGACTAGAAAGGGACTGCTAATAGGTACAGAGTTTTCTTTTTGGGGTGATGAAAATGTTCTAAAATTAGACAGTGGTGATAGTTGCACAAATCTGTGCATATGCTAAAAACCACTGAATTGTACACTTAAAAAGGGTGAGTTTTGGGAATCTCCTGGCAGTCCAGTGGTTAGGATTTGGAGCTTTCACTGCCGGGGCCAGGAGTTCGATCGCTGTTCTGGAAACCAAGATCCCGCAAGCTGTGCAGCATTGGCCAAAAATTAAAAAAAGGGGTGGTGGTGAATTTTATGATATGTGAATTTTATCTCAATAAGCCTCTTATTTTTTAAAAAACTGATCTAGATTCCATTCCTAATGTTATATCCTTGGGAATTCTCACTAAATTTTTACTAAGAGAGCTGTTTTTCAATATTTAAAAGTTACTTCATTAAAATTAAGTGAAAATGCGCTTTGTAAATGATGGGGAAATTTTTAGTCTTTTATAAAGTTCCTACAAATGTTTATTAATGCCCATCATGCATACACCCCATTCTCTAGTATTTACATACACACACACACAGAGATTTTTGAAAAAACGACAACTGCGGCCTACAAAGACTGACAGCAAGATGAATACAGAAGATTGGAATGCCAACTTGGGCAGAAATTTAAATAAATGATCAGGCCTGAGATTGGAACAGACACTAATATGGGTTAAATATGAGGTCACAATAAAATTGTGAGCATCCCAATTCAGCAATGTCAAGAAATGCATTTGGGCTTCCCTGGTGGCGCAGTGGTTGAGAGTCCGCCTGCCGGTGCAGGGGACACGGGTTCGTGCCCTGGTCCGGGGGGATCCCACATGCCACGGAGTGGCTGGGCCCGTGAGCCATGGCCGCTGGGCCTGTGCGTCTGGAGCCTGTGCTCCGCAAGGGGAGAGGCCACGGCAGTGGGAGGCCCGTGTACCGCAAAAAAAAAAAAAAAAAAAAAAAAAAAGAAAGAAATGCAATTATGCCGTATTGTATGGAACACCCCCCCACACACACACATAATAAGGCATATGGTACCAATATCTCTCTCAGTCTCTTTCATGGGCATTTTTCTTCGGTAAATGCTAACATCTGCAAATACAGATCTATGATAGGAACAAATATGTCTCTTCATGAGAATTATGACAGTAGAATTCAATGTAAGTACTTTGGTGATAAACTTGACTATAATTACTTGAATTACTGACAGAATGTTTTAAATTGCTATGGCTTGAACTCCCAGTTGGGGAAGCTTCAGCAGGAAAAGCATCACGCAGCCTCGCACAGCACATTCCTGGACCAGGTGGTATAGAAGGGATGAAAGGTGCTGCCGGAGGGGTGATGGGAGAGCTGACTCGTGCACGGATCGCACTTGATGAGAGAGGACAGAGGCTAGGAGAGCTGGAAGAGAAAACTGCAGGCATGATGACCAGTGCAGAAGCATTTTCCAAACATGCACATGAGGTAAACTGCCTAAGTAAATAAAGGCATCTTCATACAGTAATAACTTTAAACATTTAGGTCCTGCAAAAGAAAGCCTAAACAGAGATGTCACTGAAAGTAATCCTGTGTGAGAGCCAAGGTAACTGGGATCTCTTTATAAGTATTATAACTCCCCTCATATTGGGGGGAAAAAATTTTTTTAATACTATATTGATACTTCTTTACCTTAGAGGATGACTTAAAAGAAAATTATCCACTGGTTCTGGTACACTGGGTCTATATTGTGCATCAGCTGCTAAAAAGGTACTTAGGTTGATTACATGATCTCCCCCAACAAGGTGTGAGGGGGCAGTAGAGGCTGGGATCCACACACCCCTTTTTGTCTCAATCATTAAAAATCATTTCCTGTCAGGCAAATCTTTAGAGCTTGATTGGTTTTTTAAAAAGTCTTTCTATATGCACTTTATTTCAAAAAATAAAGGAAGTCTTATAAGTTTTGAGATTTTGATATGCATGATTAGCTCAATATGAGCTTGCTTTGATTAGCACTTTTAAATAATTTTTTAACATCTTATGGTGACTATTTTTTCTTTGCAGTTAATGCTGAAATATAAGGATAAGAAATGGTACCAATTCTAAACTTCTAAAGAAGCTATGACTGCTTTGAGAAACCATTATTCAGGGAAACCATATTTATTCCCGGCATCACTATTCAACTGCTAGAAGACAGTTTCTTCCACAAAATGTTCCATTACAGTCCATCTGAAGTTATCATAAGGGAGACTTATCAGAGACACTGTACAACCCAAAGGCTGGAACCCTGGTTAAAACCCCAAGATATGGCTGAATTTGCCTCTTCCCACGTGGAATGGAGCTATCATCTTGGCATGTCGTTTGCTAAGGATTTACATTTAGGAACTACGGGGAGTCCTGATTTGAAAAAATCCTGTACAAACAAAAACCATTAATGCACTTAATGAAAAAAAATTTTGCATGATAAATTAACATCTTAAGAGGAAAAGAAAAAAAAAGCATGTTGTGACAGAAGAAAAAAAGATTTATGGTAAACTATTTTTATAAATTGGACCACACCTGACAATTTAAAAAAATCTGTGTTAGAAGATATCAGTGCATTTCAAGTACATTTGCAATACCCAACTGAAAAAACAAACAAAACCAGACTTTTCTTTTCATCTATAACTTTCATTATCTAGAACATTATTGAATTCTTATGGCAAGAGTCTGATTAACGTTCTTCTCTCTCCATAATATTTTACATTATTCACAGTTCTTGGTCATAATCAAATATTGCCAGTACAGTAAATTATTCCTAACACAATTATATCCATTTCTATCACCTTCAGAACAAGTTGCTATTTTTAGTCACAAACCGTGCAGGGTTGGGTCACCTCGAAGCATTTTTTCAGCCTGGCTTATACTCTGCAGGGGAGTTGACAATAGGTTTGGGGAAACTAGACTTACAGGAACAATGTAGTTAGCTTTGAGAACTGATTTCACTCACTCTGGTTTCAGGTTCTAAAGTGATATATTTTTAATGCTCCATTTGTATCCTTGTCTGCCAATTACACAGTATATTACTGTTCAATCCCAGTGGGGTCTTCAATTCAAAGGTGCTCTTGCAGCCTGACACTCACAGACCAAACTGGTCATTCTCTTTAGTCTGATTCAGTAAAACCTCAGTTAATGTTTTAGGAAAGGGATTCTGACATTTCTGATTAACAAGGGCTTTCATTAGAAATTACTTTTTGGTTCAATACTTACTATTAAAAATTGTTATAAAGTGGTGGTGTTTTTGCTATCTTGGCTTTAGTCACCATTATGGACAACAGAAATTTTGTCACTCAACAGGCTAAATAACATAAGCCACAGGATTATGTCAACAGGTACCAAATACCTATTCCTTATTAAAAGCTCTTTTAAAAATGGAATGAAGAGGCTTCCCTGGTGGCGCAGTGGTGAGAATCTGCCTGCTAATGCAGGGGACACAGGTTCGAGCCCTGGTCTGGGAAGATCCCACATGCCGTGGAGCAACTAGCCCCGTGAGCCACAACTGCTGAGCCTGCGCGTCTGGAGCCTGTGCTCCGCAACAAGAGAGGCCACAATAGTGAGAGGCCCGCGTACCGCGATGAGGAGAGGCCCCCGCTTGCCACAACTAGAGAAAGCCCTCGCACAGAAACGAAGACCTAACACAGCAAAAATAAATAAATTAATAAACTCCTACCCCCAACATCTAAAAAAAAAAAGGAATAAAGAATATCCTTAACATGATAAAAGATTATCTATTATAACTCAACAGAGAGCTAGTAGAGGCAAACAAAATAAAGATGTCTGCTACCATCATTTAATATGATTCTGGAAGTCAAAAGTCTTAGGAAATGAACATATGCAGATTCTGGGACCCATCCTATAATATGTATGTTATTCTTTCAAAAAGAATCTTTTTAAAGAAAATTAATGGGTTCGGCTCATTGAATTTTGATTAATCAAGGTCTTACCAGACTCACATTGTTTCTTAAGAATTCACCATTTTCCTGAAGTCCAGGCTATTTGAGTAGCCAAAAATAGTATTTCTGCTTGTTTTTTTAGTTTTTAAATTTTTAGTGAATTTGTTTAAAGTGGCACTTCTTTCAAATGTTCTCAGTAATTTTGAGAAGAACAAATTAATCTTTGAGAAGAGTAATCTTTGAAAAGAGATGGGGGAAAGAGTCAGAAAATGTATACCAGGATAGCATTTCTCAGAGTCCTTGAATTCTCCTGATTTCTCAAAAAAGCCTCTCTAGGAATCTCTCCAGACTCCTGTGAACAGCCTTAGGGTAACAGAACCTGACTTTGAAATACAAACATGATACATAAAATTATATAGTAAAAATACTGAAGAAACTTGAGACCAGGATTTGGAAAACACTGGTAGGCAAATTGCACTGTACTATTTGTACCATCAGTTTTAAGGACCCAGTTTTCTGATTTTCTGAACAAATACTTTATCATTTCTATACTTAAAAAAAAACCTAAGAGTAAAATATTGGTTTATTTTAGAAGCAATGAAATAAAGCCCAAAGTGGCATTAAATTCAATGACTATCTCTAAAGCCCCAATAGGATGTGACTTAACTTGTTCTGTATCAGGGTTTCTCAACAATGGCACTGTTAACAGAAAATTCTTTGTTATGTGGCACTGTCCTTTGCACTGCAGGTGTCTAGCAGCACCCCTGGCCTCTCTCCACTAGATGCCACTAGCGACCCCCACTCCCACCCGCCCCAAAATGACAATCAAAAATGTCTCCAGCCATTGACAAAATTACCCCCAGTTGAGAGCCACTGTTCTACATCATTTGGAGACAGATTAAGTGTGAATATGTAATATGTCTTGTATAAAATTAAACATTGTTAGTACACAGTAACAAATTATTATACCCAAAATTACATGTGTGGTTCATATGCAATAAAATGCTATTTTGGGGAAAGCTTACATGAATCACTGAAAGATAACAATTACAGAATATTTTAAAGCATACAGAAAAAATACCAGAAAGGACAAAATAGCATTTCACAGAAGTGCTTAAAACTGGCTTTAATGAATAGATCAAAAGTTTATAATTGGCACGTCAATTGGAAGTAAGGTGCTTCTGAAATGCTTGAAAAGAATAGGTTCTTTTCGTCTTTCAATATTGTTTTTATAAACCCTTTCTTAATGTAAGGGTAACTTCATCCCACAAACTCCTGATTAGTGGAATACAAATTAATGAGGTTTTACTGTATCAAAATTATTTTTCTAATTCAGAGATAGCAATAACAAGAATCTAATATGGACGTGATTTTTCTCTTTGAACATTTCTGTTGCACTGACCTTAGCATGCGCGTGCACGCGCGCGCACACACACACACACACACACACACACACCACCATCTCACCATCATCATCATCTTTAGAAAATGAGTACTGTTGATCCATGTAATACTTTACATCTCTCTTCTCTACTATTTAAATGTCTTGCCTCTATCTTAGAACATAAGAAAAATACTCCTAGTAACTTGAACAATGATAGAGAAAATGACTCTGAGCCTTAGTTGTCATCAAAATTACATTTTGTCTGCTTAAGGTGACATCAGAAGATAAGGCTTGCAAATCACAGTCTCTCTACAAGTTGACCATATCTCATTATGATTCCCTGAAGAGATAACCCCTTCTTAGTGTCCCAGGAGAAAATAGGCCTTTAGCATTATAATTCATCATGGAGCTAGAGGTATTTTTTTTCCTGGTTCTAATATGCGAGCAATAATCCCTACCAAGAAATCACCCATTAACCTTGGAGTTTGGAGGGATGGATGATTGATTTATCATTTATTTTAATCCACTGCAAAAGCAGTACTGCCAGCTCTGCTTTCTACACTTCATTGAGACCCAGACTTAGTGCCCGTCATCATCATGGCCATTATCTGACTAACTTTGGAAGGATGGTGACAGAACTGAGTGAGATGTTTTCTGATAATTCAGTCATAAAGATAATGTTTCAAATCTTTCATATAGCATTTGAATGATTCTCCAGTTAATAAATCAGAATCCAGGTCTCTAGTACTCGAAGATCTTAAGGGATTGTAAAGGAAAAAGTTTACCGTTGGAGTCTTTTTTTAAAATGTGAACCATGTGTCTGTTATCTGCATTAAGGGATCACCATGGCTTTGAGGAAGGAAAAGGAAAATAAAGATTATGCCCAAGGTTGGTTGAAGAAGATTAAGATTAGCTCTTTGAGATACTTGGTTTTAAAATGTTTGGCAGAAGGGAAAAATGAAGCATATTTAGAAGAGTAAGCTAAAAGCCCTCTCATTGGTTTAGGGTCATTGGGACAACCCAGGAGTATCTGTGTGATTATAGCCCGTGTCCATGGGAAGGCATTGTTAACTTGACCACTTTTGTTCTGAGAGGGCAATGTCAAGAGTCAGATGTTTCTGCGAGGCCTGCCCTTTGCATCAGGAGAAAAGTGGTAGCCTTTGCAGCTTCTTCACCTATGTCTTCTGTAGCCCCAACCCCACTTGTGACGTTACTGTTTCACAGACACACTGCTCCAGGGGCCAGAAATACTTGCCAGTAAGTCATGTATTTGGATTGCACCGTTCCAGGGAGCATGGCTGTAGAAGTTTATTGTGTATATGTGCAGACAACATAGCCCTGAAAGGACAAAATTCAAAATAGGAAAGGTCTGACTTAGGAAAGAAGAGAAAGTGCAATTTGGTACAAGCGGGCTGGGGTAAAAAGGGACATGGGAGCCAGAGTGAAGCATAAGAAGCTTTGATGAGGAACCGAGGCACAGTTGGTCTATTTATACATTTATGTAGGGAAGTGATTCTCAACTTTGGCTGTGCATAAGCATCACCTAAGGCGCTTCTAAAATTCCCAGTTACACCAAAATCTTTCAGAGTGGGTACCAAACATCAGTGTTTTTGAAAGCCTCCAAGATAGTTCCAATGTCCAGCCAAGGTTGATAACTATTACTAAGGAAGACACATTTGTCTACCCTGACTGGCGTCTCAGCCCCACTTCTGAGGGGTCAAGGAAAACAAGATATTGGAGATATTGGCCAGATTGATATTTATTCTGTGTCACAACCCAAAACAAATGTTCTGTAAAAATTTCTGACCAGGCAGTGCCCCATTAATTCTTAACATCTCTATCTTTGTGATTTTCTCCTATATGACTGGCCACTAATTATTCCAATTCAAACATCTAGGTTTCGATTGCCTTATACATGTGACATCACCAGACACCAAAGATATCATAAGAAATTTAATACCATGCAACGTGAAGTGGAAAACTAATTCTCAATAGTGGGATAGTAGAAATTCTCAAAACAATCATTTACCAAATCAGGTCCAAATTTATTACTCATTCTTCATTTGGAGGAGACATGGGTACCAGGTACCTGGTTCTGCCACAGCTATATTTTATTGGATTTGATCTTAGCAAGAAGGGAGAGCAACTCTCCCTTTTTGATTTTTGTCTTTGCTCTCAGGGCAAAGGAGTTTGGATTTATTTTCTTAGTTACTGGACATGTGTTTAAAGGGAGAAGAATGCCTGCAGCTGACTATGTGGCCTCCAGTGCCCTGAAAGAGTGATTTCACCTTCAAAAACGGGAGAGTCCGCCTATCCAACGCAATACTAGTCAATGAGAAAACAGAAGAGTTCTCTCCTCTCACACTGCTCCCCTCTGGTATTGGCCCATCCTTCTCAACTGCAAAGCCAGAAAATAAACTAGGTGGTAGTTATGGACAAGTGTGCACAGGATCAAAATCTCTAATAACCTATAATTTTTAGTACTTAATTATGTGATGTTTTATTCTAGGAAATAAGAAACAGATGACATCATTGATGTATCTTTCTTTCATCTTAAGAATTTTTGCATCTTTTCAGAAAATGACAAATTACTATTTTTCTGTTGCACTCAGCAATTGTGACTATACTTAAAATTCTTGTAGTCTGTAGAGATATCAATAAAATTGTATATGTTTGTACATAGATGCTCTCTTATGTTATGTCATACACCACTAATGACTGTTGCCAAGATTAAATGTGGACAGAGGTAAGACCCTCATTTGCAACAGTGTGAACTATGGTTTTGCAAACTAAAATTGTTTTAAAAAGGGGAGGTGGGTGGGGGAGCGATGTAAAGCATATGTATTGGAACTAAAATAGAGAAAGGGGTAAAAAAAAAAAAACTGAACACAAGTTCCCCAAACTGAAAGATTTTACTAGTTTATTAATCTAAAATGGTAGAAATAAATAAGATGTACTTACAAATTCAACATTCATACCTACTTCCTCACTTTTTTAAAGTTCAGACTTTAATCCAATGCAGGCAAAAAAAATAAGCTATTATGGGCTTACACCACCACCTACTGGTTATTATGAACATACATTAACCAGCACCTCCAAAAGTCCCCCAGAAAGCCTGCACTCTTCTGCTCCTCTGGCTTTCAGCTGCATGGTTAATTCCTCTTCATGCACTTTCTTTATATTTACCTCCACTGTGGCCTTGGCCAACTACTCTTACTCTTCCAAATGCTGTCTAAGTATTTCAGAAAAAATTTCCCACCACCACCAAATTTCCCTCCTAGTTTCGGTCTATATAAAAATGGGAAAAAAACCGAACCAACCCTAGGCTAAAGAATGTTTTCTGATTTAAAGTTAAAACTATTAAGATAGACTCTTTAAAAATCCAAATACCCAGTCTCCCCTTCGCAATTTTCTCAAAAGGATCCATTTACTTCCTCACCCTCTTTGAATTACAATCACTCAGGCTTCACGTAGCTGTAATTCAGTGTTTAAAATACTGATTTGACATTTTTCCTTCCTTCTCTCCCTCCCTCTTTTCTTTGTCCATTCATTCAGTCCAAAAGTCAACCAACCTGAGCAAGTTCTGACCACAGCCCCACGTAGGGACTGCACTGGAGCAGGGTGAGAGGGACAGCCCACAGGAGGACAGAGCTGGAGCGAAGGGCAGGGTCAGCCCTCAGGTGGTCAGTAGCGGTGCCTGTGTGAGGGAGGCGGTGGAACAGGGCAGAAGCCAGCCCAGCAGGTCAGGAGATTAGGGACTGAGCAATTGGGTGAATACACTGAGGAGGCAAGAGGCAGGTTTCTCACTGATGGAGAAGAACAAGTAAAAGGGAAAGTGAGAATAACCTCTGTAGCACTGGACTAGAATTTGAACTGTCAGTATGAGTTTTATATATACACATACACACACATATATATGATGTAACTAAGTGTGTGCGCGTGTTGGACACATGCATATCCTAAGTCCGAACACCGAGAGGACTGGGAACACCACCTGAGGAAAAAGGAACATACCTAGTGCCTAGATTTTTATTTCTAAACACTATTCTCTGTTAAAAGGAACTGGGGCTCCTTGAAGAAATAGCTGATTTCAAGGGTGAAGCATGTTTTTGTGCCAGAAAATATTCAAAGAATCATGGGGATGTGTCAAAAGGACACAGAAGTCAGCTTGAAAAGGAATATACAGGCCAAATCAGGGATAATTTGTATCAAAAAGTAATGATAGGAATTGAATAAAATAGGAACTCATGAGTCCACATTGACATTAATTGATTAATTAGGAAAAGAGAAAGCTCTTCTTTACTGCAGAATGTCAATAAATGTGGATGGAATTTTCAGATTTCTCTTTGGCAACCACTGTAGTGATAATATGGACAACAGATACCAGTGGATGCTAAAACTAGCGAGTTAACGTGGGATAGAGGAATAGGATATTTACATTGTCTCAAAGTATCTTCACAAAAAGTACTTACTAATCACCATACACACACACACACACACACACACACACACACACACACACACACACACACAATATATGTAAATAATTTTACACTGGAGAAACCCGGCAGACAATATTTAATCAGGTGATCAATGTTACCATCACCAGTAGGGGAACAATCATGTGCCATCTGACAGCATGTAATGAAAAGAACACAGCATCACCTCTGTGATAATTCTGACAAAAATGAACAATATGGAAATATTGGATAAAACCAAACTGAGAGACATTCTATAAAATGACTACCTTGTATTCCAACTTTCCAAGGTCACGAAAGTAGAGGAAAGATGGATGTTCCAGATTTAAGGAGACGTGACAAGTGGGTGCAACACATGATCTGGAATTGGACCGATTTGCTATATAAGACATAATTGGCCCAAATCACAAAACTTAAGTGTGGTTTCCCACTTAAGTGGGAATGTTTGTGCTATTCTTGAAACTTTTATTTAGGTTTGAAATTATTTCAAAATAAAATTATAAAAATAAAAAATACTAAATAAATAAATAAATAAAAATTAAAAAATACTTTCAATTTTGTTGATTTACTTGCATTTCAAAAACATTGTCTTCTACCTTTCACAGCAAATGAACAGCTGCTTTATGGATTAAAGAGTAGTTCTGAGCTGGTTTGGGAATCCAAACATTATTTAAAATTTTTCTTTCAAAAATGTGTTTTAATTACACATGTAATACATGAATACATATTTGTAGTGACACCAAATAATAAATTTAGACAAGATAAAAGTGCAATTTCCCTTGGTCACCTCCTTATCTGTACTAGTTATTGGTTTGTTTCCTTCCAAACATTCTTCCCTGCTGCAACTTGCTTATTCAAATACTGTGTCTGAGATACCTTTCCAGGTCAGTACTTCAAACATCAATCATTCTTTTTAACTTACTTATATTATTGCATGGTGTCAATAAAGCATACTTTGTTACTATTACTCTACTAGTAAACATTTAGATATTTCCCAATCCCTCAATATTACAAACAAGACTGCAGTGAACATTGTTGCACATGCATTTAGCATATCTGCAAGTGTTTCTCCAGGGAAGATACTGTGGAATTCAGTCAAAGGGTGTGCTGGTTTAAACCTCTTAAATAGATGTTGCCAATTAAACTATTCTTCACCAGTATATGAGAACTACTGTTGCCCTACATCTTTGCCCACTCTCAATATTAATTTTTTCTCAATCTGAAAGGTGAAAATGGCATCTTGTTTTTATTATTCCTGATTAGTGAAATTGAACTCCTTTTTATGTTTACGTTCTTACCCCCTCTTTTGTGACTTGTCTGTTTGTAATTTTTTATTATGTTCTCTTAATAGTTCTGTTGTGGTAATCCTACAGAAGTAGACTAGACACCCTACCCAAAATTTGGTTTGGATATTAAGACTAATGACACATACACACACCCTAGGAGGACACAAAAAAGATTTACTATTGACATAAAGAGGCTTTCTGGGGAGAGGAGGGTAGCACTCAAAATGGTCTAAAATGGCTTGAGAGCACAGGTAAGGAGACTGGTTCAGGGTTTTTATTGTGGTTGGGAGTGGGACCAGAGTTTGCAGAGAGAGGCTGCACTGGAAAGAGGGGAGCACTCAGGCTTTCTTCTCAGTTCACCCAGACATGGGGCTGGAGGGGAAAAGAGGGGGTGAGGCTTGAAACTTGTCAGCAAACATCAAGAGATGGAGTCGGACTCTTTACCACAGGTTATCTATTATTGATTTTTAGTATAACTCTGGAAATTAGTGTAGTTACTTTTTATAACTGCTTTTTCCTTATTTTTGAGTCTTCCTAAAGATGATTGGTTTCTGGGTTTAGAGGAAGGCTTACATGAACTCGGTGTAAAGGAAGAAGGGTCCTGGTCCTTGTGATTCACTCTGAGTCCTCTGTGATTCCCTCTATAACAGTGGCAGGTCTGTTCGAGACACTTGAGCACCTTTCACTGATTTGTGCTAAAGTACACTTAGTGAATGTGTGCCTTGCTCTCTTGTTTGGGGCAGGGCCCTGTAGTCTCACTTGCTAACTCAGACTCATCTAGGCTATGGAGCCCTCTGGGGTTATCTATGCCCCTCTCCTGGATTAGGCTGTTCAGTATCTTGATGTCATCACTTTTTCATATTGAGGATTTTTTTCTTTTAATGTAGTCAAATTTTATCATCTTTTAGCTTTATGATTTTTGAACTTTGTTTTAAAGGCCTTTACATCTATAAAATAATAAACTCTCATATCTCCTTTACTTTCAAAGTTTTATTTTTTATATTTAAGCCTTTAATCCATCTGGAGTCTCCATACTTTTACAAATGGAAAACATATCATTACACCCCTATTTTTAAATGACTTATCCCTTCACCTCTAATTTGAAGTGCCATTTAAATCATTTCCCATATACACCTAAGTCTGTTTTCTAAATTTTTAGTCTGCCCAAGTAATCTATTTGTCTATTTCTAGGTCCTTATCAAATAGTTAAATTACTACAATCTTTATAATATGTCCTAATATTGATCTTTTTTAGTTTAATAGGTATTGAGTTTTTTTCTCTAGGTGAATTTTAGTATATAATTTATCTCAAAAAAAAAATTCCTGTTGAGACTTTGATTGGAATTACAGTAAATTTGGAGGTTAATAAATAACAAAGATTTTTGCTGAAATCGCTTCCCCTAGGATATCTTCATCCTCTTTGTCACAACCATTTCCCTCATTTATGTTGATAATTTTGCCTTCTAGGTTTTTCAAGTTGCATATCTAGAGTATCTAGAATGGCATCAGTGTCAATACTTCCACAGTCAACTACTTCTTATATAACTCTACATCCAATTTGAAGTTCACTTTATACTGCTGTCATTTTTCATTTCATTTCATTTTTCATTTCATGGTGCACCTGCATCTTAATTAGCCAATTTCCTCTTCTGGTTAACCATTTTTATAAAATGTCACATGGATTTAACACTGGGAGACTAGGAGTCAACACTGCTACGTGCTTTATTGTCTGTATGTAAAGTAAATGACAGATGTACAGTGACCAGTCATTGACAGACTTTGCAAGAAATGACGCAATTGGTAACTCACCATGTGTATTAGTTTCCTGTTACTGCTGTAACAAATGACTACAAACTTACTGGCTTAAAACAACACAAATTTAGGGGTGACATCACCAAGATGGTGACATAGGTCATTCCCAACTTCACTCCTCCTCACAAGAACAACTAACAACTATTCATGGACAAGACACCACTGAGAAAATCCTAGAATGTGGGGTGAGACTGAAGCATCCCCTGTACCACAGAGACTGAGACAGACCATGTTAGAAGGATGAGGGGAGCTGCTACATGCTGACCATACTGCCTCTCCCCCAGGCCAGCACAGCATGGGTCTCCCCTGAACTTACAGTTCTTCCAGTGGGAAAAGAGATCCCAGTGGACATCCAGCTCTTCCAGTGTTTTGGGTCCCTTCTTAGGAGTCCCACTGGGGTCTTGCCTTATGGGGATAACAAGGGAATCTGCAGGGCTTGACCTCTGAGAATCAGATCCTGATGAAGAAGGGGTGAGAGGCCTGCAACAACCAGCACTCAGATCTTGCAGACCCAGGTCCTACTTACAACACCCAGGTGGTAGTCCCAACTAGTGGCTTTGCTCATCAGCATAGCCAAGACAGTGGTGCAGTCTGACCAGGGAACTCAGCAAGGTGCAGGTCTGCCTGACTTGGGACCTCAAACAAATACCCCTACCCACCCTGGAGCCTGGTCTGCCTCCCCTCACCCTCCACTCTCCCCATCCAGGCAGGGGAGCAGAATCATAGCTCCACTCACTGTTCAGTGTAGCTCCCAGTCCTGCCCAACCAGAAAGCATCCGGGTGCAATAATTACTTTCATGGATTAAATTATCCAATCAAAACATGAATGGATTAAAAAAAAAAAAAGAACACTACATGACCCTCACTTTAGCCTTAAAGACACACATAGACTAACAGCAAAGGGATGGAAAAAGATACGTCAAGCAAATGATAAACGCTGCCCCCCCTCCAAAAAAAAAAGCAGGGGGTATCTAGACTTATATCAGACAAAATAGACTTTAACATAAAAATGACAAAAAAATGATTATTATATAATGTTAAAGAGGCCAATTCATCAAGAGGATGTAACAATTGTAAATATTTATGCATCCAGTATTGGAGCACCTATATATGTTAGCAGAAACTAACAGAACTGAATGCAGAAATAAACAGTAATACAAATATAGTTGGGGACATTAATACCCCACTCTCAAAAATGGATTCTCATCCAAAAAGAGAATCATTAAAGAAGAGCGAATTTGAAAAATACTATTGATCAAATGTCTCTAACCGCCATATACAGAACTTTCTATCCAACAACAGCAAAATATACACACTTCTCAAGCACAAATGGAACATTTTCTAGGATAGATCACAGGTTAGGCCACAAAACAAGTCTTAACAAATTCAACAAGACTGAAATTATACCAAATACCTTCTATGACCACAATGGTATAGAAACTAGAGATCAGCAACAGGAGAAAAACTGGAAAACTCACAATTACAAGGAAATTAAACAATACTTTCCTGAACAACCAATGGATCAAAGAAGAAATTAAAGGGGAAATAAAAGAGAAGCTTGAGAAAAATGAAAAAGGAAACACAATTTATCAAGATGTATGAGATGCAGTAAAAGGTCTAAGAGAGAAGTTCACAGCAAAAAATGCCTACGTTAAGAAACAAGACAAACTCACAAATATTGTGTATTTTACAAATTAAAGGTTTGTGGCAACCCTGTGTCAAACAAGTCTATCGACACCATTTATCCAATAGCATTTATTCATTTTGTGTCTCTGTGTCACATTTTGGTAATTCTCCCAATATTTCCAACTTTTTCATTATGATTATGTTTGTTACAGTGATCTGTGATCAATGATCTTTGACATTACCATTGCAAAAAGATTATAGCTCGCTGAAGGCTCAGATGATGGTCAGCATTTTTTAGCAATAAAGTATTTTTTAATTAAAGAAAAATAAAAACCAAGATCTCAAATAATCAACCTAACTCTGCAGCTCAAGAAACTAGAAAAGGAAGTGCAAACTAAGCCCAAATTTAGCAGAAGGAAATAAATAATAAAGATTAGAGCAGAAATAAATGAAACAGAAAACAGGAACAATAGAAAAGATTAACAAAACTAAGAATTGGTTCTTTAAAAAGATAAAACTGACAAATCATCAGTTACACTAACCAAGGAAAAAAGAGGACCCAAATCAACAAAATTATAAATGAAAGAGGAGACATTACAAATGATACCACAGAAATACGAAGGATCATAAGAGGCTACTATGAACGACTATATTCCAACAAACTGGGTAATCTAAAGAAATGGAAAAACTACTAGAAACATAAAACCTACCAAGACCGAATCATGAAAATTTGGACAGAGCAATTACTAGTAAGGATACTAATTCAGTAATAAAAAAAAAACCTCCCAACAAACAAAGGCCCAGAACCAGATGACTTCACTGGTGAATTTTACCAAACATTTAGAGAAAAATTAATGCCAATCCCTCTCAAAGTCTTCGTAAAAAAATCAAAGAGAAGGGAACACTTCCAAACTCATTTTATAAGGTCAGCATTACCCTGATACCAAAGCCAGAAAAGGACACTACAAGAGAAGAAAATTACAAGCCAATATAACTGATATACCCAGATGCAAATATCCTCAACAAAATACTAGCAGACTGACTTCAACAGCACATTAAAGGGATTATACCGCATTATCAACTGAAATTTATACCTGGGATGCAAAGATGTTTCAACATATGCAAATCAATAAGTGTGATACACCATGTTAACAGAATGAAGGATAAAAGTCATACAATTGGGCTTCCCTGGTGGCGCAGTGGTTGAGAGTTCGCCTGCCGATGCAGGGGACACGGGTTCGTGCCCCGGTCTGGGAAGATCCCACATGCCACGGAGCAGCTGGGCCCATGAGCCATGGCCGCTGAGCCTGCGCGTCCGGAGCCTGTGCTCCGCAACGGGAGAGGCCACAACAGTGAGAGGCCCGCGTACTGCATTAAAAAAAAAAAAAAATCATACAATCATCTCAATAGATGCAGAAAAAGCATGACAATATTCAACGTCTATTCATAATAAAAACTCTTAATAAATTAGGTATGGAAGGAATGTACCTCAACAGAATAAATGCCATATATGACAAGCCCAAAGCTAACATCATGCTCAATGGTGAAAGGTTAAAAGCTTTTCCTCTAAGATTTGGAATAAGACAGGTGTGCCAACTCTCAACCACTCTCAAACAGTACTGGAAGGGGGCTTCCTTGGCAGCACAGTGGTTAAGAATCCACCTGCCAATGCATGGGACACGGGTCAAAGCCCTGGTCCAGGAAGATCCCACACGCCACAGAGCAACTAAGCCCATGCCCCACAACTACTGAGCCTGCAAGCCACAACTACTGAGTCTGCATGCCACAACTACTGAGCCTGCATGCCACAACTACTGAAGCCCACACACCTAGAGCCTGTGCTCCGTAATAAGAGAAGCCACCGCAACGAGAAGCCCACGCAGCACAATGAAGAGTAGCAACTAGAGAAAGCCCGCGCACAGCAACAAAGACCCAACACAGCCAAAAATAAATTAATTAATTAATTAATAGAAAAAAATAGTACTGGAAGTCCTATACTAGACATCAGCCAAGAAAAAGAAATAAACAGCTTCTAAATTGGAAAGGAAGAAGGAAAATTGTCTCTATTTGCAGATCACATGATTTTATATATAGAAAATAGGGATGTAATGAACAGAATGAAGACTATAGTTAACACTACTGGACGGTATATTTGAAAGTTGCTAAGAGAGTAGATCCTAAAAGTTCTCATCACAAGGAAAAAAAACGTTTTCGTATCTAATGAGATGATGAATGCTAACTAAACTTATAGTAGAAATCATTTCACAATATATGTAAGTCATGTTGTACACAAACTTACACAGTGCTGTATGTCAATTGTATCTCAATAAAACTGAAAAACAAACAAAAACACAAATTAGTATCTTACAGTTCTGAAGGTCAGAAGTCCAATATGATCTTATTGGGCTAAAATCAAGGTGCTGCCAGGGCTGTGTCCCTTCTGGAGGCTGTACATTCCACTGCCTTTTCCAGTTTTTAGAGGTTGTCTGCATTCCTTGGCTCATGGCTCCTTCTTCCATCTTTAAAGTCAGCAGTGCAGCATCTTCAAACCTCAATCTCACTCTTTCCATCGTCACATTTCCTCCTCCGACTCTGATCATCTGTCTGCCTCTCACAAGGACCCTTGTGTTCACATTGGAACCACCCAGATAATCTCCCCATTTCATGATCTCTAACTTAATCACATCAGCAATGTTCCTTTTGCCATGTGACGAAAATGTTCACAGGTTTTGGGGATTAGGATGTGAGCAGTTGGGGAGGGGAGGTGCATTATTCTGCCTACAACAAAGGGCATCTGTTACTAACATAGTGATGTGTAGACTGAAGAGCTACCATTGAAGTTTGAACTTTATGCGATCATTAAGTTAATATACCATGCCAATTGAAATTTGAATTGTGTTGTATGGACACTAGTGTTATTTAAGTAAACCATGGTAACTTGAATTTTTTCATAACTGAATCATGCAAAGCAAGGAGTTCCTGTTTTAAGCCCAGCTGAAGGTCAAAAAGGATGAGAAAATGCATGTAACCACACATGCAGAGCCATGGCTGCAGAAGATGAGGTGGAAGTGATCTATATGTCTGCGCTCATATTTGGAGAACACTCATGTAAATAGGCTGAGGTTTCTCTTGTGCTGGATTCTCAAGGCCACCAGAATACTAACAGCACTGCAACTCTTCTGAGAAACGTGGTACAGGTGAATATGGAAAAAACTCGAGAAATAATGATATAACTTCCCTCTTACCTCTGTCGTCTTCTGCCACTTCCCCCCAGCACCAAAATATCTGAGGATTTTGTGCACTAATATCCAACTACTAATAGTGTATTACACTTTGTTTATAAAGCAACTGTCTTTTAAAATTCTGATGAATAAACATAAAAGAGCTCTTCGATAACTGATTAAGAATATAATAAACACTTCCTATGTGTACACTGTTGAGCAAACTATAGAATAAGTAAATGGATACACAGGCTTCTGGTACTTAGACCAAACACAATTTTGAAAACTGAACTGCTGGTATAAAGTTTCTCATAAATTAATTTTATTAAAACAGCAAAAAAAAAAAAGGTCAGTTATTCACCTCTGACTGGGATTATAAAGTACAATCTTTTAGCGTGAGTATTCTCACCATGCCACAGAGAAAGGTACTGAGGGACTGATGAGGGGGTGTTTTCCTTCTCTGGCAGTGTTATATTAAACTGCAGTATAAATATCTGATCTTAAGATCAGAATACCTCTTGAAGAGGTGTAGCTTGTTTTATAATACCTAAGTATTGGAAATATATTAATTGCATGAATTGGGAGAGGGAAAGGAAGAAGAAATGGCAATTCATGAAAATCCATTCCTAGACTACATCCATACCAAGTCTTACCACTTTACAGAATTCTTAATTTACTAGCCAGTGCTATTTAAAAATACCACTTCAAAAGTCTTACACCGATACTGGATGAAAATCACACACAACACCTAACCCTGGTGGTTTATGTGAAACCAAATCCTCATCTGCCTCTGGCTCCTTCAGGGGTCTGTATCACCAGTGTCTGAATCCTGGTTGGGATGAAAATGACCCTGAGACAGCAGTTTCATTTTCTTCATGCTCAACCAGACAGATGAAGATCCAAAGTGCTAAGTACGTATTTCAAGCATGTGTTCTGAAACTGTTTAGGGCCACAGTAAACTATAAAAGGCAATTTCATAGATACTCTTTGAGAGCGAATATAATCATTAAACTTGATATTTTGCCTCAAAAATGTTTTTCATACTACAGAAAATAAACTCATATATGTTTTGAAACTCTCACTATAAAATTACTATTGTAAGTTCACCAGAACTTGAGGTTTTCTGTTTTCATGAAGTAGGTGAAAGGGTAATCTCTATTCTTTCCATGTGATTGTACCTACACCAGGCTTCCCTACAATCACACATCAAAGTCCTTCAGCTCGCCCCAGCTGGCACCTATTTTCACTTTCACTTTCAGTTTCACAGAGAGTTTTACGGCACTTTCCATTTCATTCTTGACAATCTGAGCTACCTACAAAACAAAAAAAAAGAGGTTAACAAACTCTGCCCAGTCAAAGAACTGACTGCCAGCCCACTCACTGAGGGGATAAACCAGACTGGAGCTCTTTACCTCATGGTGCTTAAAACTCTAAGTTGGAAAAGAGCCAGGTATCCCACACTAATCTGCACTGACAAACAGAAGCTCTGCCAGGTTCACTAGAATGCTCAGAGCTTTGAAATCCTCAGGGCAAGACTCCAAATTCTCATCTAACTTCTCGCAGACAAAAATATCCCTGCATCAGGAATTTCTTTTAAAATGAGTTTAAAGATGAGCACTCTTAGCTCTTTCTCTACCCTTAAGGATTCTACTTTTCTATAGCCATCCTGGGGCTAGGAAAGGGCTCCAGAAATCTCATGCATCTTAGCCTGACTTACAGTGTCTTAGCTTTCTGTAGAATGGATATGAACACTGCAAAAATACCTGAACAACATCCTCTTCTGCCACTTCGTATAAGAGTTCATCATGGAGTTGAAGGATGAAGAAGCCTCCTCTGATGGGACAGAACATCCCTTGCAGTTTTCTCTTTGGTAACAATCCTACCCCATGAGAAAAGTAGCAAAACTGATCAGCATGTCACTGTGCTATGGGAGTATTTTTTTTTTTGAGAGATTTTGGGAAATTATAATTAAGAGATTAAAACACATAAAATTTGGAGCTATCAAGAAAATAACTAATTGCTGATTGCCACCTAGCCCACCTATCAGGTAAACTCAAATCTCCACCTACCTCCTCCCAGAAATGAGGAGTCTAAAAAAGACATCAGTAAATGGAGTTGATTGACACTCCTTGATGTCTTTTTCTGGCCAGAAGTGTCACCATGGTAGAATTGGTGATTCCCCAGTTGGACCACACACTCTAGACAAGTAATTCTAAACCTAGGGTCCAAATGTGGACTTCAGAAAATACACAGATTCCTTCAAGATATATGAAAGGGTCTATGTCTGTATATTTTTCTGTGGAGATGATGTATACCTTTTCAGAAGATTCTCAAAAGAACTCATGAATCCAAAAATGGTTTAAAAAAATCACTGTATTATAGTTATTATAATATAGTTATTATAGTCACTATTTCCTAACTAGTGGGCCTAGTGGTACAGATTATGCCCCTCTGATCACTAAAATAAGGTTCAACATTAATACTTTTAGAGTATCTGCCTTCCATTGTTTGCCCGTTTCTCAGAGCAGTCCTTCCTTTTTGCCATTCAAATTTCCTATACTTATTCTTCAGGACAGGACAGCACAAATACTGTCTCCCTCGATATCTGGTGCTTCCCTCAGAGAGAGTTCTTTAGCTGTCACTACCTGCAGCCCAAGTTTTCTCAGAGGTGGCTCTCACAGGGTAAGAGAACAAAGGCAGATGAGGCATGGCAAGTTGCTTCCATACCAGGGCTGCAAAGGCTGTGCATCTGTTTGCCAGTTTGGCTAAAATCTGATCTGACCCATTGGGCCCCACTTATCTTGCATCATTGGCTGTCTGGATGCTCTAGTTTTTCTGCTTTCTGATCATTATACCTTTGTCCTCTTGATTTCCCTTGGTTACTTGGCTTCTGACCCAGAATGCCATGATCCTCCTGTTCCCTGTGTGGTCTGCTTCCTCAGGCTGAGCTCCCTTTGATCCCACTGACCTACTACTGCCTTTAACTCAACATGACACAATCAAGCCATCCTCAGTGACATACCCACATTGTCTTCCACTCACTCTAAAGAGTGATACCACCTATATCTTCATTTTGACACTGCATCACTCTGCTGTGAAGAGTCAGGTAAATATTTCACAGTCAGGTATCATATCTTCCTTTCCTTAGCAGATTTAAAATTCAAACATAGGTTGACAACTTTTACTTCTAAATCCTCCAAAGCACACAGTACAATGTTATTCCCCAAATAAGTTTGACCATACATCCTCTTTCTACAAATATAAGAGTGTGAATGTGTGCATGTGTTCATGGAAAGTCATGAACAGGAAAATCAACATCTTCTTAAGGTGTGGTATGAGGATCGAAGAGGATCCCAGAAATTCTCTCAAAGTATCTGCAAAGTCAAATTATTTTCCCAATAACACCCAAAGGTTATTTTCCTTTTTCAGTCTCCTTCTTTCATAAGCGTACAACAAGGTGATCAATTACCTTGGTTTTAGCAATGAAAGTCCCACATCCTGGGAAACCATCAGTCTCCCACAAACTGGGACATTCATCATCCTCTACAGAGGATTTTCCAGAGATTACAGAACAGGTAATATTGCAACAAACTGAATGCAGAAAAATAAGAGACTCCAACTGTCATCTCTTAAGCCAGACATTAAAGAGATTTTCAGAAAAAATAAAACCACTCATCACGAATTTTTTTGTTGTTCTGAAAAAAATGTAGTTATTTTCATAAAAATATGTTATTTATGTTAACACATGATGGGTTTATTATTGTTACCTGTAAATGTTAATAAATGTTTTTAAATTCCCAGTTTTAATTTCTAATATGGTAAATATTAGTAGATATAATTAACACACATAAACAAAAGCTCTTTGGGATCCTTTCTAAGAGTGTGAAGACATCATGAAACCAAAATGTTTGAGAACTGCTGAGAAATAAATATAAATCGTTTCCCCCTTTCTTTTCTGATGTAATTAATCTCACCATGTTATAACAAGGGCCTCATTTATGAACAAACCTGTTCTGTCACTTTGGAGCATACTCTCCCGATGACCATGGGATTTGAAGGCTGAGTGGAAGGTTTCTAATTGCTTCTGAATATTAACTGTGGCTATTTTGACAATATCAGCTGCCGAACCTTGGACTCTTGTGTTGATAGCCTGACGCTCAGCCTATGAAAAACAACAACAGATGCTCCATCAGACACGCCAGCATTGTTTCATACCTGCCTTTAGCGTCCACAGATTAGTGCTCACATGTGCAGACTGGAAATCTGGAACTGAGATGTGACCCAGGGCATCCACTATAAGCTGTATCTTAAGAATAACAACCAGAATGATCCAGGGCTCTAGATCCTGGGCTATCATTCACATGAGGATAGACTAAACAAAAGAAGGTCAGATTGCTTCAGTTTAGAAATCTTCGACAGTTAGGAACCAAAAACTACATTACACTTAAAATGTATCTAGAAGCTCAAAATTATTTTTAAAAATATAGTATCAGTATTCTAAACTTCACTTTAAAGGATCCATTCCTCAAAATACAATTCCTCTTAACACTAAATAGATATAATTAGAATACCATTCTTTGTGATGTGGGTTGGAATGTTTCAAGCACATCCCCCATATCAGTGGCCTCTCAGTCCTATGTAGAGTTTGGCCACAGCAAGTCTGCAGCCCTCTGGTATGAATCAGAGCTTTTTATGGGCTATTGGGCCTAATCGTTAGCTGCTGGTGAAAATGCAGATCCTAGATCCCCAGGTATTAAATTAGAACTTCCCTGAAACTATTGCTGCCATGAGCTTCTTGGCAGGCAACCACAGCTGCTAAAAGTGAACATCCTGGGGCAGTAGGAATAGGGGTCTAGGTTAATATCCAAGATGTAATCTATCCATGAATATCACTCCTGTTGTTGCAAAAGGGCTCAGAAAATGGGAAGGGTCTACTCACTGGAGGGATCTATGTAACCTGAGAGGTGTTCTCTAGTTCCCTGTCACCTGGGCTACATCCAACTCCTAGTATATTACATACTGGTAAAGAGACAGACTTTTTAACTATTGTTTTGTCAAATGCTGATGAATCCATTCTAAACTCATTCAGTTGTCATTGTTTAAAGAGTGACTGAATTTCAAAGTTCTGACTGCTCCTGTTCTTGAAACTATATGCCTCTGTGCAGTGGATTATGTTATTGTTGCTATTACTTGCTGCCTTTCTCTGTGAAGTCCCATGGCCCCCACCCATTGCCATGTAATTCAAAGTGTTTTTCACTCTAAAAGAATGGCCTTGACTTGTTTTGGCCAATAAAATGTGAGTAAAACTGACATACAGCACATGCAAGGAGTTTTAAAAGCTATCTAACACTGTCACAAAAAAGGGCTTATCCCAGGTAGGTACTTTTCTTTATTCTGAATTTTAGAATGAAGAAAATACAGAGCAGAGGCAGAGTCAACCCAGAGCCAAACTATACTATGAATTAAAAATAAATATTCTTATTATAAGTCACTGAAATACGGGAGTTGTTTTTACTGTGACACAACAAATATAACTAAAATATATAATTCATTCTCATGATACTGTACTTCCCTGATTCTATTCCAAAATAAGAAAACTTGGCAGTCTCAGCTTTGTGTCCCACAATCTTAGTCCCTTCTCATCACTAGAGTGTTTTCATATACATAAAAATATACAGGTTTCTGGTAATAGGAGATTATGCCATTAGGACTAACCCTTCCACTGATAACCAGAAAAAGGTGGTCAGAAAATGCCTCTTTGAATGAATCAGACAGGAAAAGGGAAGTGAAGAATTATAGAACCTAGAGAACTGGGAGAGAAAGGAAACCAAGGAGGTGATCCTGGCATTGGAGGCCATCCTTTCTCCCAGGGAAATCAACAGATTCCAGAAGAGGCAGCTGACAGGCTAAGAAGCTGAGCAGAACTTGATAGTCTTGAAATATTTGGGTTCACAGCCCAATAAGTAGGAGGCCTGGTAAGGAGGTAAGATAATACAACTGTTTTTATAGAAAACTAAGAAAAACAAAAGGCAATAGGAACAGACTACAGGGATTCAAGTATGAGCCATATTTGACTACAGACTAGTATCAAACCTATTAGACTATAAAATGATCATGTTATCAAGAAAATAAAAGACAAAATTGAATATTTCGGCAGAGAACAAAATACCATTAAGAACCAAATAGAAACTCTATAACCAAAAAAATTAAAACAACAGAACTTAAAGCATTTAAACAGTGCTTTCCCTATAGTTTGGTGTATGTGTGCAGTGGGGAGATAGTATCGACTTGGAGAGAAGATAAAAAGGCCTTCTGGGGTGCTGGAAAAGTTCTATATCATTTAGAACCTAAAAGCTCAATAGTTGCTCAACAGCAAATTGAAGAGCAAATCAGCCAACTGAAAGATAAGTTAGAAGAAAATATCCAGAATTAAGCATGAAGAAATATAAACATGGAACAGAGGATACGAAAAATGAGGAATTAAAGAGAAAAGTTTTTAAAATTTATAATAGAAGTTCCAGAAAGAGAGGAGAGATTTTGATGAAGCAATGACTGAAGAAGAAATGACTAAGAATTTTCCAAAATCAACAAAAGATCTCACGGTGCCGATTCAGGAAGTCCTAACACCCTCAAAAACAGATCAGTTAAACACACACACACACACACACACACACACAGGCACATGAAGTTAAAAAAAAAAACCCACAGGGGCTTCCCTGGTGGCGCAGTGGTTGAGAGTCCGCCTGCCGATGCAGGGGACACGGGTTCATGCCCCGGTCCGGGAAGATCCCACGTGCCGCGGAGCGGCTGGGCCCGTGAGCCATGGCCGCTGAGCCTGCGTGCCCGGAGCCTGCGCTCCGCAACGGGAGAGGCCACAGCAGTGAGAGAGGCCCGCGTGCCACAAAAAAAAACAAACCCACAAACTTAAGCACATCACAGAAAATCTGTTGGAAACCACAAGGAAAGAAAAATACTGTATTAAAAGCAACCTAGAGAAAAAAGGCAGATTGCATTTAAAGAAGAAACAGACCAGGGATGGGCAAACTAAAGCCTACAGGCCAAGTCTGGCCCATCTCTTGTTTCTGTAAATACAGCTCTACTGGAACACAGCCACACTCACTCATTTATGTAGGGTCTATGGCTGCATCTGCACTAGAACAGCAGGCTTGAGTAGTTGTGATGGAGACTCTGCAGCCTACAAGCACATGTTTAAGGGAGCTTACTTTTTCTGACACAGACACTATTAAAAACCTAAAGGAAAGTTCTACTTATTGGTAAAATGTTTAAAATTTCCCTCTGAGACCTGAAAAGTGGCAAAGATACTCACTATCACTAACTCTGTTCAACACTGTCCTAGCTAGTAAGTCAAGCAAAAGTAAAAAAAAAAACAAAGAATAAGACTCAGAAAGACAGTTATAAAACTACTTTTTTTTTCCAGATAATAACTGTGTAGATAGAATACCTAAAAGTATCTACAGATAAAATTTTGTAATTAGTAAGTAATATTTGCAAGGTTTCTAGACAAAAGAATAAAGGCAATTATCTTTCTATACCAGTAGTAAAGGGTTAGAAAATGTAAAAAGGGAAGGAAAATAATTAAAAATTAAAAAAGATGCCATTCACAACAGCATGAAACTTTTCCAATATCTAGCTATAAATTTAATAAAAACCTTGTAAGATCTCTTCCCCAAAACTATACATCATTAGTGAGAGAATTTTAAAAGACCTAAAGACCTAAATAAATGGACATATATAACATGTTTATCGACTGGAAAACTCAAATTTATAAATATGTCATTAATCCCATCTTGATCTATGAACTCAAGGCAACTGCAATTAAAAAATCCCAACAGGATTTTGTGTTTGTGTGGAAATTCACAAGCTGCTTCTACAATTTATATGGAAATGCAGAGAACCCAAGAACAGGCAAATCTTGGGGGAGAGAAAAAAAGCAAGTTGGGAAAACTTTACCATATATCAAAACATAGTATTCAAGAAAAAGCAAAACTACAAGACACTACTTTACACCCACCAGAAAAGCTAAAATTATGTTAACTTAATAGCAAATGTTGGCATGGATGCAGAGCAATGAGAACTCAAACTCATATGGGAGGACAAATTGCTACAACTACCATAAAACACAACGTTGCTTTATCTACTGAAATTGAAGATGAGAGCAATTCTATGTCTACCGCTTTACCAAACATAAACAGAAACATATGTGCACCAGGAATCTTGAACAAGAATAATCAAATCATCAAGATCCATAATAGAAACCCATCCAAATAGAAAATTCTCCAAACTAGAAACCCATCAACAGAAAAATGGATAAATTGTGGTATATTCATATAACAGAGCCATATACCTACCCCAACATGAAACAACATAAATGACTTGCCTAATGTAATTTTGAGTGACAGAAGCTAAACACAGAATACATATATATGATATACAGAGAGGTCAAAACAAAACCATAGGGTTAGAGGTTATAGTGGTTATTTCTGGGAAGGCAGTGTATGGTGATTAGGAAGAGGCATGAGGGGAGCTTCTGGGGTGCTGACAATATTCTGTATTTTGGTTTGTATGGTAGTTACATAGGTATAGCTCTATGATAATTTACTGAAATTTAAATTTGTTTCTTGTGCTTTCTCTATGTATATTTTTCAGTACAGTAAAAGTTGAAATAAAATGTAAAACCAAACTAAATGAAAACCAAACAATAAATCTGGCTATATTTACTCCATATCTGATTCAGAGGGGTGCAATTTTTTTTTTTTTCCCTCAGCAACAACATAATGAATCAATTAGAACTCTGACTCCTAAGGATTTGGTATAAAAAGTCTTACTCTCACAGTTTTAACTTCAAAAATATTAGTTTTTAAAAAATTATATGGTTCATTAACATTAATCATTCTATCCTCCATTTTTCATTGTGTAAATACCAAAAAACATAATCAATCCCTATTAGATCAAGCCCAAATTTCTCAGCCTGCCATTAAAAGCCTTCCCCAATAGCTGATTCCATCTGACCAGTAGAAAATTATCTATTCCTAAGTGACAACTCAAACTTTCCACTCCTATCAGATTGGCTTCTAGCCAATCCTTACTCAAACTCTTGGTCACTTGTGATTATCTTTTTCTTATGCCATCAATTAAATTTTAAATAGTCTTCAAGAATCTGTTTAAGTCCTATCTCCTCTAGAAGCCTAAATAACTGAGTATACATGCTACTTTTATATTTTTTTAGTTTGCTTTATCTCTTCCAATACATTTTAAGACTTACTTTTCCTAGTGCAACAACTACAGTGCCTACTTCACTTGGAGATATGGTAAAAGGCTGATAAATATCTGACATCTGTATGTGGATATATGGGAGGCGAGAGAGTGAAGAAGTAACAAAACCCCAACTACTCCTCCATGGTCCCTAAGAGCATTATTGCTCTGAGAGATTCTAGCTCAAGACAGTAGTTTAGCAATTTGGGGGCTGGATATTTTCATTACATACAATGTGTAGTGGGCACTGACACACAAAAGTATGAGGTAAGGGCAAAATACAACCAGTTAAAATAGGAAGGTTTGGACTATAACAGAAATTTAAATGCTCAGATACACAAAAAGTGTACAGATACACTTTTATGGATCCCAATGATTTCAGAAAGAGATTTCAACCATAATTTGAGTAAATACCATCAATACATCTTTTGAATGATATTAAATATCATTTTAATATCTTCTTTAATATTTTGGGTATCCTAATAACAACCTCTGATGAGCCAGTGCTTTTAAAATAAATAAACAAAAGGAATGAACCAAAAAATACCGCAATTCAATGACTGGCTAATCTCTGAAGACAATGCAATCTGGTGTAATATGACAAATTAGTACAGATATCTGAAACAAAGAACAATTAGCAAATGTAAGAATTAAGTTTATATATAACTTATTACCAAAGCTAATAAATAATTGGCTTACTAAAACAGAACATCTTTAACTGAAATATTACTAAGTGAACTCATATTTACATTAGTCTCCTATAGAGACTGTGTTCAGCAAATACTGGCATGTACCATCACTTCAGAAGTCCTTAATAAAATAGAAGATCCAATTAATATGCTAGTGATCTCTAAAAGGGACAATAGCAGGGTTCAGTCTTTGTTGAAAAAGTACATGTCATTAAAGTTAAAAATTTAAGTTAAAATATTAAGTTAAAAATCCAGAGAAATTTCAACATACGTGAGCTTTGTGATAAGGGTTGTTGTCTTTGATTCCTGGTAAATATCTACGCCTTCCCAAAATGGTCTGAACAAATCCATCTCTTTTACAATTCTTCACTGTCTCTCTCATGAAATGATTAATCCCTGCAAAGAAAATGAAGAAATAATTACAATCAATGTCCATCCTTAATCTCACTCACTAGTTTCAATATAGTGAAATATACCAAAACTTCACCATGATTAACATTAATATCACATCATCAAAATTTTGCATATAAACTTTCATTCACTTTTTCTTCCAGTTTTATTGAGAAATAACTTATACACATCACTGTACAGCATGACAGTTTGCTTTACATATATTGTGAAATAGTGCTCGCTTAGGCAGCACATATACATATATTGTGAAATTACCACAATAAATTTAATTAACACTCATCACCTCATATAGCTATGAAAGTTAGAAACAAAAGGGACTTTAGAAATGACATAATCTCTGTTTTTCAACCACCAACAACAAAAAATACAAAACTAAACTCTAGAACAACAGAGCAGGTACTAAAACCTAGATGGTTTTATTACAGGACCTTAAGACTACTCCATGCTACTTTTCACAGGGTTCTGTTCTTTGATCACACTAACCCTCTTTTACTCTTTGAGCTTATCTTTACCAGGCTTAATACATTCCAACAGCTCCTTGTTACCATCTATGCTATGATTCAAATAGGACCTAACTGAAACTAATGCATGAAGTTGTAATATTTTATTAGAAACTTAAACAACTCACTTCTTAAAATTCAAAAAGACTACATACAGTATATTACTCAAACACATTCACATTCCCTATACCAGCATTCATCCTTTGCTATATAGGTCCGTTATTAGGTCTTATGACTCTCCAGGATGAACTCTTTGCTTCAGATGGGCCAGTCTCTTCATTGCCCATTCCTGTCTCTGAGCTAGAGAGGTTCTTCTCTCCTGGAACATTCTTTTTCTATACTCTTTAAAACACATTTAAGTACAGAGACTGCTAATCTATCTTTATTCTTTTGTGCAATTTCTGCTTTCTCACAGCTCTGCTCATCCTAAGTAATAAACACTAATGCCTCCCAATTAAAACCCCTCATTTGAGGATTTCTATTGTGTGGCTGGCACAGATTGTGGGTGAAAGGAAGGGGAGAAACCCTGCCAAGTGCAGCTGTTGGTGATATCTGACTACTAGCATAGGAATTTCAGAAAGCAATCAGGCTCTCATCTTCTCTTCAGGAATTACTGTGATACTGCTGAGTAAAGAGCAAAGAAAAGGATGAGATTTAAGAGACTACACCTCTATGAATTCTCTTACCTGACTCCTGTAGGAAGGCTTCAAATATTCAGAGATTGCAAGAACTACTTTAAAAAAACAATCAATGCTGAGGTATAATTTACATACAATAAACAAAGCTGAGATATAATTTACATACAATAAAAGGCACCCACTTCCGGTGAACAGTTTGATGCATTTTAACAAACATATGCACCCCTCCAACAACCACTACAAGATACAAAACATTTTAATCACCTTCACAGTCAGCTCCCCATTATCAGCCTCAAACACTAATGGATCTACTTTATTACACTGTATCTTTTTCATGTTCTTGAATTTCATAAATTACACTGTATGTTCTCACTTGTGTCTGCCTTCTCTTGCTAAGTAGCATTCCATTGAAGAGATATACCAAAATCTGTTTATCCATAATCCTGTTGACAGATATTTGTTCCTGTTAAAAAGGAGACAGCAGGGCCAAAATGGAGTCACTTGTGCTAAACCCTATGTTAGCAAACTAAGACTTACTACCTAACCAAATTGCAGCCTCAACACCCCCAGGAATGTAACCTTTAACCAGTCAACCTGGTATTACATGGTCAGCACTAGTGAGGTTATCTGCCCAATAGGCCCTTCCAATCCCCTTAGGAGAGTGACCTTGCCTGAAACAATGCATTCTTTGCTAATATTTCCTTTATCCACCTACCCCCTTTCTGCCTTTAAAAAACTTTTCTCTTCTACAGTTCGGTGGAGCTCCTTTCTAGTGCTAGATGGGATGTTGCCCGATTCATGAATCATTGAATAAAGCCAATTTGATCTTTAATAAATTTACTCAGTTGATAAAGAAATGGAGTAATCGATACAGAGAACAAACAGATGGTTGCCAGAGGGGAGGGAGTTGGGGGGAGGAGAAAAATAGGTGAGGGAGACTAAGAGGCACAAACTTTCAGTTACAAAACACATGAGTCACAAGTATGAAATGTACAGTGTGGGGAATATAGTCAATAACTATGTAATATCTTTGTATGGTGACAGATGACAACTAGACTTACCATGGTGATCATTTTGAAATGTATAGAAATATCAAATCACTGTGTTGTATACCAGGAATTAACATAGTTTGTAGTTCAAATATACTTCAAAAACAAACTCATAGAAAAAGAGATTAGATTTGTGGCTACCAGAGGTGGGGAGTGGGAGGAGAGGGAATGGGTGATGGTGGTCAAAAGGTACAAACTTCCAGTTATAAGATAAATAAGTACTAGGAATGAAATGTACAACACGATAAAGCTAATTAACACTGTTGAATGTTATATATGAAAACTGTTAAGAGAGCAAATCCTAAGAGTTCTCATCACAAGGAAAAAATCTTCTTTTTCTATTTCTTTAATGTTGTATCAATATGAGATGACGGATGCTCATTAAATCTATGTGGTAATCATTTCATGATGTATGTAAGTCAAATGATTATGCTGTACACCTTAAACTTATAAAGTGCTGTGTGTCAATTATAACTCAATAAAACTGGGAAAAAATTTTTTTTAATTTACTCACTAGGATTTTTGTTGTTTAACACTTCCAGTCTTTGGCTGTTATGAATAAAACTGCTATAACATTCACATACAAGTCTTTCTTTGGACATATGTTTTCATTTTTCTTGGGCAACCATCCAATAGTAGAATTGCAGAATCATACAGTTAAGTGTACGTTTTACTTTATATGAAAGAGCCATAGTGTCTTCCAAAGTGGTTGTACCATTTTACAACCAATCAGCAATGTAAAAGAGACACAATGTTTTTAAATTTTAGCATTCTAATGTTTATATAATGGTATCTCTTTGTGGTTTTAACTTGCTTTTCCCTGAGAACAAATGACGATAACACTTGATGTAGTTATTCACATATTTTCTTTTGTGAAGTGTCTGTTCAAATTTTTGAACTTTATTTTATTGCATGATTTACTTTCTTAGTATTGAGTTGTAAGAGTTCTTTATATATTCTGGATGCAAGTCCTTTGTTAGATAATAGGAACTATAAATATTTCCTCTCAGTCTGTGGCTTGACTTTATATTTTCTTAATGGTGTCTTTTATAAATATTTATTTTTTATGACTAATTCAGTGTTATTATCACCTAAGAAATTGTTGCCTACCTCAATGTCATAAAGCTCCTCTCCCTTTTCTTCTGCAAGATTGATAGTTCTGGTTTTTACTTTTAGGTCTGTGGTTCATATCAAGTTAATTTTTGAATATAGTATGAGATAAAGTAGAAGTTCATTTTTTTTTCCATACTGGTATCCAGTTGTTCTGGCACCAACTGTTGACATGACCATCTTTCCTCCATTGAATTACCATGGCAACTTTGTTGAAAATCAATTCACCATATATGTATAGGTCTATTTCCTGATGCTCTATTGTGTTTCATTGTTCCCTGCGTCTACCCTTATACCTATCTTGATTATTGTAGCTTTATAATAAATTTTGAAACCAAGGAGTGTAAATAATCAACATTGTGCTTTCCCCCCCAAATTATTCTAGTTATTCCAGGCCCTTTGAATTTCCATATAAATTTAGAATCAGCTTGTCAAATCTGACACAAAAGTCTAATGATATTTTGGTTGGAAATGCACTGAATCTATAGAACAATTTACAGAGAACCGTGATAACAATATTGTGTCTTCTAATAAATTAACATGGTAAACCTCACATTTACTTAAGTATTCTTCAATTTCCCTCAGGATTGCTTTGGAGTTTTCAATAAAGTCTTGCACATACTCTGTTAAATTTATCCCAAGTATTTCATGTTTTTTGATGTTATTGTAAATGGTTTTATTTTTACTTCATTCACTAATTGTTTATTGCTAGTATATAAAAATACAACTGATTCAGGGACTTCCCTAGTGGTCCAGTGGTTAAGACACCGCATTTCCATTGCAGGGGGCATGGGTTTAATCCCTGGTCGGGAACTATGATCCCACATGCCATGCTGGCATGGCCAAAAAAAGGAAAAAAAAAAAAAAATACAACTGATTTTTACAAACTGACCTTGTATGGTGGGAACCTGTGCCAAATTTAGTTATTTGTTCTAGTAGTTGTTTTTGTTGAATTCATGTGATTTTCTATGTACAAGATCATGTCATGTGTGAATAAAAGTTTTTCTTTTTGGGGACTGGGGACAGGGTAGATTACAAAGGGGCATAAAGGAACTCTCTGAGATGATGAGGTGATGGTTCCATACCTCAGCTGTAATGTAGACAGTATGATTGCGTGCATTTGTCAAAATTCATAGAACTATACAACTAAAAAAGGTGAATTTTATTGTGTGCAAATTACCTCAATAAACTGCCGAAAGAAGAGAGAATTTAAAATGGTGATATTCAAACTGCTCTATAAAAGCAATTTTTCTCTCACAGTTTCTGGTACATTTACTCAATGGTTTACTGTTTCAAGATAAAGCTATGTAAACCTAAAGCACAGGACAATTCCTAGATTTTATAAGATTTTCACAACGACACAGTAGCATATACATCAACTTCATTTTGCTATTCCATTTCTGTCCCTACTTTTATGAAAAAAGCACATCTCTAAGTAAGGTTGATGTTATTTAATCAACAGTGCTTGATGAAAACTTCTGTTAATAGAAAATTCTGTAACACAAATTTTTAAAAATATAATATGGAAAGAGAGTTGAGAAGAATAGTATCTAGAAGATAATTAACATTCAATGCTTCCTTACCGGTATATCTGGATTTGAAGGAGTCAATGTAAAAAGCAGCATCATTTTCTTTAATACCCATCTGCTCTCCCAAAGATTTAGCTCCCATTCCATAAATGATTCCATAGCAAATCTGAAAGGGACTCATCACACACAGTAAGTAAATTATAGGTCATAACTACATAAAATGCAAACATAAAAAGTTCATTAGGATTGAGATTTGGTAAACTTTTCATAGTGAGTCAAAGAAATGATTAGATTTGCTTTGGTGGGTTAGATCCATAGAAGCTGATATCCAGTGAGCGCCTTTACTGCCTTTTAGCAATACTTTTTGAGGTGTGGAGAGAAAGAGAAGAAGGGGCAGAATATGAATGAATATGAGTGGGTGAAGAAAATAACCCTAGTTGTTTAAAAGGAAATATTTCTGACTGTCATTTATCCAGAACTCTTCAGAGAAGCTTTCTACTCCTCATAATACTTCATTAACTGCTGCTTAAAGAAGTGCCTAGGAGTCAGGAAAGAGAAGCATTACAAACATTCCTCTCCTCACCTTTGAATAGCACTAAAAAAGCAGGAAGAGTAGACTACATGGCTTCATAATAGGGAGGACGTCATTGGAAATAAATATCCTCTTCATCTCACAGCCACCTGAAATCCCACAATTGCAGAATTCATTTGGGTTAAAGACAAACTTTTGAGAAAATTTTGGGAGTAGTGGAGGAAAATGGTCTAAATAGGTCAATAAAGAAACTGATTTAAGTAAGTCAGAAAGAAAAAGACAAATACCGTATGCTAACACATATATATGGAATTTAAGAAAAAAATGTCATGAAGAACCTAGGGGTAAAGCAGGAATAAAGACGCAGACCTCTTAGAGAACGGACTTGAGGTTATGGGGAGGGAGAAGGGTGAGCTGTGACAGGGCGAGAGAGAGTCATGGGCATATACACAGTAACAAACGCAGTAAGGTAGACAGCTAGTGGGAAGCAGCCGCATGGCACAGGGATATTGGCTCGGTGCTTTGTGACAGCCTGGAGGGGTGGGATGGGGAGGGTGGGAGGGAGGGAGACGCAACAGGGAAGACATATGGGAACATATGTTTATGTATGACTGATTCACTTTGTTATAAAGCAGAAACTAACACACCATTGTAAAGCAATTATACCCCAATAAAGATGTTAAAAAAAAAAAAAAAAAGAAACTGATTTATTAATAAGTATTGCCTGGGTTCAAATCCTAGTTCCACCATTTACAAGAGGTATTATCTTGCACAATCTACCTTGTATCTCAGTTTCTTCAACTATAAAATGAGGACAGTAATACCTGCATCATGAGTTTGTTAGGATTAGATGAGTTATTTTATATATGTGTGTGTGTGTGTGTGTGTGTGTGTGTGTGTAGGATACCACCTGACATAAAGCAAGATCATATAAATATTGTTAAATAAAATTTAAAAAGATAACTTGCAAAAATTGATTATCAAAATCCAAAATACTTCGCAAAGTATTTTTTTTTTAATTACATTGAGAGGGAGTTTTTTCACTCCTGTTTTCTTTTCCTTTTAGGTCTTTTTACACTTTTTTTTCTTAATTCAGATATTACTTAGTGCTAACTGATACCTCAGCAAGACTGAGATCTAGATTAGATGGTTCAGTGCATGACGATTCAAGAAAAAAAAACTGGTATATCATAAACCCTATTAAATCATGCAAGAACTTATTAAATAGAGGCAGCTATCATCAGTATATAAATGCTTAGATTATGGAGTCAGAATGTCTAAGTTCTGTCATTCTGAACTTATCCTGGCTCCACCACTTATAGCTATATGACCTTAAGCAAACTACTAACTTTCTGTGCCTTGGTTTCCTCCTATGTAAAATGGGAATAATAATAATAAAACCTATTTCATGTACTTACTACGAGGATTAAATATTGGAATATTACCTATTTAACTTAGGGTTTGATTCTTGCTAAATGCAGGATTTAATCTGAGAGGATTAAATAGAGAAGACAAAACTGGCTTTCTAAATAGTGGAAGAAACAAGTGTTGGCGCTAAACAGGCAGTGGTGAGAGGAAGTGTTTCATGCCTAATGAGCCAGTCAAGAATCACAGCTGTGAGTAACAAGAAGTGCAAATGTAAAACTAGTAAAGCAGGATCTTAGAGGTGGTGTGCCTTTACCTCAGCCAACAATCCTGCTCTCTTGAAAAGGGCATCAGATTTCCCACAGGTCATGTGATAAACAAGTATCAGTTGTTAATCTAGGCCAGGGAACAGTGTGAATGTGGCCTTTGATTTTCCCTGTGCCCAACAGTCATCCAGGAGTAGGAACTAATATGGGCCCATGTGAAAAGTCCAAGGGCAGTATGAAGTTTTACAGGCAGATTAGCTAACTAATGGCCTCAAAAAACTAAAAAGCTGGGTTTCCCTGGTGGCACAGTGGTTAAGAATCTGCCTGCCAATACAGGGGACACGGATTCGATCACTGGTCTGTGAAGATCCCACATGCCGCGGAGCAACTAAGCCCGTGCGCCACAACTACCGAGCCTGTGCTCTAGAGCCCGTGAGCCACAACTACAGAGCCAGTGTGCCACAACTACTGAAGCCTGAGCACCTAGAGCCCGTGCTCCGCAACAAGAGAAGCCTCTGCAATGAGAAGTCCATGCACCGCAACAGAGTAGCCCCCGCTCACCGCAACTAGAGAAAGCCCGTGAGCAGCAACAAAGACCCAACACAGCCAAAAATAAATAAATAAAATCTATTTTAAAAAATAATAATAAATAAATCTTAAAATAACTAAAAAGCTAATAGTTACTGATTATAATCCGCAGCTCAGCAATATTTATTTTTCAACAAACATTCAGAGAGCATCCTTCTATAAAAGGCACCATGGCTCAATGCGTGTGAATATAAAAAGATAAATATTTGTGTGCTTACAGACTAGAAAGAGATTTTAAAAATACACACACACACACACACACACACACACACACACAACATCTACCACCACCACCACAATATCTACCACTAATGCATACAGATTTCCCAGAACTAAGTAGGCTCGGACTAACTCTACCTGATTCTTTCTATTGACTCTACAAAGGAAAATATGAATACCATGAGACAGGCTCAGGTGAACGTTGTGAAAAATCCAAAGAGGGAGAAATCACTCCTCAACCACAAATGATTGAGATAGTTAAAAAATTTTTTTTAAATCATAAAAATTCTCCTCATTTATGTTAAACATGTTCAGTAAAGACCACCTGTTTTGCTTGTTGCCTCAGATCATCCCCAACAGACTCTGGCTCAATCATCTTCCATTCAGCTGCAATACTCCTGAAAACATCAGCTCCAGTGTTTAGTACTTGAATGAGACGATGATCGTGGGATAAATGAGCTAAGATCCTCAGCTCAAGTTGAGAGTAATCAGCAGCTAATATTAAACCACCTGAAACAGAAATGATTTTAGAAAAGTCGGTACAAAGACAAAACTAAGTTTTATAACACTGAGCAGGATGACAGAAATTTAGTTCCAACATACAACCGTGAGATCATGTAAAAAAGCTCAAATCAAAAAAAGCTAAAACCTTGCTCTTAATATGATGCAATTCAGCTCTGTAACATATAAAAATTTTTTGCTTAGCTTTCAAGGATATGTAATATATGTAAAGCCACCCTTGACCTCTGCCCGTTAACCACTGTGGTAGTGCTTTCCTCAGTGTTCCTATAGCACTGATACATAATCTAAAATGGTTCTTTCATGCCTCTCCCACGTAACACTGAGCCATTAGGGATGGGAGATAATCTTCCTTTGCATTCTACAGAAATGCACAATTCCTGGTACCTAATAGGTCCTTAACAAATGGTTGTTGAAGGAATGAAGGAATGAGTGAATCAAGAAACTGGTTTCTAATGTGTGCTGACATTTTAAGGGGTATGGAGAGAAATGTGTGCTCTGCTTTGAAAATAAACTTGCTCAACAAAAAAAGGTCAAATGGCCTGTATGTGAAAAAGAGTATTCAAATAATTAAGAGGATTCAAATAATTTATCTATGGACTAGGAATGACTGGATAAGCACGGCAAAAACAAAATAGAACAAGCAAAAGCATAGTTAAAGAAAAAGTAGAAAAATATTTGCAACTGATATCACAAAGGACTCACTGCTATATTGTATAAAAGAGGTGCTATAAATCAAGAACAAAATATAAACAAGCAATTCACAGAACTAATAAAAACAAAAGAATCTTAAACCTATTAAAGAATGCTTAACTTCATTCACAATAAAAGAAATGCAAATTAACTCTATAACAAGAAACAATTCTTTTCTACTTGTAAAAATCCAGAGGTTGGATGGCACATTCTGTGGCAAGGCTGTGGAGAAAGAAAACACTCATACATTGTTACTTGGAAGTAAATGGTAACTGTGTCCCATTAGATGGCAATTTGACAATATCCATCAAAATTAAACAGGCTTTTAACTCTGTGACTCAGTAAACAAGCCCACAGGCTGCTGCAAAGATTATCTGCATACAAATTAAACTGGCTTACGTTCAAATTTCTTTACTGATAATCACAAGTCTTCAGCATAAAAATATTAAACAAAAAAACAAAGCAAACAACAGTGTATACAGAATGCTTATGCTTGTGTAAGAACAGAGGAAGAAAATAGTACATATTCATATTTGCTTGTATCTGTATAAAGAAATACTGGAAGGATATATAAGAAACTCAAATATGTAATTAACTATAAGAGTTATACATAACAGGGTAGCTAGGACAGGGAAGGAAGCAAAGTTTCTCAATATATACCTTTTAAATATTTTGATTTCTGAACTATGTGAACGAATAACCAATTCAAAAATATATAAATACTGATTTGAAACAAATGACCACAACTTTTATGGCCTTTCTGCCCTAAACAAAATAAAACTGGACAAACTATATGAAATAACAGTTTTCAGATGTTGGACAATAGGCAATGCAGGACTACAATCCCTGAGAAAGGGGAAGGAGAGGGGAGATAAGAGGAGCCATGCAACTGTCTCAAGTTTCTGAATGGAGGCAGCGCAGGGAAAGAGGTGAAACAAAGCACTGTGGTCTCTGAGCTGGAAGAAGAAAGTGTAATTTGGGCCTGCTGAGGCTGCTACAACTTGTGAAATTTGGAGAGAAAGGAACTTTGCATAAAAGGATCACCAGAAATATGCACAGTAATCCCTTTGGATTTTTGACCAAATACTAAACTGTGCAGGGAGAAAGTTCAGAGAACCAGACAAAGAACAAACACTAAAGAAATAGCTATTATCAAAGTTCAGCTATCAGCTGAACTACTTGAACAACATACTCTTGAATGTTGAAAGATGTTCAAGCTCTGACCAGACTGAGTGGAGAAATCCTGCTGAACAACTTGAGCACAAAGTAGAGACCGCAGTAAGGCCAAACCTTACAATGATGGTTAATCTAGCCCTAGAGTAAAGGCTACTCTAAACGTCTGCTCACAAAGCTTAAAAGACTCAAAATGATCAAGCTGATGTGAAAGTAAATTAACTGCCTGCCAGAAGAAAACGCTATAAATGAAGACTACAAAATCCAAAGAGTTAACAATGTAGTAACCATAATGTTCAGCATGCAATAAAAAAAATACTAGACATATGAAGAACCAGGAAAATGTAACTCTGACCAGGAGAAAATTCAGTCAATAGAAAAATGACTCAGAAATTACAGAGATGATGGAATTTTAATATGTTCAGGAATTTAAAGACATATAAAAATAATGATGGAACAAATAGTGAATTACAATAAAGTAATGAAAACTATACAAAAACTTAAAATTCTAAAACTGAAAATACAATATCTGAAATGCAAAATTCACTAAAAGGATATAACAGCATTTAGACACTGTAGAAAAAAAGATCAGTGAACATTAAAACACTCAGTAGAAAATATCCATTGCAGTACAGAGTTTAAAAAAATGAAGAGAGGGGAATAAAGAAGAAAAGAAAAAAAGTTTCAGTGATCTGTGGGACTATACTAAGTGGTATTACACATGTATATTTGGAGTAATAGGAAAAAAGGGCAAAATATGGACAAAAATATTATAAGAAATAATGGTTGAAAATGTTCCAAATTTAATGAAAAATATAAGCACATAGATTAAGAAGAAGAAAGAAAAAAAAACCTAAGTGGACTCAGGAAATTCAGCAAACTCAAAAGCCCAAATAGTAAAGCATAAAAAACCACCCAGAGACTCACACCCAAATCAAATTGCTAAAACTGAATAATAAATTTAAAAAATCAAAAAAGCATCCTGGGAAAAAATATATTATGCTTGGAAGAATAGCAAGAAAAATAGTGGTGTACTTCTCATCAGAAATAATGCAAACCATAAGCTAATGGAAATATATATTTAAAGTGCTAAAAGAGAAGGACTATAAACCCATAAATCTATGTCAAATAAAAAAATCTTACAAAAGTGAGGATAAAATAGAGAAATTTAGACATGGAAATGCTAAGAGAAATCACTGTCAGTAGAACTGCACTACAAAAAAAACCTTAAAGAAGTACTCTGGGTAAAGAAAATTGATAGCAGATGGAAACTTGAGTCTACTTCAAAGAACAAAGAGTGCCAGGAAGGGTAAAAAAGTAAACAGACAGAAAAGACACTTTTGTTTCTTGATTTCTTTGAAAGGTCATAACTGTTTACAGCAAAAAAAAAAAACTACATAGCAAAGTTTATAATAATCATAGAAGTTAAACGTATTACAAAAAATGGGAAATGGAAAAACACTCCTTACGTTATGGATGAAGTGGTATAAAATTATTTGAAGCTAGACTGTGATGTGATGCATATTGTAAACTCTGAAGTATCTAAGATATAGAGTTAAAAAGATAATAGAGGGGCTTCCCTGGTGGCGCAGTGGTTGAGAGTCCTCCTGCCAATGCAGGGGACATGGGTTCATGCCGCGGTACGGGAAGATCCCACATGCCACGGAGCGGCTAGGCCCGTGAGCCATGGCCACTGAACCTGCGCATTCGGAGTCTGTGCTCTGCAACGGGAGAGGCCACAGCAGTGAGAGGCCCGCATACCGCAAAAAAAAAAAAAAAATAGAGGAAATAAAACAATAACAAAAATAGTCACTTACAGTTTTTAAAAAAGAATAAAGAACAGATAGAACAAAATACAAATGACAAGACAATAGACTTAGATCCAACCATATATCAAGAATTATTTTATTTTTTTAACATCTTTATTGGAGTATAATTGCTTTACAATGGTGTGTTAATTTCTCCTTTATAACAAAGTGAATCAGCTGTACATATACATATAGTCCCATATCTTACATTTAGTAGTATATATAAGTCCATGACACTCTCTCACTTCATCCCAGCTTACACTTCCCCTTCCCCATGTCCTCAAGTCTATTCTCTATGTTTGCATCTTTATTCCTGTCCTGCCCCTAGGTTCATCAGAACCTTTTTTTTTTAGATTCCATATATATGTGTTAGCATACGGTATTTGTTTTTCTCTTTCTGACTTACTTCACTCTGTATGACAAACTCTAAGTCCATCCACCTCACTACAAATAACTCAATTTCATTTCTTTTTATGGCTGAATAATATTCCATTGTATATATGTGCCACATCTTCTTTATCCATTCATCTGTCGATGGACACTTAGGATGCTTCCATGTCCTGGCTACTGTAAATAGAGCTGCAGTGAACATTGTGGTACATGACTCTTTTTGAATTATGGTTTTCTCAGGGTATATGCCCAGTAGTGGGATTGCTGGGTCATATGGTAGTTCTATTTGTAGTTTTTTAAGGAACCTCCATACTGTTCTCCATAGTGGTTGTATCAGTTTACAATCCCACCAACAGTGCAAGAGGGTTACCTTTTCTCCAGCATTTACTGTTTGTAGATTTCTTGATGATGGCCATTCTGACCAGTGTGAGGTGATACCTCATTGTAGTTTTGATTTGCATTTCTCTAATGATTAATGATATTGAGCATCCTTTCATGTGTTTGTTGGCAATCTGCATATCTTCTTTGGAAAAATGTCTATTTAGGTCTTCTGCTCATTTTTGGATTGGGTTGTTTATTTTTTTTGATATTGAGCTACATGCGCTGCTTGTAAATTTTGGAGATTAATCCGTCGTCAGCTGCTTCATTTGCAATTTCCTCCCATTCTGAGGGTTGTCTTTTCGTCTTCTTTATGCTTTCCTTTGCTGTGCAAAAGCTTTTAATTTTTATTAGGTCCCATTTGTTTATTTTTATTTCCATTTCTCTAGGAGGTGGGTCAAAAAGGATCTTGCTGTGATTTATGTTATAGAGTGTTCTGCCTATGTTTTCCTCTAAGAGTTTGATAGTTTCTGGCCTTACATTTAGGTCTTTAATCCATTTTGAGCTTATTTTTGTGTATGGTGGTAGGGAGTGTTCTAATCTCATACTTTTATATATACCTGTCCAGTTTTCCCAGCACCACTTATTGAAGGGGCTGTCCTTTCTCCACTGTACATTCCTGCCTCCTTTATCAAAGATAAGGTGACCATATGTGCATGGGTTTATCTCTGGGCTTTCTATCCTGTTCCATTGATCTATATTTCTGTTTTTGTGCCAGTACCATACTGTCTTGATTACTGTAGCTTTGTAGTATAGTCTGAAGTCTGGGAGCCTGATTCCCCCAGCTCCATTTTTCTTTCTCAAAATTGCTTTGGCTATTTGGGGTCTTTTGTGTTTTCATACAAATTGTGAAATTTTTTGTTCTAGTTCTGTGAAAAATGTCATTGGTAGTTTGATAGGGATTGCACTGAATCTGTAGATTGTTTTGGGTAGTATAGTCATTTTGACAATGTTGATTCTTCCAATCCAAGAACATGGTATATCTCTCCATCTATTTGTATCACCTTTAATTTCTTTCATCAGTGTCTTATAGTTTACTGTATACAGGTCTTTTGCCTCCTTAGGTAGGTTTATTCCTAGATATTTTATTCTTTTTGTTGCAGTGGTAAATGGGAGTGTTTCCTTAATTTCTCTTCCAGATTTTTCATCATTAGTGTATAGGAATGCAAGAGATTTCTGTGCATTAACGTTGTATCCTACTACTTTACCAAATTCATTGATTAGCTCTAGTAGTTTTCTGGTGGCATCTTTAGGATTCTATGTATCATGTCATCTGCAAACAGTGACAGCTTTACATCTTCTTTCCCAATTTGGATTCCTTTTCTTTCTTTTTCTTCTCTGATTGCTGTGGCTAAAACTTCCAAAACTATGTTGAATAATAGTGGTGAGAGTGGACAACCTTGTCTTGTTCCTGATCTTAGTGGAAATGCTTTCAGTTTTTCATCACTGAGAACGATGTTGGCTGTAGGTTTGTCATATATGGCCTTTATTATGTTGAGGTAAGTTCCCTCTATGTCTACTTTCTGGAGGGTTTTTATCATAAATGGGTGTTGAATTTTGTCGAAAGCTTTTTCTGCATCTGTTGAGATGATCATATGGTTTTTCTCCTTCAATTTGTTAATATGGTTTACCACATTGATTGATTTGCATATACTGAAGAATCCTTGCATTCCTGGGATAAACCCCATCAATAGTTATTTTAGATAGTTAACTAAACAGTACATTTAAATGGCAGAAATTTTCAGGTTAAATCCATATACATTTAATTTAAATTAATTTTAAAATTTTAAACAAAATCAGTATAAAATATTGTTGTGTTAAACACAGTTTTATTATTTAGGTAAGAATAAATAAATATCATGAAATATTATTTGGCCTTAAAAAAGAAAGAAATTCTGACACAATTGCTACAACATGAATAAACCCTGAAAACATTATGCTACGTGAAATAAGCCAGGCACAATAGTACAAATATTATATGATCTCGAGTGGTCAAATTTATAGGGACAGAAAATAGAATGGTGGTTGCCAGGTGCTGTGGGAATCCAGGGGGACAGTTATATTTAATGGGTACAGAGTTTCAGGTGGGGATGATAAAAAGTTCTGGAGATGGATGGTGGTAATGGCTGCACCACAATGTGAATGTACTTAATGCCACAGAACTGAATACTTAAATATAGTTACAATGGTAAAATGCTGGTAGTTCATATTTAAAAAGCAAAGCTGAAAACTGCCAAATGGGTTATACTATCATAGACCTGAATTCACCCTTGGAATATAAATTTCTGACAGAATTCAAATAAATTCAGCTGGTTAACTGCACTCACCCAGAGCTGCCAGGTGGCAAAAAGAGCAAATATGTATACAAATAATAGGGATGATCTGGGAGATAGATCATGACTTCCAAATGTTTTGATGACGAGTACTGAGGAAAGGTCAGACAGAAGTAAGATAGCCTTGAGGGTTACCCCCTGCAATAGGAAGCAGCAGTGGGGAGAACTGGAGAAGAAACAAAAGAGCAAAACAAGTTAGAAAGAGACCAAAAAAAAAAAATTGTGCCCTTAGAGGTCGGGGGGGAGAGAAATTGAGGAAAGAGAGGGTTAACAGAGTGACAAATGCTATAGAGAAGTCAAAGAGGATGACAACTAACAAAATTCACTGGATTTTGCAAAAAGGTTTACAATGACCCAGGATTACATGATTTCAGCAGGATGCTAAGCAAACAGCACAGAGGTTTCCCACAGAGCAGATCATGAAGACAATAATGACTGACTGTTATAAACCTGGCAACATGAAGGGGAAAAACAGGCTCCACCAAAGAGAGGAAAGATGGAGAAACTAATGTATTCTTCTGAGTCTTATTCATAAATCAGGCTTTATCAGTGCTTTGAAAACCATTCCCACAGCAAAAAGAAGCTCAAAAACTATCATCGGTCACCTTACCTGGGAAAGGCACAAAGGCATGTCTCATGCTAACTGAAAACGGCATTCCTCTGTCTGAGGCTCTCTCCTCCATCTTTCCCTGGTGCCTGGGGTTCAGGCCACAACCCTTCTTTTTTCCTCCTCTGTTGTGCGAAAAACATCATCAGCTGGACATGAAGTAGTCTTAAATATATGAAAATGGTCTGAGTTTTTCAGTAAGTCAATATTTCCATCTAAGAAATTTAAAAACCTTATTTGAAACACACTTTAAAGCTTAACAAATATACTAGACCTCGTTCAGCAAACCTTCAATTAAACAGGAAGGTATTTCTGTAATAACCTTTCCCACAAACTGCTTCACTCAATTCAGTAAATCTCATTGACCATATCTAATATAAATGATCTGTGCTTTTTCTTCCTTTTGTGAGCATATGAAGAGGGCAGGAAGGGGTATGTTCCAGACACTGCTAAACTTGTCCCTTTAGTTTTTGACTTAAGCATATAGTGCTGGTTGATTTAATTAGTGACCCAGATTTTCAGCTTTTTGCCATCAACTAGCTTCTTTATAGACAGACTCAGGATTTGAAATAGAATAGAAATGTGTATGCCTGGAATAGAAAATTAAACTGATTTCATTATTTGTCCAATAGGCTATTTTTGAGCCATTCATACTCCCAGAAGTATATTAACCCAAATAAAGAGAAATAGAGTCTACCTGCCCATAGGAAGTAGGCCTTTGCCTAGGGCTTGAGAAGGTGGGCTTTCCTCTACTAGTGTTGGCATTTTGATCTCAAAATCTCTTGGTACATTCTGAATATTTGGTTCTATAAAGGTTATTCGTCCTAAAATCAAGCAGAATGAAGACATAAAATTAGGGGGGGAAGGGAAGAGGGGAAATCTGACATTTACTTTAACACGAATACCATTTCTGAATTATCCTAAAAATGCATGCTCTGTTATTGTTAAACTAAATTTAAATGATATACACTTTATTATGTTCATGTGTCTAAAAATAACAAGTACAAGACCAATCGTGATATAAGTGAATATATGAATCAGCTACAATACAGTGTTTTATAATTAACCTCGTTCTACAGAAACAATCCCATGATAAGAATATGATAAATCATACTATTTCTACGCTAAAATGAGTACCAGAAGTTAGCACTATAAAATGCTAGCAGTTATACAAATGAGTAAAAGACAAATCAAATGGATCTTAGGAGAAATGACTGTCGAAGCCTTTAAAAGCCAGGAACAAACAAGATACAGAAAAGAGGATCTGAAGCAGAAGAGCAACTGAGTGCTGAACAGAACAACTGGGGCCACAGGAGTTAGGCCACAGGATGCAGGAGATGGAGTAGTAGTGAGAGATGGTGACTAGAACGTTACTTTCTAGATATCACCTGGCCAGTTTTCCTCCTCCTCCTCATCACTTATCACAAGAATCAATGGTAGGTAGCACTGACATGACTAGAAACTAGAATCAGGTGGCTAGTACATTTTCTAGGAAACAGAAAGCTATTTGTTTTAATGCTTATGGCCTTTAATTTCCCCCAAATATTTTACATTTTATTTATTTATTGGATGAATTTTTCAAAAACACACAGGTGTTGTTCAAAAAGTTCGGGTAACTGACTGCTACTGCAGTTTTTATCATACACATATAGTGACCAAAAAATCCTCTGTTTTATGACACTCTTCATTCTAACAGGCTCTCTACTAGCTACTGTATGTAATTCCATCTTCTTTAGATGAATCAGAGATCTTAAGTATCTCAGATACTGTTTTTCTGAATAAACTCCTGATACTATATCCTCGTTATTTTGATTTTAGCAAAAATTAGTGTTCAATTAATGGTAGATATTATTACACTTATTAGCATTAAATGGCCTAATCAATTTTATAAAGCTAACAAATAGCACAGGAAAGAATCCAAGTCTCTTTCTGCCTCAGCACACTGTCTTCTCTTCTATGATAATATCAATACTTAATATTCAGGTCTAGTGTTTGAATTAATGAGGTAACACTGGTAGACAAATAAAATGGCAAAAGTAAATTACAAAACATGAATATAGCTTCATGAAGATTAATTCTAATAATGAAAGGGCTTTACTATACTTAGGTAAGCTTGTATTTCTAAAATATTCTTTAAATGTAGGCATAGTATAATGAAAAACAATCAGGAAAACAACAAGGAATTGATGACTTTCTGCTTTATACGCAACAAATAAATGTGCAAAAGCTTTGAAAACTCTAGGTTGATTGTTTTTTCACCAACAAGGATTTATTTTACATAAGTTTACACATTAGCATACGTTTCAAAATGAACCTTAAAACAGGGCAAGAAATAGGCAAGAAGCACCAAGAGGTTACCTAAATAGGGAGAAGGAAGAGGAATTGTTTAGAACAGAGACTAAGCAAGCAAAGAGAAAAGCAGCTCCTCACGGTGCCCCCATCCTCAATAACAGCAACAACTGATAATGTACCACGCATCATTCTAAACACTTTACATGTACTGACCTATTTAATCCTCAGGATGACCCAGTGAGGTAGGACTGTTATTATCTTGTTTTATACATTTGGAAACTTGAGTACTGAAAGGTTAAGTACCTTGTGTAAAGATTCTCAGCACCAAGATTCAAACCTTGTGAAAATGTGATATCAAAGTCCACATTCTATACCACCAAACTAAAATGCCCCCTCTATGAAGGAGTTAATGCTGCCCTTTCTTCCACTGCACATTGCATTTGACAAATATGTGAAGCTGTGCACTACCTAGAAAAAGAATGCTTTTTTTTCTTCATGAGATTACATGCATACTGATCCCAAGAGGGCCAAAAGACATGCAAAGGACTCTACAGCTTTCTTTTCCGATTGAGTAAAGTAAGACACTCCCTTATTACTGCACAGGCCTACTTAGATTCAACTTGGAGAGACTCTTAAGAGATTCAGAATAGGGCTGTGACTGAAATTAGATAAGATCACTGACTCAAATAAATATTTAATTCCTGGCCATACTCTCATCCAATCTCAGACATCCAAGTTACTCTATACAGTACTTGAAAGCAGGAACTGTTATCTTACTAAATTTCATCTCTTTATCTACCTGATATTCACCTATGCTTTGGATGTAGTATGCGTTTCATAAATGTTTATAGAACTTCACTGAACCCAATGATCAACATTCGAATTGGTCGTCATAAGCAAATATTACATATGCAAATATTATATTATTATTATTATATTATATTAAAATATTATTATTTGCTTATTACATAAGCAAATATTACATATGAATTTTTTTTTGCAAAACTGGATATTATCCATATTTAAGATTTCTCATTACCTGTAGCAGTGTGTGATTGTGATACAGGATAGATTCTTTCCATTCCAAGGAAAGGATTCAGACGTTTTTCCCGCTGCAGGGGAAAGACCACTTTGGTAATAGCATTAGTGATTCTTCTCCACTCTAATATCAAGCCTGGTAAAGGATGTAATGCCCTTAATTTATTTAAAACATCCTGCCAAAGAATTATAATAAAGTAGGATCAGATTCTTGTCCAAATTCCATAGCAAACTAGAATCTCTTTTAAGTAAACAATATAATCTCAAAACTAAATTTGATAACTCCTGTATCTAAACTCAACTTTACTATTATAAAATTACTATTTGGGTTTTTTGGAAATCACCATAATGATAAATCTATAATAACTATAGATTATAAAATGTAAACATGTTAATGTTGAGTAATGTCAATTTACATCTACTATTAAAAAAAAAATCAATGAGATGTCAACTTAGTAAAACAGCTGCTTCCCCACACCCCACCCAATTGTTTACATCATCTCTTTCCTTTATATTTTCCTCCTCCATTGCTCATGTGATTGTAAGTTTCCCAGTCTTTTTTTTTTCCTTCTTTTTGCCATAATACTTTCATGGTCTTTGTATCAAGGAAATTTATTTTTAAAACTTTGAATTTTCCATGCTACAGACATTCAATGAACCTTTAAGGAACAAAAACTTGTAGGGTAAAAGGGCCAATGCGATTAAATAAAAAGTTTTGCTACAGAATGAAGCTGTGGAAACTTCCCCGGGGCAGGCAAGTCATAATTAATAATATTATGGTCAAAATTCTACAGAATGGCAACTTGGACTGCTCTCTCCATGGCTGTTGTGGCTGTACTTTCTATCCTTATTTTCCATTGATAATTCATTCAGTAAAAATGTAAAATTAAGGCTTTCTCTCTTTTGTCCCATGTATACAGTTTCCAAGGGTTGTGATTCAATTTGACTTTGAAATTAACATATTAGATTCTCAAAACAAATGCATGGAAAACTTACTATTTTGCTCTGAAATTGAAAAAAACAAAATTTTATTTATATTGACTGTCTTTTTATTTTTTAAATTCTTCCATACCTTTCTGTTCATGTTCATATAACGACAGAAATTATATTATACTAGAAGTCCAAGAGTAGTGCATATCAATAATTAATGTCTATATAGGTCTGAATTTACAAACCTTTACATTGTTTTAATGATAGGAAGGACACAATTGCTAACTCAGATTATGATCCAGATTTTCCATGCTGGAATGTTTCCATAGTGTTTGTGGGCAGCTGAACAAAAAACCAATTTGTTTTTGTCTGGATAAGTTCAAATGGTGTACTACATTGGATCTTGATTTCATCAGCATTCTTTCAGGACACCAAAATGCTAAAAGTAGTTCAGATTCTGCCCTGTGACTGCCCCAAAGAGCACCTTACTAGTGCTGAACTGTTTTCCCAGCCTTAGCTTCCATCCATCATCATTCCCTCTTCTGGTAGAACCCAAAGTTTTCTTGCTGCCTTGGTGTTTTCTCTCTCCATTTGGTGGCAACTTCAATTCCAAAAATAAAACCTGCAAGAAATTAATGCTTCTTTAGTCAAGAATCAAATCACAAGTATTATCATTCAGAAAACATTTAAAAAAGTTATTCGAGAAAAGATTCTATACATTTCAACATGGATTGTAAGAATATTTTTGGACAATTTGGAATTATCACATTTAATAAATAATGGCAATAAAATCTTACATCAAGTAGGCTGTCTATACCCTAATTTAGTCAGTATTAGATTAACAGTAACACCAGGCTCTTAAACAGTCAAGAATACAAGAATGTATATTCTGTGCTGAACGACTGACAACCTATTGGCATTGCAACTTTAGGTTGCTCTGATTATAAGCTCACCTAAATACTCCTTGATGTGGTGACCAATGCGGCTGCTTGATCATTTAAGCCCCATAGAGGATAAACATGGGAGCCTTCGTGGCTATTGTGTGATCACAAAACTCAGAGAACACTAAAGTAGGAAGGGGCCCCAAAAGCCATCTAATTCCACTACCACAAGGCTAGACCCTGAGAGGTCCTGGGCAAAAAGCCAGGAGAAGGTGATTGATCCAATGCAGCAATAATGAAAGTTAGAGAGTGGCCAGTAAGCACCCACTGAAGAAACTAGGCTTACACGGAACAGGGATCCAGGCTGCGGGTCAGAGGGAAGATCCCATGTATACCTTAAACTCACTAGTTCTTGTTAGAGGGGTTCCAATTTAGGCAATTCAGAACACTATCTACTCTTTCTACTCATTCATTTATATACTTTCAGTAAGATTTATTAAACCTTGGATTATTTTCCCAATAATAATTCTAAAAATTGAAACCCTTTGCATGAGAATTTTTTCTACAAGTTGGGCCAGGGGTGGAAGTAAAGATATACCTGTTTCCCTAGAACAGTGGTGATGACAGAAACAAAAATCTGGTTTTAGTTTTAAGTAGTGTGAATAAGTGGGGTCCTAGGCATGAAAATTACTGAGGCTTACTATGGATGTTAATAACTAACTTGCCCAAAGACTGTGTTATATAGATATGAACATATGCACACATAAGGATTGGGGTTGCTATATTTAGCAAATAAAATTACATGATGCCCAGTCAAATTTGAATGACATGGAGCATACTTATACTAAAATATTGTCCACTGTTCATCTGAAATTCAAATTTAACCAAGTGCTGGTATTTAATCAGGCAACTCTAATATACTTATCAAAGAGTATATAAATGAATGACAGCAGAGAAGAGAGAAGAAAATAACTGAATAGAAAAAATGAAACATTATTACAATAACAATAAATCGACAACCCCAGGAAGGAAGACCTATCATAATTAAGACAATTTAAAGATCTCAAGTTTTATCTTAAGCTTCCATTTTTGGTGAATCCTTCAGAATTAATTATAAAAACTTCACACATAAATTCTCTCTTCAGGTCTTAACTAACACATCTGTGACTGAGGGAGTTGAACTGGATGGGAGCAAGAGACACTAATATTTATTAAGCACTTCCTATGTGCCAGCCATCAGGCTAGGTGCTTTAACATGCAATCCTTATAACAACTTTATGACAAATCTGCAAAGTTTAGACAGTTGGAGAAACTTGCTCAAAGTTGCATGCCCAAAATGTAGTAGAATTAAGAATTAGAACCCAAAGTCTTCTAACTCTAAAGTCCTTTTTCTTTCTACTAACCCATGCTTCCCTCTAGACCAGGAGTCAGAAACTTTTTCTACAAAGGGCCAGACAGTAAATATTTTTAGCTTTGTTTTACTGTCTGTCACACCTTTTCAACTGTGCCATTATAGAATGAAAACAGCCACAGGCAATAAGTACATGAACAGCTATAGCTGTGTTCCAATAAAACTTTATTTACAAAAACAGGTGGCAGGCCAGATCTGGCCTGCAAGTCATATTTTGCTGATACCTTCTCAAGACCAGTGCCATCCAAGAACTTTCTGCAATAATAAAACTGTTCTATATTTGTATTGTCCAATATAGTGGCCACTAGTCACCTGTGGCTATTGAACACTTGTAATGTGGTTAGCATGACTAAGGAACTTAATTGATATATTTTATTTAATTTCAGTTAATTTAAACTGAAACAGAGATAAGTGGCTAGTGACTCCTTTATTGAACACTGCAGCTCTAGATGATTAGTAACATCTTGCCTATTTGAAAGATTCAACTTAAAATCACCAAGGATAAAATAATCAATGTATGAAAATGTTAGATTACCTTTAATATAACTTCCATTTTAACATGAAGATCTAAGAACAAGCCAATAATATCAAAGGACTTTTATTCTAGGCCAGAGTTTGGTCTAGGCCTAAGGCCCACACGCCTTTGCACCCATCTGAATCACAAGAGTACTGGTTCTTGCCTTTGCCCCAAGCCTACTTGTGCTGATATCCAGAGATTCTATATTTTTGACAAGTTCCCCATGTAATTTTAGGTGTAGCGAGCTAGGTTCTGGCTTGGGGACTTGTGGACTAAAGAAATCAAAAGAAAGTATTTTAAAACACCCCAAAAAACACCACTGAATTCAATACAAATGTACCACGTGATTAGGAGAAACAAAGTTCCTCATTTTTTAAAAACGCATAACTGTGGCTAAAGTGGGGGGGGGCATTTGTAAGCCCTTTATATAATATTTATACAACACTTACTATGAGATAGGCACTGTTCTAAGTGTTTTACATTTATTGCTTATTCCTCACAACTCTATGAGGTATTTCTAACATGAGGTATTTTACTGATGAAGAAACTGAGATATAGAGTTAATGAAGTGGTCCAAGGTCATGGAGTTAATTAATAAATAGAGCAGGTAGCATTCAAACCCAAGAAGTCTGGATTTAAAGTCTATAATACCAATATACTATAATACTGAATCACATCTAGATAACAATAGAACTTCAAAGATATCAAGAGTAAGCACCCACCCTGTATCAGTAACTCCTCTAAAACAACCCAACCACCCTTTATGGAGTGTGGGGAGGGAAGAGAACACCAACTTTTGAGTGGCGGCGGCGGGGGGAAGAGTAAACTATGTCAAAATTTATCTAAGATGATAAAAATATTAGTAGGTTTAAAAAAGCAGAGCGTTCCCAAAATCCCTTTTTCACTAACATCTAAGAAAAATATCTAATTTTGCAGTGAAGAAGGAGTGAGAGTTCATGAAATTACTAACTTCATGGAGAAACACCTACACTGTTATACAACTACCACTATGGATCTCATAGTGGTAGTTAATTTTTTAAAATAAAAAAATATTTACTGGGTGCCCCTTCTGTTCCAGGCAAATCTCCTTATGGAACACACATTCTAGGATACTTCTTTACTACCTTCCTATTCATAAATATAGGTATAAACTTACAAAGGAGATGTTAGAATATTCTATCTCCAAAGTATTCTGGTTAACTGATTGTTTTATTTTACTGATCTTTGGTACTTAGGTAAACACACTTATGAAACACACACACACACACACACACACACACACACACGTTTTTGCTTTAAAAATGACTTTTCTAAATTTTTTATTCCCATCATACAACCTCAGCGATGTCATCTGAACTGGTGAAAGAAAAACTATGGCCAGCTAGTTGATAGGCCTGCGTCTCAATTGCATCCAGTTTGGCTTGCATTATGTGTTTCTGACTTTCACATTCTGCGGTACTAAAGCCGATTCCATTTAGTTCTAGCAAGGCCAAGCAGTACTGGGAGGGCATCTCCACTTTACAGAAGACATCTGGAAGAAAAAAAGAAAGCAAAAAACATTAATTCACCAGCTAAGTGACTAGATCAGCATGATTACCTAAACATACATAGAATTTTTCTGGGAGAATCAGAGATGCTACTAAGCTATCCTTCAAGATCCAGTCTTTTGAGCAGCATTATCAAACCATCAGTGAAAGGTATTAAAGTACTTTCCACTTTTCCACTTGAGTATTGGATTACTATCTGTGTCCATGCAGAGTAAAACAGGCAATCTTATGAACAGTCTGAATTATAAGAGATTGCATTTCTCCCAAGATGATGTTTCTGCTTCTACTCTTAGCAAGAACAAGGTAGCCAATCTAATTTGCTAAGCTGACTACAAAAGGTTAATTCACCAAAATTTTTTCCAGTATTCCTGGTCCCATGGTATGCCGGCGTGCACAAAGCTAAACATGAAGGTATTATATTTTCCAATGCTCTAAGAGTAAAGAATAAGATTCCTGAAGTAAGAATCAGAGTATTTTTCTATCTGCTGACATTTCTCAACAGAATAGTCACTCTAAATCAGTTTTCCCAGTATGTTCTTTAGAATATTAGTCTCAAAAATACTCTATAAAAGGCTGGGATTGAGAGACACTGTATACTATGAGTTTCATCATTTATAAATTACTCTTAGATGTTCATGATGCCTGTTAATATATTAAAGGCTCTGAGTAGAAATGAACAAAGACAACTATTTAATTTTGTTTTAACCAAAAGTCTGAAATCATTTGACCATAAAACCCTTTATCTGTGTAATATTTATTAACATTGTGAAAAGTAAGTGTCCATAGAACACTCTGTGGGAAATGCTATCCTAAAATTATTAAGAAAAAATCCATAACAAAGATTTCTGCTCCAGTACTATGGCTCACTAGGACTCTGTGTAACCCTGGCCTGCCTTCCCCAGCTCCACATACACACTTTTTTTTTTTTTTTTTTGGCTGTGTTGGGTCTTCATTGCTGTACGCAGGCTTTCTCTAGTTGCGGCGAGCGGGGGCTGCTCTCTTCATTGCGGTGCACGGGCTTCTCATTGCAGTGGCTTCTCTAATTGTGCAGCACGGGCTCTAGGCGTGTGGGCTTCAGTAGTTGCGGCACGCGGGCTCAGTAGTTGTGGCTCATGGGCTCTAGAGCACAGGCTCAGTAGTTGTGGCACATGAGCTTAGTTGCTCCACAGCATGTGGGATCTTCCCGGGCCAGGGATCGAACCCGTGTCCCCTGCATTGGCAGGCGGATTCTCAACCACTGCACCACCGGGGAAGCCCCCACACATTCTTTAAGGCACTCTTGGTCTCAATCAGCAGGCGAAATCCCAAAGGACACCTGTAACCACCCCCAAAAGCAAACAATTGAGAGCTACTGGCCTCTAATAGTCAGAACATACTGGGCAGTCAGAGCCTGGCTTTGGAGACTTGGAACCAGAGCAGAAATTCATGTGATGTGGGACCAGAGAAATAAGGAACTAGGGTCAGAAAGAGAAGAGTCAAGAGTGGTAGGAAGCCAGCCTGGATTCACAGACAGTAGGAAGAAACAGGGTTGCAATGGGAATGGAGTCCTACTGCAAAAAGGTTGAGGGAATAATAGATTTTTGGAGTAGCAATAGGAGGAGAAGCTGATTCTCAGACTTCTGTTCTGAACCAAAACTCTCGAGAAAAGCTAATGTAGGCCTTGGATGAAGTTTAGTTTAGTAACAAGCAGAAGCCAGAGCATAGCCTTTCTAGAGGAAGACTTCCCCCAAATAAGCCCTGCAGGGCTCTACTGATCAAATCTTGTATGATTTCACAAAGATTATAAAAAATATAAGATAGCAAAGATGTATGAACTGGACTCAGCAGAAACAACAAATGACAGATTTAGATCCCTAAGAATTGCAGGTATGGAATCATTAGAATGGAGCACAGCTACGAATGAACTATCTACAAAATCAAACAAGATGAACAGAAACAAAACAGGAAAGTGTAAATATGTCAATAATCACAATGAATAGAAACACATCAATCATCATAATAAATTGCTAAATTTGTAAAAAAAAAACTGATAGTTTGAAGAAGAAATAAGCTATACTTTGTTTATAAGACATCTAAAAAGTAAGGATCTAGAAGGTTTAAAGGGGTAGAAAAAAAGATATATGAGGGGCTTCCCTGGTGGCGCAGTGGATGAGAGTCCGCCTGCCGATGCAGGGGATGCGGGTTCGTGTCCCGGTCCGGGAGGATCCCACATGCCACGGAGCGGCTGGGCCCGTGAGCCATGGCCGCTGGGCCTGGGCGTCTGGAGCCTGTGCTCCGCAGCGGGAGAGGCCACAGCAGTGAGAGGCTCACGTACCGCAAAAAAAAAAAAAAGAAAAGAAAAGATATATATATGAGGCAAGTATTAATCAAAAGAAAGTTGATGCTGCCATATTCATTCCAAAAAATAGATTAAGAGTAAAAATCATATTAGTGGAAAAGCTAGTCACAACATAATGATAGGTTTAATGCACCAGGAAAATACATCAATTTTAAACCTGTATGCACCTAATAAAATTGTCTCAAAACATATAAAATTACCTGAACTACAGGGAAAATCAGATATAGAAGATTTAAACAACAACATTGAATTAACAGACATTTATAAAATTCTGCATCCAGAATTAGAATACATATTATTTTATATGCACACAGAACATTTACACAATAGTTCAAGTTTTAGGTTACAAAACAATTATCAAAAGACTTCAAAGAATGGGTATTATACAAACATGTTCTCTAGCTACAACACAATAAAGATTGAAGGTAATAATGAAAATATGAAATAAAAGTTTCCAACTATTTGAGAATTAAAAACAATCTTCTTATAATTTATAAGTCTAAGAGGTATACCAGGAAATGTTAAATATTTAGGATAAAACAATGAAAACAATATATGTCAAACTTGTAAGATATAATGAAAGTAGAACTCTGAGGAAAATTTATAGCCTTAAGTACTTATATTAGAAAAGAAAAACATGATTTTAAAAATAATGAGTTTAGTGTCAAACTTAAGAATTTAGAAAAAGGACTGCAAATAAAGTCAGGGGAACTAGAAGAAAAGAGATTACATAAATGTTCACAGAAATCAATGAAATAGAAAACAAAAACAACAGGAAAGATCAAAGGCAAAAGTTGGTTCTTTAAAAAGACTGAAAAATTGGATAAACTTCTAGTGAGATTAAACAATAGTATTATGAAAGAAAAAGACGACATAACAGATAAACCAGAGATATAAAAAATCAGCAATACCTTTAGATAAATTCTTAAAAATATATATAGCTTACCAAAACATAATCAAAAGATATAACTGAATAATCTTACCGTTATTAAAGAAGTCAAAGTAGTAGTTAAAAATATTTCCATAAAGAGAGTTTACAGGCAAATTCTACCGAACTTTTAAAGAACACATCATTCCTACGATACATAAACTCCTCCAGAACAAAAAGAGGCTATATTCATCAACGCATTCCATGAAACTAGAGTAACTCTCTTACCAAAAACAAAGCACAAGAAAGAAAAATTACAGTCATTTTACAACCAATGACTTGGCAAAGTAGAGACAACGTAATCAGCAAGATTTCTTTCACATTGCTGTTTAAAGAACAAACTTTATACAACCATTCTGGAAAACAATTTAACATAATCTTGTACAGTTGAATATTCCCATTTCCAAGACGGAGCAATTCTACATGCAAAAGAAATTCTTGCCCAGTATAGCAGGAGACATGTACATTTATAAGAATATTTATACAGAAATACCTGTTATAGCAGAACAAAAAAACAAAATAAAACAAAACTAGAAACAACCTGAGCATTCACCAAGAGGAAAATGGATAAATACATTTTGGTGCACACACACACACACACACACACACACACACACACACAAAAAACACAGTGATATATTACAGAGCAGTGAAAATCAATAAACTACACATACTTGCAATAATATGCAGGAAACTTACTAACATGATGCAGAGCAAGTAAAACAAGACATAGTGTGACAGATGTTTTGTAAAGTTCAAAAACAAGCAAAACCAAATAATACATTGTTTGGACTCAGACATATATATGCTAAAATTTTTAATTAAAAATAAAATTTAAATAAGAAAATAAGGGAATGATAAACATAAAACTTGGGATGTACAAGGAAGGAGGAGCACAAAGGTAGACAAATGTCTAAGTTATGAATGTGAGTTAACATTTATCATTATATTATTAAAATAATGGTGAATAATAAGAGGACCATACATGGACCAATGATGATAGTGCTCATGAAAGAAAGATTATGACTAATATAAATCTGTGCAGCTGAGGTCCTTTGAAAAAGAGAGAAACCAACTCACTCCATACCTAGAAAATCATCTAATCTATGTTCAAACTATCTAGAAAGGACCTAATTGATCAATGTGAAGAGGACAGGATACTTTGTCCTGGTTCAAATTAAGCAAAGACACATTGTACTATTAGTATTAATTCATACCCAAACAAAAATCAGCTCTCTATGGGGAGAAAGTCAGCTAGAACACACCTCTCCAACAGGCAAGAAGATGAGAAAAGAAAAAGATGAAGATTCTGGAGGCCCATTAAAATTAACAAGCACATCCTGAAATAATTATTTTCAAATAAAATTTGATAGTTGTCCACATTCTCTCCAAAAACCTCCCTTATCTCAATGTACTTCAATTCTATGGATTCTGCGAATAAGAAATATTTAACACTGTACAAGAATGCATTTAACACCTCGTGGTCACCCACTTTTGAATCTGCAGGGAAAAAAAAAGCTTTCAAGGCACATAGAAAGAAATTGTGAAAGTTAAAAATTACAAATCTAGAGGGTTTCTTGTGCTTTTCTGGAAAGGAAAGTCAGTCTTCTTTTTTTTATAGGTGAAAAACTGTCTTTAAATAGTGGAACCATCCCCTCCCAATCAGACTGAAAACTTACAAATCTGATAATGGGTAACAAATATCTAAAAAGTTACAGACTAATTCATATCACCATCGTCAAATGTCAGTGTCTAGAAACTATACAGACTACCCAGGATGCCTATCCTAGGAGCAGACTAGTCAGACTAAGAGGGAATGAGCTATGTTCATTCAGCATTATTGTAAAGTAGCTGAGGTATGTGTGCTGCATACTCTCACTCCTTGGCCTGCCTAGATTGGCTTAAAGAAGCTGTCTGAAATACTACAATGCCTGTTGAAGAGCTACTAATTAACATCACTTAAGCAAGTCTCCTGTGAGCAAATAAGTCAGTCTGGTCTTCTGTATATTCTACCCCAGTGATGTTGGGGAGAACTTTATTACCAGCACAGAGGGTTTGTGCTAGCAGTAATAATAATCATCAAGGAATACAATAATGAGCGCCTGCTCTGTTGCAAACACTGCACTAAGTTCTCTGTCTCATTTAATACTTACAAAATAAGAACCAGACTTAGAGAGTTAACATAGCTTGCCCAAGGTCCCTCACAAATAAATAATACAGATTCAAGCCCTGGTCTCTGTGAATTCACCAGTCTGCTGTTTCTAGTATTTATTAATCAGCCAGTAAATCTACAGTTTATATCTCCTCACAATGAAGCCAACTTTGTTCCACTTTCTCATTTTCACCATGAACATATATTATGCTCTCCAAAGTCAAGGTACTCAATCTGGGCCAGCAGCCTGCACAATAAATTCATGCTATTTGTCACAAGGGAAAAAAAAGATTCACATAAACACCCTTGGCTGAAAAAAATAACTGTTAATAGCTCTAAAAAGAAAACAGTTCATTTTTTTAAATCCATAAAAGATATATTCTAAGTGTGAATAAAAACCATTTGATAACATTCAAATATAAAATTAGGAATAAATGAAGAAGATGCCACTAATTCACCTCATTACAGTAGAGCCAAAGGTCAGCAAACTACGGCCAAACTAGGGCCAGATGTCTGTTTTTGTAAATAAAGATTTACTGGAACACTCATTTTCATATTGTCTATAGCTGCTTTCGTGCTGTGATGGCAGAGTTAAATATTTGTGATTGAGACTGTCTAGGTTGCAAAACCAAAAATATTCATCACTGGCCTTTTACAGAAAAAAATTTGTTGATTCCTGCACTAGACAATCAAAAGAAAGGGTCTGCATAAAAAGTATAATTTATCCACCTGTGATAGAGTGGCTAAATACATAACTATCCCCAGTCTCATAACATCGTAAAAATGCCAGGAACTGTGTTTTTACCTTGAAGGTTTTCCTTCTTCAACAAAGAATTAAGTTGACTCATAGAGCTGAAGATGAGAATGGACTCTACAGATGCTCTGTATCGCCCAGAATGCTCAGTGGTGACGTTCAGCCCTAGGCTTTGAGTTCCTTGGCCAGTCTCTATCTCTTCCAGGAGTGGAAGCTCATGAGGAAGAAAACGGGAAACTATGCCATGAAGAGTCGGCTCCTTGGAATCTGGATCTAGTAACCAGCATGCCACCTGAGTGAGATAACAATCAGAATATTTTCTTGATTTTTCAAAGATATTTCTGTACCCTTAAATTAAAAGGGGAAAAAAGAAAGCTCATTTCTAATCTCACTCGTTTTCACTTAATACTTATTCAATGGTCTTCCCAGGAGAGGAGAAGGAAAGGATAATTGTACCAGGATAAGGAAAGGATAATTGGTATAAAAAATAACTCATTTTTTACCAATAAGAGCCTTCAAAGGTAGCCTTCAAAGAAGGAAAATTTATACTTTTCCACTACTGCAATGCTCCTCCTGACCTACTTCAGAAGTAGGCTTGAAAACCAAGTGCCTTTCAGCTAACAAAAGTCATGTTTCTGAAAATGCAGCTGGATTCTTCTCCACTAAGGCTAATTTTGGCTTTCCTACTACTATAACAAAGATGGGCCTATATAGTTTTAGGTTTATTTAATTAAAAAAAATTTTTTTATCGCGGTAAGTCACATAATATAAAACACACTATTTTAAGCATATTTAATTGTACAGTTGAGTGGCTTATTCAATATTGGAAGAAGTGAGACATAAATATTTCGCCATTACAAGTTCATATCCAGTGTTTTAGAATGCCTACAGAATTTCTCTCAAGGATGAGGACCTGCCACCATGACCATCCAACTAGTGATTTGACTGCTACTGTTAGCTTCCCTATGAGACTAGAAGACCTGTATTTTCTAATACTTGATTTTAGCAGAGCGAAATTGGATTTAGAATAAGGAAATCTAAGCCTTGTTCATAATTTCAATAATTACTAAATGACTTGGTTACTTCTTTTATAGGTCTAGAATGTAGTTTTATGGGTGGGGGGGGCGATATTGTAAATTATAATAAGAAATATAAATTGGGTCTTCCCAACAGAGATAAAGGTGTCTTTAATTATGCTAATGCAGTGACTTGGAGTGCCCCTAGGTCACCTAGGAATGGCGGCTGGTTGCCACCAGTAATCAACCCTGTGATAGGAGGGCTGGAACTTTCAGTTCCACCCCCTCAAACTCCTGGGAAGGGGAAGGGGCCAGAGGATAACTGATCACCAATGGTCAATGGTTTGATCAATTATGCCTATGTAATGAAGCCTCCATAAAAACCCAAAAGGATAGGGTTCAGAGAGCTTCTGGGTTGGTAACCACATGAAGATGCAGGGAGAGTGGCAAGCCTAGAAAGAACAGAAGCTCCACACCTCTTCTTACAAACTTCACCCTATGTATCTCTTCGTCTGGCTGTTGACTTGTATCCTTTAATATCCTTTGTAATAAGCCAGTAATTTAGTAAGTAAACTGGTTTCCTGAGTTCTGTTAGCCGCTCTAGTAAATTAATCAAACTCAAGGAGGGGGTTGTGGGAATCTGATTTATTTATAGCTGGTTGACCAGAAGCACAGGTAACGAGCTGGGCTTGCAACTGGTGTTTGAAGTTGGGGGCTTGTGGGACTGAGCCCTTAACTTATGGGATTTGATGCTCATTCCAGGTAGATAGTAACAGAATTGAGCTGAATTGTAGGACACCCAACTGGTACCCAGAGAACTGTTGGAGATACAGCGAAACCCCCTCCCCCCCCACCATTAGAAATTGGTGATCAGAACCCTTTTAGGGGTGTTGAATAAGATAGTCTGATGTAAAAGTTGGCAAACGTCTCTTATAAAAGTGAAATTTTATAAATTAATAGCTTCTCTTCTTACACCAAAAATGTGATGATTAACAAAACCAAGTATGGAATATTTCAAATAGTTTATGCCAAAGGTGTTATATAAATCTGGGATACTACTACAGTTTTAATAAGCTCACATTACCATTATTCTCATTTTGGGCTCTGGAACATCAAAATTAGGTGATAACCTTTTATATCCAGTAAAGGTCAGTTTAGGAACTATATGAAATTTATCACATATAAACCAAGGCTGGTCTGAAGTATAGGAAAGAATAGTATCATTAGTTTACCTGATACTGCCTTCAAAAATCTTTGCCAAAAAAGCTAAAGAAACTAAAATATTATCCTATTATCATTGATCATATTGATAATAACAACCAATTAGTATCATATCTCAACTCAAAATTAATATTCCACACACCTCATGTATCCAGTCTCAACAGAAGGGAAAAAACGATATCCCTTTTCAGGGCTATGATCCTGTAAATAAATATCTTCTGAAAGTGCATTATACTGTTAAGTGTATATTACAACAACATAAGTTACTCTTTCCTTAATAACTCAGAGTCATCATTATGAACAGTATATCATAGTTTGCTATTATATGGAAAAGTTCTCAGGGGCTAGTAAGGCCATTTGTCCCTATGCTAATGGCCTCTAACTACTATGCTTTGTGATCTCTTATATCTGTATGCTTTTGCTATTTTCTGCCTCTATCCTCATGGATATTTGAAACACCCTGCTATCATATATCTAAATCTGACAGTTCTCCTTTCATTCTAATTTACTATGAGACAGAAAATTTAGAACTTATGACCAAAATGAAAATTGTTTAAGTCTCTGAAGAAAGATGTGAACTTTAGTGCTTGGAATGTGTGACATCTCTGGTTTTATCTACACAGAGGCATTTGGTGCATAATAATCTGTTCTGGGTGGATGAAGTTATTGGACAAAGAAGTGACTACTCTAAAATACTTAAGCTGTACTGTTGAAGCTAAATAAATACCAAGTCATTTAAGAATTAACCCTAAACATTAAAATTAAATATTTTTTGAAGTATGTAAAATTCTTTTAGATAAGACAGGGAACCTTAGGATCTTCATAACTTTGTTCCAGGGAGATGCCACAAGACAGAAGAAGAATTTTATAGCTCTGGATGAAGTCATAGATGATAACAGAACGTTCTTTATCAGATTCCTTTTGAAAGCAAGATTGAAGGTGCCGCATTCTGTCTTTCACAGTCAGGCTTGGATCCAGAGAAGGTGGGGCCAAACTGGCACTAATTTCTTAAAAAAAAAAAAAAAAAGAAGTCTTAAGGCAAAAAGTACACGCATTCATTTGAAACAGCAATCTTTAGTGCCAAGACTGAAAAAGACTCAAAAGCCTCAGTTTAGTTCAGCAAGACCTTATCCAGGTCATGTTGGCTATATAGATGAAGTGCTCTGTAATCTAAAACTTAAGGATTGGGCTAGGTGATTTATAATGCTCTATTTAATCAGGTGGGAGAAAATTCTAAACATTAAGATTCCTAAAAATAAATTTACGCTTCTCAGAATGTGGAATTAAAAAAAGAAAAGTTATTTTTAAATGAATTTTAAAGGAACTCATTTCAGAGGGAATTTTAGTATGAATGTATAAAATTACATCTAAAATAAAAGAAGTTCAAGTAATTACTTATCCTAAGATGTTCTCCTATGAAACAACTGAAAATATTTCATGCTTACTCAGAACAGACATTATATGGCATCTTTTTAAATGTTTCCTTATTAATTTTGCTTCTGTCTAAAACCAAACAATCAACTAGGTATCCAACAACCATAATCAGATCACAATTTATACCTAGGTCCTATCCTTTTAATTCCAAGGCTTCTCCAAAGGCTGTGTGATTCAACTACTGTAGATGTCTAGCTCATCACTGCCTCTAAATGAGTTCCAGATACAGTCGATAGGAGGATAAAAGCCTGGAAAGAAACTGCCATGATCCAGTCTTCAGAAGCAAATCCTCAAGGTGGCCAGTGAGTCCTTAAGGATCCACTACCCCAAAGAAGAAAACACAGTAACAGCCACATGTGACAAGCAGAAGACAGTAAGGGGGGTGGCTTCTTAAAATGTCATTCTAGTTAATATATGAAATAATGTATACAATAGCTACTATTTTTTAAAGGTTTTTTTTTAATCCTAAAAAATAAATTCTAGGTAAATTTCAGGAAACTATTCTCAACAAACAAGTCACTATCCTCATAGAGGTTACATTAAAATTATATGGTAACTTAACCAAATAGTGATTACTTACCAGAATGCTTTTGTTCCTTCTGCAATGAAAAATAGTAAGCATCTCTTCCACCCCAGCATACTGCCAGTCCAACCACCAAGATGCCATCACAACCTTTAACAGGAATTCCATCATCTCCAATAGGGCTTTCCTGAGAGGAACTAACTATGTAAAACCAAAGTGAAATAGTTAAAAATCTCTGAAAATGAAACCACTCAATTGAGTACTAAAAAAAATGATATAATAAAAAATTATTTGATAAGCAAATTTTTCAGATCCCTACAATATGCATCATGTGGATAGTCATTTTTAGGTGTAAGATCTTCCTAGGCTTTCCATCATTTAAGATAACTGTCACTATGAAAAATCTACCAAAGATTTCTTAAAAGAGATCTGTAATAATGACTAAGATAGTTTAAAATTAACTTTTTAAAGTTTTCCAAAAGCTGCATTTTGAATTTCTATAACTCAGAAATAAAGACCACTTGCATACTACAAAAATTTTGTAGCAAATTTAGCAATTCTTAACACTTAGAAACTCCAGAAAAATCAAGAGTCTTACTTCTTAGTGAAGAATTAGGTATGATTTTGTATTTGAGTCAATATTTTTCCTAAAATAATACACCTTTCAATTGCACAGACATAGGTCAAAAACTAATCCATCTTATTTACAATTATATCCCCAATACCTGGAAAATAACTGTCACATATTTGTTAAATTTAAGTGAATGTTTTTATCCCTCTAACCTCTAGCACAGAAAATGTACTCAATTTTATGTTTGTTGAATGAAAAATGGAAAGAGCTAGTCAACAATGAAAGTGCATAAAACTTGTCATTAACACATATGCTTCCTGAATTGAAGATCAAACAAATACTCAGAACTTTATGAACAAACTCATTCATAAATATAGAGATTTAAGAAATTTGATCATATCTTTGATTTCCACAACAGATTGTCAAGCTGACTACAGCTATCCCCCATAATACTGAATCATTACTTCCATGAAATAAGACAGGAATACATGGCATTATTTAACCAAAAGTTTCAGTTCTCTGAAAACCTGAAAGAGTTCTGAGGCTTTCATGACTATCAGTAGAGGTACAAGTTCTACTTGAGAAGAGTAGAAGTGGGGAGTACCAGTGGGGAGAGGAGGGGGGAGGGGAAAGATATCAGTAGGGGATTAAGAGGTACAACCTACTATGTATAAATCAGCTACAAGAATATATTGTACAGCAAAGGGAAATACAGCCATTATTTTACAATAACATTACATGGAGTATAATCTATAAAAATAGTGAATCACTATGTTGTATACCTGAAACTAATTTAATATTGTAAATCAGCTATACTTTAATTAATTAAATTCAAACCACGTCACACCATTAAGGTACCATAACAAGTCTGATCCATTTTCAAAATATACATCTTAAATTTTACAAAATTATATTCTAACTAATATACATTAATATATGCATATGATTATATATATAGATATAGATACACAGATGTATATATATATATATGATTTCTTTCTTAGAGAAATGCTGTGTTTAATGGTAAGCTTGGCACACTCTAACACCAGGCATGACCAGGAGCTAAAGCAGCAGGGATGTACAGGAAACCTCCAGAGACTCACAAAGTAGAGGATGAGGAAGATAACCAAACAGAAGGGCCCTATGGCCTCAGACAAGGCAGAGCCCAGAATGGCATAGAAGAGGTATTGTTTGTATGTATGTATGCCTGGCACCCAAGCATCAATCTGTCAAACACTGTTCTAATGCTGGCCTCTGAACCAGCCATACCAACTGTGGTGTCCCCACCAGCAATAAGCTTGGCTGCTGGGTCAGCGTCCTGGGAGACAACACTGGTATGGAACTCCTGTGGGGAGCTGCTATAGAAAGGCTGTTTAGATGGGATTTCTGGCCTGCTTGGAAGGAGGCAGACACAGGCCTGATTAGACCCCAGGCACAACAATGGATCAGAGCCAGAGGAACAAACAGTGTCCTAGTGGTGTGCACGTTTTCAGTCTACCAGCTTGAGCTCTTGGCCTCACTGCTCAGCTCTCCTGCCCATGTGTCCAGAGGTCCCCCATCTCTTATACCAGAGGGTAACTATTTTTAATCTAGTTGTGCTGAACAATAAGGCTGTTCCACATATAAAACCACATAGGAGAAACTTATTAAACTTTTTTTTGCGGTACGCTGGCCTCTCACTGTTGTGGCCTCTCCAGTTGCGGAGCACAGGCTCCGGACGCGCAGGCTCAGCGGCCATGGCTCACGGACACAGCCGCTAAGCGGCATGTGGGATCTTCCCGGACCGGGGCACGAACCCGTGTCCCCTGCATTGGCAGGCGGACTCTCAACCACTGCGCCACCACGGAAGCCTGAAACTTATTAAACTTTGAACATACTTATTACATTTAATATCCAATACTGAAAAGTCTCAGTCCCATCTCAGTCCACTATTTTACATAAAAATGTAAAAGATTAAAAAAAAAATCTTACCTTGCTTAAACCTACCACCAATAGTAGCACTTTTAGAAGATGTCAAATTACTGATCTTTTCACAAGCCAATGAGATGGAAAATCGAGTTTTGTTTTGCCACTCCTTCATGAATGTTTGAAAGAGAGTTTGGTCACTCGCTACGTCAATTATGGCCAAACTTTCTGAACTGCATGAGGCTAGAGTTAACTGCAATCCATCCTGTGATAACTGCGGTGAAAAACTTGTGTCTCCAATAGGACTGTCATCTTTGAAACCATTTCTAGTCTCTGGATTTAAATCGCAGTTTTTATTATCTGAAGGTGAGCCAAATGAATAACTTTCACCAAATTGTAAACCACCACTAATTTTCTGAAGTTTTACAGAAGATGTTCCAAGAAAACCTGGAAATGACAACTTAGAAGCAGATGGTATAGGAGGAATGAGTCCATTATCATCAACTATACAGTTTTCTTTACAAGGCAAGAGGGAGGAGGTTTCACCATGAATGACATTGTTCTCTAGTGCGTCAATATTGCCTTTTACCACAATATTAGGGGATAATGGAATTCCTTGCACTTTATTTGTCTCCAAATTTGAAATCACTTCCTGTTTGTCATTTACCTCTGTGTTTTTTCCTTTCAAACTGAGCAAGTCTGTAATGGTTAATTTTAGCTTTTCATTTTCTAGAGGACTGGACACATTATCTAAAATCCTTTGCAGTCCTGGACTTAAATCAAATGATGTCCCTGACCATATGAATGAATTATCTTGCCTTGTCCCAGTAAATTTGGATTTTTGAGACCTTTTATCTTTATCTCCTCCAATTACCTCTCTTTGGGAATAATCATTACCCACAATCACTGGATCACTCAGTTCTAATACTCTAAGAGATCCTGCAGTATTATGTTTCTCTTGGACAGGAAATACGTCTACATTATCCAAAGCTTCAACCATCTGAGCAGAATCCATTTCTGAAAATACAGTAGACTCATCACTGAAACAAGACAATGGCTGCTGATTATCTTGATTCTCATTCACATCTGATTTTTTAATTGGGCCCTCTGGTTGTAGACACAGAGAATCAGCAAAATGGACTGAAGTTATTTCAGAAGGAAGGCGTTCTTTTGCTTGTACATCAGGTGGTTGTTCTTCTACCAGGTACTCTTCACTGAAACTGTCAAACAGTAAACTACCACTCAAATTCAAACTTGTTTCAGGAACTGGCAGACATTCTACTTCTATATCAGTACGAGTTCTCATTTTAGGAACCAGAGGTATAACTGGTTTCATAGCTTCTTGTGTTTGATAACCTTGAAGAAAACTATTTAATTGGGAGTCAGTAACAGAAAGTTCATTGCCTTTAAAACATGGGTCATTTTCCCCTATTAATATTGGAGAATAAAAAATTGGGCTTTCTGGAGTCAGGTTATCAACCCCATGTGAATCAGTGCTTTGTTTCATAGCATCTACAGTCTTAAGTTTCAAATGACTTGTCGTTCCTGGTGAATGTTGTTCACCTGGAAAAGTAAAGTGAATCTCTTTCTGAAAGGAGCTCACTGAGCTCTGTTTGTCTAGGCTCTTCTGCATCATTCCTGTTGCCAGGCTGGTATCCTTTGCTCCTTCTTGCTTGGCATTTTCAGTTGCTATCTGTTGAATTATTTTCTCTGACTGAGTATCCAGGTAGAAACTATCTTCAAAATCACAGAGATCTAAACCTAAGTCAGAAACATGATTATTTTTAGTTCTCTCTGCTGCATAGGCATCTGTTTTTACTTGTACTCTAAGGGTATTCAGAATATTCTCACGCTGGCCTCCTGATTTACCAAATACTCCACTTAGTAGATGTACTCCACTGGATATCTCAGTGCTGCTTATGTTATCTCCTGATACCTGAAGATTACTTGATTTATTTTCCTCAGCATTAAACTTTGTACTTTCACATTTCATAACAACATTTGAGTCCCTATTCATATAACTGCTGTCTTTCTCATAGGGCATTTGTCTTGCTATTGGTTTTTTCAGTTTGGTGTAAGTATTCGTCTGTTTATCAAACTGCTTTTCCAGGCACTGGTTAATTGGATGGGTGTCATGGTGTTTCACATTAACATGCTGGTTTTTTGAATCATTTTGTATCAGCACTTCATTTGTTTTTTCTGATTCAACAGCTAATCCTCTTCCATTTTCACTAACCACACTGGTGGCTTGATGAGTCACATTTTTATTCTGGGATCCTGTGATAAAATATTCCACAAGAATATCATTAGATACTTTATTGTTCCTTGAACAACTTTGTTCTGTTTGTGATGGGAATGATACTTTGCTATATCTTCCCTCAGCACAGAAAGATATGTTTTTAGCAAATGGCTCTGGACTTCTAAATTCCATATTCTTCTCATCTGAAGTAAATGACTCTTCACAATGAATAGGATTAGACAGAGTCTGTTCTTGTAAATTGATTCTACACATCCTAGTGTCTTTCACAGGGCTACTGTCTCTAGATCGTTTTAGATGCTTACTATGTTTCCAAAATTGAGAGGTTGTACTCATCTCTTCTGAACTGAGATTCAAAGCTTCTTTTTTTGTTTTCTCAGATGAGAGAGTCTGAACAACTTTCGTAGTGCTTACTTTCCCCTCGTTCAGAGAGGTCCCTAGCTTTTCTTTATTTATACTCAAAGAAGCCCGTCTTTTTGCTCTGGAAATGGAATGCAACTGACATTCTTGATGCCCATCCTGAAATTTATAATAAAAGGAATCTGTATGCTCTCTACTTTTATCTAAATCTTGCACTGTATTTGGTAAATGAGTAACAGAAGAATCATTAAATATTGTGTTACTTTTTTTCTTTGATGCTAATCTTTTATAAGAACTCTTAGTTTGGGGTATAAATTTGTGTTCTTTTACTTCTGATTCACTGCAGGTCAATGAGTGTGTATCAGAATTTAAAAGGGAATATGGACTCCACTGCACTCCCATTTCAACTAAGTCCTGCTGCAGAATCATTCTGGCTTCTTCTACTATAAGAGTTGCCGCTTCCCTTTCAGTTAAATCTTTTCTGCCAGTCACCCAAATAGTTCGCATATTCCGACGCTCTTCAACTGCTTCCTCTTCCTCATCCACTGCCTTTCGGGTACTATACAAGAGGTAGGAAAAGAAATAAATTAATGCATTGATTCATTCATTAATACAAGTATTTATTAAGCATCAATTTGAGCTTTTCTAGGAACTGAAGAAATAGCACTGAACAAGAGGGAAATGTATCTACTCTCATAGCGCTTACATTATAGTTGGGGAAATCAGAAAGTAAACAAACGTTAAAATGCATTCTGTGTCAACTGGTGATAGATAAGAGCTGTGTAAAAAATTGAAGCACAATTGTGACCACCTAGAGGGGTGGGAAAGGGAGGATGGGAGGGAGATGCAAGAGGGAGGAGATATAGGGATATATGTACATGTATAGCTGATTCACTTTGCTATAAAGCAGAAACTAACACACCATTGTAAAGCAATTATACTCCAATAAAGATGTTAAAAAAATGAAGCACCAGAAAGGGATAGGTGGTTCTGCAGTTTTTAAATAGCATCATTAGGGAAGGCCTCACTAAGACAGAGTCTTTAAATGGAAACCTGGAGTTTATTGACAGAATTTGAAAGACAGTTCAGAGTAACTACAAGAGATTCAAAATGAAGAGAGAAAGTTCAGAATTGAGAGACCCAGAGAAGGAGAACCCCATATTTTTCATACAAATTCTGCCCAAATATCTGGCCGACCTCAAAACTATGCAAGTGTGGAGAGACTCCAAGCAGCTAGGTGAAAGTCTAAACAACTGAACAGAGATTTGAGCTATTGCCTACAACAGGAAAAGTTTGAGCTTAGCCAAGCTGACTGACAAAATATCAGTGCTCTTCATAGTAAAATAATAGATTCTACACCCTAAAAGGTCAAACATACGTAACTGAAGTACCATGAAGAGAAGATAAACAGGATGAGGCATAAAAATTATGGAAGCTGGGAAACTTTTGTTTACAACCAAGATAAAATAACAGGGACCAATTTAGCCTCTCACCCAAAACAACTAAAAACTGAGGCTAGGTCATAAAAGACATTGCAGTCTCCATTTTGCTCTCTTTTGGGTCACTCACTCTGGGGGAAGCCAACCATCATGGCAAAAGGATCTCAAGCAGCTCTATGGAGAAGTTCACGTAGAGAAATGAACACCAACCTGCCAGCATGTGTGTGAGGCATCTTTAAAGCAGATCTAAGTCAGCCCTTCAGATGACTACAGTTCTGGCCAACAACTTAACTACAACCTCCTGAGGCGCTCAAACCAGAACTACGAGGAAAGGTACTCCCAAATTCATGACTTGCAAAAACTTTGAGTAAATATATATTTACTAGTTGCTTTTAAGACACTAAGTTCTTAAGTAATTTCTTCCATAGCAAGAGTTAACTAAAATGCCTAGTAAAACTATTGAACTTCAAAGATATAGAAAATATATCTCGGGACTTCCTTGGTGGTGCAGTGGTTAAGAATCTGCCTGTCAATGCAGAGAACACGGGTTCGAGCCCTGGTCTGGGAAGATCCCACATGCCGTGGAGCAACTAAGCCTGTGCACCACAACTACTGAGCCTGTGCTCTAGAGCCCGCGAGCCACAACTACTGAGCCCATGTGCCACAACTACTGAAGCCCACGCACCCTAGAGCCTGTGCTCCGCAACAAGAGAAGCCACTGCAATGAGAAGCCTGTGCACCCTAATGAAGAGTAGCCCCTGCTCACCACAACTAGAGAAAGCCCACACACAGCAACGAAGACCCAATGCAGCCAAAAATAAATAAATAAACAAATAAATGTTAAAAGGAAAGAAAAGAAAAGAACTCTCAAGGCCTACATATTTGGAAGGGCAAAAGAATCACACTCCCGTAAGAATTCTCGAAAACAGCATACAAAGCAAAGAAACAACATTTTCAAAAAACTCAATAAAAGAAAGTATAGACCAAGGATTTCTATCCAGCCAAGGTGTGCTTCAAATATTAAGGTTATGGAAAATCTGTCTGAAACACACAAGAACTTGAAGAATTCTATATTATATAAGCCCTCCTCAAGGAACCTAAAGCTACTAGAGGATAAGTTTCATCCACTCAAGAGAGGAAGGAATACTTCAGAAATAAGAACGATGGTAAGAATCTGAATAACTAAAAATGTAGATTATATTAGTCTTCCAACCCTACCCCCCCACAAGGGTGGAGGCAAAGGTGGAAAATTAATGTATGCAAGTTTTATATTGAGATAAAGTAGAAAGAATGCACTTTGAAAAAGGGAGAGGGAAAAAGAAAGTTAAAGTAAGCTCAATGTCAGTGACTGTTGTTCCAGCAATAGGTAGGAATTACAGGATACAATTAAAATCTTGACAAACCATATAATAAAAAGTACAAAAGCACCCATTAAAACAAAAATATACACCTTTCTAGATTTAAAAATAAAATACCAAAGAATACCCTTGGGTGGAGAAAGAAACAGCAAATATCACATAATACACATAATTATAAAATAATTTGAGAGAATTGAAACCAAACATGTTATTCATATTGATAAATGTGAATGGGATTAAATCATCTATTAAAAAGATCTTCAATTTGTTTCAGAAAGCAAAACACAACTACAACTCAATGTGGTACAAAAAAGCATACCTAAAACAAAGTAATTCAAAAAGGCTAAAAATAAAGGAATGGGCAAAGGAATTCCCAGGCAAAGGGAAACAAGAAGAAAGCAGTGAGGGATATTCCAAGAAGGGTATAATTTAATGCTCAAAACCAAAAGCACAACAAAGATAACTATCAATCAGTCATATTTACTATGAACATTTACACTCTAAATAAGAAGCAACCACATTTGTGAAGCAAACACTGTAAGAGATACAAGGAGACAAAGAGAGAAGTGTACTAACAATTAGTAGACTTTAATAAACCATTCTTATTAAAAGACAGATGAAGTACTGGCAGGGAGGAATAAATAGGAATGAATAAGACTTAATTAACATAATCAAAAAGGTAGATTTTGTGAAAATATCTCAAACATTTTACTTTTATAATAGAGAATACAACTATCTAGTTTGTATTGATCATATATTAGGAAACAAAGAAATTGCCAGTGAATTCCATAAAGTAGAAATGTTATAAACAACATGCTTATATTGCAATGCAATAAACTAAAAATTATTAACAACAAAAAAGAACTTCTACCCAGGCAAAAAAGGGAAAACATGCAAATTCCATAATTCCTAAAAAAAATAATGAAAGCCCTAAATATCAGAATCTATGGTACATTTAAAATAAGAGACCACAGGAAAATTCACAGTACTAAATTCATAGTATTAAAATAAAAACACACAGTATTTTATCAATAAAAATATGAATGTCAACCAATTAAACTCCTAGTTCAACAAAAAGAACTAGAAAAAGTATGACAAAGTAAAACAAAAGAAAGCAGTAGGTAGTAATAAAATTCAAAAAATAGGATTTAATGAGGTAGATTTCTTTAATAGACCTAACTAGTAAAACAAAATACTTGATTTTTTAAAATTTACAAAATAGACTACTAGTTAATCTGATCAAAAAGAAAACAGAAAGCAGAAATTTACAAAATAATAAATCAAAAAAGAGGCATAGCCAATGAAATAGAAGAAATATTTAAAATTCCTAACAGACTAATTTATAGATCGCTATGAAAATATATTTGAAAATCCAGATGAAATAGATAATTTCGTTGGGAAAGAAAGGCTACCAAAATTGACCCCACTAGACATAGAAAGCTTAAAGAGATTAAGTTCTGAAAAAATAAAATAGAGAAGGTGATCAGAGAATTAACCCCATAAAAAGGCACCATCCAAGACTGTTTCATAGGGTAATCATATCAAACCTTTAACCAGTCCCAAAGTACTGAAAATAAGGGAAAATCTTCCTTTTTGTTTTTCATGAAGAAAGTCTGATATGAAAACTTGAGTAAAGACAGTGCAAAATACACATACAAAAACTGTAGACTAATATTATTTATGGATAACAATGCAAAAGTATACTATATTAAATATTAGCAGATAGAATCCAACATCATGTAAAAAAATAATATAACACGACCAAGTGAAATTTATTCTGGAACATAAAACTGATTCAATATAGGAAATCTATTAATATAACATGCTAAGAGATGTAAAGGGGGAGAAACCTATGACTATCTCCATAGATACTGAAAAAGCCTTTAACAAAATTTAAAACCCATTCCTGATAAAAAATATACGAGAAAATTGCAATTAATGGACATTTTCTTAAAATGATTACACACACACACACACACACACACACACACACCCACACACACACCCACCCATAGTCCTGAAGTCAGTATCTTACTAGGGTAGCAGAGGCATTTCCACTAGGACCACAAACAAAGCAAAAATGTCCACTATCTCTATTACTACTGTCTACTACCACTACCTATTAGAGCTATTAGCTAATTCAATTAGACCAAATAAATCAGTTAGATGCACAAGAATTGTTAGGGAAAAAGTAAAATAATTCTATTTGCAAATGATACGACAATATATCTGGAAAATCCTTGAGAATCAATGATAAAAGTAATTTAAACAAAAGTATTCAGAAAATAGCACGATAAAAAAATATAAAACTCAATAGCCTTTACATATTCAAATAATAACCATGTAGAAGACATAGAAGAGAGCCACTAATTAAAAACAGGATAATGATTAAACAGGAATAAATTTAACAAGAAATGTACAAAATTTGTATGAGGAAAACCTGTATGAGGAAAATATTTTAAAACTCCTGAAAAATCAACAAGACTAGATCCAATGCAAAGATATTACCTATCCTTGGGTAGGTTCACTCAACATTATAAAGATTTCAGTTCTATTAAATTTCAATCGAATTCTAATACAATATCAAAAAGCACTTTAAGTTTCATATGGGCAAACATGCAAGAATAGCCAAGAAAATACTGAAAAAACATAAGGTAGAATTTACTCTACCAGACATTAAAACACACTATAAAGCCCTTATAATTAGAAGCATGGTACTGGCTCATTAACTGACAGAAAGAATAGCAAATAGAATAGAAAGTCCAGAAATAGACTTAATTACATATGGATATTTAATATATGATGGTGGCATCTCAAATCACTGGGACAAAGATAAACTTTTTTATAAATGGGAACCATTGAGAAATAAAATTGGATCCAGACTTAACACCATACACAAAATTAAATTCTAAATGAATCAGGAATCCAAATGCAAACTTACAAATACTAGAAGAAAACGTGTGAATTCCTCTTTAACCTCAATATATGAAAAACCTTTCTAACTATGACAATTTAGAAGCAAAAAAAAAAAAAGATTGCTAAAAAATAAATGAAAAGAAAAATAAAAATTCTGCATGGTGAAAACAATGCAATAAAGTCAAAAGACAATTGATAAGTTTTTGAGAAAAATGTATGAAATATACATGTGAAACAAATGGCTAAGAACCCTAATCAGTTTTAAAAAGAAAAGATTCTAAGACTCTTTAAAAAGGAGAGGGTAAAACCCAAAATCTAGTAGAAACATAAGGAAAAGACATAACCAGATAATTCACAAAGATATATTTCTTTAAATAATCCTGAAAATAAGAAAAAATATTCACCATCACGCACATTTAGAGAAATGCACATTAAAATCATACTGAGATACAACTTCTCATCTATCCAACTAGTAAAAATGAAAACCTTTTTGTCAAAGAGAAAAACCAGAGGCTCCAAATGGCATCACTTGTGCTAAAGCCCATGATACCAAGCCTAGATTTAATACATAACCTAAATACAATTTAAACCTTCATCAGAAGTGTAATCTTTTTTTTTTTGAAATATAGTTGATGTACAATAAGAGCTGTATTTTTTTTTTTTTTTTTTTTTTTTTGGTTTAAAGACAAGCTTGTAAGGATTGGCTACTCCAAAGTTCTAAGGAATATAGCTAACTCAAATGCTTTTCAAGATCAAGTTATCCAAGATAATCTTTAGGAAGTAAAAGCTAGTTTAAGTTTGTCCCTTTAATTAAAACAGACAAGTCTTAATATTTGTCAGCATTAATTATATTTTTATTCTACCTAAGCTAACAAATTTGTCGGCAAGAAAAATAACTTGGTATGATGAAATTTTCATTAGTAACCTAAATATAATTGTTTAGAGCAAGTAAATTAAATAAATAAAAGTAGAATAAAAAGATTTTCTAGGTGAACTTTTGAAATAAGTTTTCCAAATCTTTAGCCTGAAACCCTTTTGCTAAGCTTAGGTTAAGTAATGGAAATTTATTGAACATTTAGATCATTCCAAATAAGATAAAATAGGTGAAAGATTAATTACTGAACACAGCTTTATCTACTTTTGGCTTTCTATTGTTTAAAAACTAAAGATAAAATTTGGGATTATTAGTAAGCATGTTTGGTGCTGCCAACTATTGGCACTTGCCATCTACCTCTACAAGGATTAAATCATGAGCTGCTGCAGCTGCTGACCTTCAACACCCCCTGAAAGGAGTTCAGGGTGGAGATCAGGAATGAGGCACTTCATGCTCTGGGAAAAACTGGCAGAAAAGGTCTTCAGATAGATATTTTCAGGAGATTTTATGAGCCCAATTCTTACATTCCTCATATCTAGAAAAGCACTAAAATCATTAACAGTGACGCCTGCTCCTCATGACTAGCAGCAAGCCTCTGCCAAAATGTGTGCTTGGCTGCTCGTACCCCCCTTCACTAAAGTCATATAACACTGACCTTCCCCGCTACCTCTTTGGAGCGGCTTCTCAGAGCTACCTGAAATGCTGTCTCCTGGGCTATAGTTCTCATTTTGCCCCAAATAAAACTTAACTCACAACTCTCACATTGCGCTTTTTTTTTTTTTTTCAGTCAACAGTGCCATGCTAAGAAAGTTTCTATGAGAAAGCACATGTTTCTAGAAGTTACAAAGATTACTTATAATTTTGCCAAGCTTCGGAATGCTAGTGTAAGAGTCCACAACTGTTTAGTTCCTAAATTTTAGCCAGAAATTAAGGTTTTCAAAAGATTAAAAATTCTAATATATGTAATTAAAGCTACAAGAAACAACAAAGGAAACATCTCCATATGCAAGAAAAGCACGATATGCTTTTGGCTAGAAAAGGCATGAGAGACTTCCCTGGCAGCACAGTGGTTAAGAATCTGCCTGCTAATGCAGGAGACACAGGTTCGAGCCCTGGTCCAGGAAGATCCCACATGCCACAGAGCAATTAAGCCCATGTGCCATAACTACTGAGCCTGTGCTCAAGAGTCCATGAGCCACAACTACTGAAGCCCGCAGCCCTAGAGCCCGTGCTCCGCAACAAGAGAAGCCACCGCAATGAGAAGCCTGCACACCGCAACTAAAGAAAGCCCGCGTGCAGCAACAAAGACCCAACGCAGCCAAAAAATAATTAATTAATTAATTAATTTTTTAAAAAAACAACGAAAAGAAAAGGCATGAGGAATGAAGATGCATTTTGTTAAGGGAAATGAGAGTAATTTTGTCTGCACTAGAGCTTCTGGTTATAAAGGGTAAACTAAAGGCATACAAAAATCTTTTCTCTCTTCACTGAAGAGAGAAAAGATTTTACCTTGTGTAATCAAGCTGGCTAAAACTGACTTATTATAAGCATTTTAAAAATTAAGTTTTAATATCAATAGTGTACTTATATAAAACTAGAACTTAATTTTCCTTCATCTGCTAAATAGACAATCGAGTATTGTTTCATATGGACCTGTGATCCTATTTAGTCAAGTGTCCAAACCATTTGATATCTTTGACAAACTTCCCCAAATCAAATTCTGAATGATGTCTTTTGACCACAAACTAACTTTGAAATTTTTCAGAGGCCCCTGGAACATTTCAAAAGATGTTAGGCTTATTTGATATGTTAAATAACATCGGAAGCATTACCAAACAAGAAGTAACATTAAGCCTTCTTTATGTTGTACTTGATTAGGTGTGTAAGTGTTCTAGAAATTGTGTGAAATTCCTAGAAACTTGATATATCCTGGTATAATCCTAACTTATAATTCTAGTCATTATCTTAAAATGGTGTATGACATCCTCTGGGACCCCAATCAGAAATGGGTAACAAGTAAACAATCCTTTTACTGCTATTCACTTACTTTCTAAAATTACTCATCAAAATTGAGGCTCACACTAAAAATATTGAACCTGAGTAACAGGGAAATGACCTAGCTGACTTTCATGTAAAGGCAACAGAATCTATATAAAGATTGTGGCAAGTGTTGATGAGATTCGTTCTACTTCTCCAAAAATGACCCGCTTACTGCCAGACCTGATGTCCTTATAACAGACGACAGTCTGCTCCTGAATCAGAGAAACTAAGATGGGTAAACAATGGCTGTAAATTAAACAAACAGCTGGAGCTGTGGGAAAACCAAGATGGCCTCATGGTTCTTCCTGGCTCCCTGACAAATCTCATTTTTCTGTTTTCCCATTCCTTCACCCACCACAGTATATGTAAGAACAACTATTTGTGTCCCTAAAGGCCTTAGGCTTCCTCCCTCTGGGCCCTTGAAAAACTGTATTCAAGCAGAAAAAGTATTAATTACATAGGACTACATGACCTGAGGAGGATACTCTAATGTTTCTGTTCTTCCAGATTTAAGGAGACCTTTTCTTAAGCTATCTATGACTTAACAACAATTTGGTAAAGTATACCTTTGTGAACAAAGATGAAACATTTTCTCCCCACCTGATCCCTCCAGAATTCAGGAACTCTCAGTGAATATTCTTACTCTCTTAACAATTTATTTGCTTGCATAAGTTCAATAACAATCTGTTCTCCTTATAACAGGATACAATTAGAAACACTGGCTATATTACCAAGGCTTTGACTGGAATGTCATATTTGAGAAAGGTGTGCACAGACTCAGATATGACCAGATAGCTTCAAAGAACTGCTTCAGAACAAAATCAACCAGGTACCTTGCTTACAAGGTTTCAGCAAAGCAGTCTTAAAAAAGGACTTATATGGTCAATCATTATTCTTGCTGTACTTATATAAATAATCAGGCCAAGTTTAATGCAAACAAATTAGTTTTACTATGATTATCTTTGGTTAAAAAAAATATAGGGGTAATTAAAGAGAGAAAAATTATCTTTGCACCTTTGTAGATAGTATTAGATTCTAGTCCTGTTAATTGTCTTTGAGGTTTTATTACATACCTGTAAACTGGACTGGATCCTGAATTCTTCTAGTGTCCTTAAATATCTGGCTACAACTCACCAAATTAATATTTCCAATTTTCTCCCACCCTTCTGATTTGACATCACTAAGAACAAAGGCAGCCTTTGAGCCCTGTCAGAAGGGAGCTTACCAAGTGCTCCTGACCACTGACACTGATGCAAAGTTATGGAAAGCACTGAGCCTTGGGTACATGTCTCACAGCTAAGGACGACCACCTGACATCTGGTCCTACACAACACTGGAGACCCCTGAATCAAAATGATGAGTAAGAAAAGTCACTGATATTGATGTCTACTGCTTTCACCCAAGACACCAGATTCAAGTCTTCTTGCTTTAGTTAAACATGAAACCCTTTCTCCTTTTCTTTCTTAATTTCACTCTGGCATTGGCCTGGAAAGATAACACCCTCATCTGTATCTCCCAGGCCATTACTAAGAAGGGATAAGCTTCAGTATTTAGGATAACTCTATTTTAGGATGGGAGATTCTCTTTCCACATGCACTAAAAACCTGACTGACTCCTGGCTTGAAAAGGTAAATGCAGCAGTCCCTGTGAATAAATCTTTTATCAGTATTCCTTAACAGGAATGGTTTGCATCCCGACAGGTCTTGTCTTTGTCTGTGGTGGTTATCATTCTCCTTGGGCCCATATGAATGCCCATATGGCTGGCACACAACTGTACTAGGCGTCTTAGGTTATCTAACTGTGCCCCTAACTGTTCTAGAAAAGGTCTAACAGGAGGATTCATGATTCAAGAACTGCTTCCTTTGGCAGGGTCTACTTCCCTGATTAGGAGTTAAAACAAAGAAGAATATAATCAGGAACCTTTCCTCAACTCTTAGAGAACATTGCAGATTCCATTGCTAGGGCACTAATTGCCCAACAAAAATACTTAGACTCTCTGGTCACAGTTGCTCTTGATAATAAGATAGCCCTTGATAATCTTTTAGCTGAGCAGGGAAGTGTCTGTGCTATGACCAATACCATCTGTTGTACCTGGATTGACACTTCTGGTGAAGCTGAAACTTAATTATGTAAGATCACTGAGTAAGCCACTTGGCTTAAAAGGGTGACTCCTTCAACAGTGTCTTTGACTGGTTTGGGTCTTGGGGACTATGGCTCTGAAGCACACCCCAAATACTGGGAGTTATCCTATTTATAGCTGTCATAAACATCAGCACATTGGATTCTCTCAAAAGTTTTAAATGCATGTTCACAGCCACTGACCAGCAGAGAAGTGATCTCCCTGAGTGGAACATCAGAAAAGAAATGAGAACAGCCACCTTAAAAATTGTGAACCTGTAACAGGGAAGAACAAAATCTGACTCCATGTTGGATCTGTTTCTTTTACTTAACCTTTGCTTCCTGTTGCTTTTGTGACTATAATCACTAAAAGGATGCTCTTTATAGCTATAAGCATACATAGTGGCGTCCCTTGGGGAACCCTGCCCCTCTGCCTCAATGTTAAACCAAAGTGCCTTCATTCAGCTCACAGGGAAACACCCTGCCCCTGCCCGCCCGGGAATGGCTGCAAGAAAGAAGAAATTAACACATCTCCTCCCAGACGCTGGCCAAACCAGAAGATATTTTGCAAGACTTAGAGCCTTTTTACTTTACTTCCTCACCTCCTCCCCATCTCTGTTCTATAAAAGAAACTAGCATCCAGACCCAGATAAGATGGTACTCTAGGACTCTAGTCTGCCATCTTCTCGGATGCCCAGCTTTCCAAATAAAGTCGCTATTCCTTGCCTCAACACCTCATCTCCTGATTTATTGGTCTATTGTGCAGCAGAACAAGCTTGGACTTGGTAACAAACCTGAAGTCATGGCCTGTGAATATCACAGGAGTTCATCAAAGACGTCATGACCTATGGATAGCACAACAAAGATCAACAAAGCTGCAGAGCAGTAGTTGAGAGCGAAGCTAATGCCTTAAATTTTGATCACATCTCTCAGGCTGAGAGTATGATGAAAAGGAGGGAACTGTTAAAGAGAAAAGCCACAGGCCCCAAATGGCTAAAGCCCATGATACCAAACCTAGATTTAATATCTAACCTAATTGCAGTTTTGACCTTCACCAGAAATGTAATCTTAATCAACCAGTCTAGAATTTCCTGGTCAGCACCAAGAGGTAATCTGTCCATCCTCCCTCCCCACCCCCCTGCACCCCCACCCACCCCCAAGATACAATCTGCATGATAAAACCCCCTTGCCTTTCCCTTTTACCCCCAAAAAGCTGCCCTGGTATAAAAATAATCCTTTCTTTTATTTTGCTAATAGCTCCTTTGCCCTATCCTTCTTCCTACAAAAACCTTCCATCTTTTAGTAAAACCCCTTCTAGTTCCTAGATTGGATGCTGCAATTCATGAATCACCTAATAAAGCTAGTTGGATCTTCAAATTTACTCAGCTGAATTTTGTTTTTTAACAACATCCAACAATGGATTCTACTGGTGAGCTGAGGGGTAATAGACTAGTGAGAGTGTAACTTGGCTAGACCCTTCTGCAGAGCAATTTGGAATCTAATAAATCTATATATATGCACTTACCTTCTGAAATCTCACATCTAGGAATTTACTCTGAAGAAACATCACCAACAATATGAAAATACATATGCACAAGGTAATTCATTACAGATTGTTGGTAATGGCAAGCTATTTGAGACAATCTGAATGTTGGATGGGTTTTCTGGCTTTTACGTACCGGGCACTGAAAGGGTGGCCAGTCTCCAAATACATCAGTTTCTATTCAGAAAACTAACATTAATACAATACTGTATCTAATCTACACACCTTACTCAAAATTTACCAATTGTTCCAAGTATGTCCTTTTTCTAATCCAATCTAGAGTAAGGTGGTACATTTAGTTGTCATGTCTCTTTAGCTTGGTTTAATTGGAATCAGCTCCTCAGTCTTTGTTTCCGTGACCTTGATATTTTTGAAAAGTGCTGGCCAATTATTTTGTAGAATGTCTCTCAATTTAGGTTTGTCTGATGTTTCTCTACAGTTAAATTTACATTAGACATTTTTGATAAAAATATTCCAGGAGTAATGTTGTGTCTTTCTCAGTATGTCACATGAGGAGGCAGATAATGTTGATTTCTCATATTACTATGTTTCATTAATTTTGATCAGTGAAGGTTCTGGGCTTTCAGAAGAATCATAGTCATGGCAATAATAGCTTTAGAATCACACAGAAGAGATTCCAAAATATGTTTACAAATTTTTTCCAATTAAATTTTTAAAAATGTGTACTGACTTCAGATGACTCCCTGGAAGGGTTAAGTATGATATGTGGTATGCTGTTACCACAGAGATACTCCCACATCTGAATTTTTTCACCTCAGGTCTTTTATTACATATTTCTAAGCAACTATGAATATATCCAAAGATTCTGTGAAAATCACAGGCTCCAGAGGAGATCAACACCTTTACAAGTAGGTTTTAAAGCATACTCTATGTAGGTTTCAGCCAGAGGCACACCCCAAAGTGACAAAATCTCCCACCAATGGATCTGCCAATCTGGGGTCACAGGGGATGACCCTGCCCCCACAGCTCCACATTCTCTGCTTGGGTTGCATATGCTTAAGACTCCAAGCAATTTCATCCTTCAAAATCTAGGTAGAGGTAGCTATACAGCTATAGCTATGCTGGCTGTAGTGCATGCTGTACTAGGGACCACTAGTAGGAATCACACCTGCCGTTGCTGCCGAAGTACACGGAGTAGAGCCCATGATGTGAGATGGCACTGCGCAGTGAGGCCCTTTCTTTGACTATGCTCCCATCCCTTCACACATGTTTCAAGTTTCAGAGCATGTGTCAAACCAAAGAGGAAAGAAGCACTGAACTGGAAATGAGATTAATGCTCTAATTTAGGACAAATTTTTAAAACCTGAAAATAAAACTGTTAATACTTGAAACTGCCTAAACAGCTATAGAATCTAGCTAAGATTCCATATAACAGTGAGTTCAAAGAATAGTGGTTGAGAAAATAATTAAGCTATTCCTTGATAATATGCTGAGTCCAGCCCATTCAATGAATTCGTTACACACTTACACACACACACACACACACACACACACACACACACACACACATCAAGAAGTCCTCTTCTCATAAACTGTTTTTGAGGGACTAGTATTCCAAAGAATATTCAAGAAGAGTATATTTTAAAGTTTTCTTGCCTGAAGAAAATCTAAGATGAGTCCTGGATATATACTGAGAACTAAAATCCATCAAAGCAGAAACATTGGTAACTTAACTTCACTCAAACTTTCTAGGAGAGAGTTATGATACATTTAGAAGTGTCTTTAAAGTCATAAACTATATTTTAAACATACAAAAAAAGAAAAAAGTAATCCTCAAGGGGAAAAGGAGCCACATTTTCTTCCACTTATACCAAATATGGCACGATATTATCTAAGGGAAAAATATTTTAGTATATTATCTATTATTTACAAATTGACCTGTTTTCATTTAATAACATATGTAGACAAGGGGTTTTTTCTTACCTTTTGAAAGGCACAGCATTTTTCAGAACACTTTCCACGTCAGCAACATCTGCTCTGGCAAGATCGGCCACAGTAAGAAAGCCAGAAGCATAGAGGAATCTGGCTCTCTGTGCATTAAGTAAGGATACCCGGACCAGGTCACACAGCTCCCTCTGGATGCCAAATGTAAGACGCTTCTGAAACTGGGACAGTAGTAGTTCCATGTTGTGCCAGCCCAGGCGGTTGGAAAACACTGTAATCATCCCTAGAATATTCATATAATATTTATTGAAATAAAAATTCTTTCTAGACCAATTCTCCGTTTCTTGAGATGTATTTTTATTTCACTGCTGTTGTTATTTTTTCTGCAGAATTATAAAGTTTAACAGGCCCAAGGTATAAAATAATAGGAGAGCAGACATCTTTAAGGGCCTAGCTAATTGGCTAGACACATTAAATATCATCTCATTTTTTCTTAATCATGAACTTGCATTTGAAAAAATTGAGGCAGAGCACATAAACACAAAACAAACAAAAAGCCCTCACTAGTTTGCCTCTCTCTCTCTATTTTTTTCCTTACTTTCTTTAAAGAAGAAAGAACTCTTAAAACAGGTAAAGAACTCTTTTCACCTAGAGGAAAACAAGAGAGCTAATTTAAATTGTCAAGTGCTGAGAGGATTATTTACAAAGAGTGAAAGTCCCATTGATAATTTCATAAAAAAAAAAAAAAAGGTTGCCCAGCTTGATAGCTATACCCTCTTGAAATAAAGAGGCCAGAGTAGCCAAGTCTCAAGTCATTAAGAAAATCACTTCCCTACAAGAACATTAACCCTAGAGGTAATCTGAGATCTTTGATGCCAGTGAGTTGAAGGGTAAGTCTCTCCCTTCTTACTACCCTCTCCCGGCATCTTTCCCTCGGTAATCTCTCATGCACACAATTTCACAAGGAAACTTCTTACACATGTAAACACACTCTCCAGCAGCCTAGGATTTCCCTCCTAAGGGCTTAAGGATTTCTTGGTAAAATCAGACCTAGAACTTCCCTTGTTTGCCTAGCTTAGAAGATAAGAGTTTAATTTTATTAAGAAAGACCAGTATTTCCTTAGAGAACAGATATTTAAAACAATGAGACAGAAGTCCAGAAAGCCCTCTCCACTTGCCATCTTCCACAATAACAAGTATTAATCAATAACTTGATGAAAAAATGAAGACCAGTGAGAACTGTGTCTGTTTCTTCTTACAATATGCTCCCCCACCAAAAAAAAAAAGACAGAAAAACAGAAAGAAGAGCGATGGTCAGCAGGTTGCTAGGGAATGGAAGGGGACCAAGATCCAGACACTCAGCCAGCTGCCAGTCTTCTGTAGCAGGGTAACTGAGCCCACAGGAGTCATAGTTTTGGGTGTTTTGATGATGACAGGAACTATATAAAATTACGGCTTAACATGATCCCCTCACTTTTAGAGAAACCTACAGTAAAATGGAATTTGAAAAAAAGTAATCTTAACTTGACCTCAAACCACAGAGTCTTAAATAAATGTGGGAACACTTGTTTAACTGACCTGCATAAACAGCAGCCGACTGTTGTAACGATTGAATCTGTCCACGACTGCATCCATATTTCTGATTAATTTCCTTTAAGGGAACTTCACTGATTAAATCTAATAGCACAAGACTGGTAAAAAACCTAGAAAGTAAATTACCAAAAGTATGGTAAGAGGTCACTTATGTCTACTATGAAAGTACAATGTATGTTCAGAAACAAGAAAGAACCAAAAAAGGTAAGAGGGTGAGAAGGTGAGAAGATTCCTAATAGGATATAGGATTAGTTGACAAAGAGCTCAATGTTTGTAAATTCTAACATACGTTAGTACTATAGCAAAAAACTAATATCTGTATAACAAAAAGATTTTGTTCATATTTCAATAATGCTAACTAATTTTAAGAAATGAGACTGGGTTCAAGAAATATGATGGCACAAAAATTTTAAAGAACACTTGATACACAATTATATCACCTAATCATATTTCAATCAAAATTTGGTTATAAAGAAGTTTTGATGTGAAAGGCAATTGTGCCACAAATAAGCCAAGTATATAATCCTTACAAAATTTACACTTGACTATGATGTAAATAATATGAGACTAATGCTTTAAGAAAAATAATTTTATTATATTTCAAAGAAGCTAAAGCCTGTACAATTTCCCCATCTGAATCTTTTAATTGGCTCTTCCCTACTGGTAACAAATCAATTCAAAGGATGATACAAACCATATCCTCAAATGGAGCCACACTAAGTTGGCAATTCTGATCATATCTTCTTTAAGGGAAGAAAGTAATTAAGAGTTCTACTTTAAAAAGTCTTGATATATAGTGGCTTCTTATAAGCTACAAAGAAGAAACTAAAATATCAATAAATTCAGTAAATACAAGAAGTTGAAAATTTTTACTATATTCAGCCAAAACTTTTATTTTAATGACAATGAAAGTGATTACAATAAACTGAACATCTACTGTATATCCAATACTGTGTTAAAAACTGGATAGTCCAGGCTCCTTGATATTTACCTTTTATGGATGGCCATTTGTCGGTGCTGTTTCTCAGTTCTGGCTGCTACTTTTCCTTTCACACAGCGAGCCAAGAACCCTTCTTCAACTCCCACTAGCTCTGCCACCCGTTTCATAGAAGCTGGCAACTTCTCCCATAAACAGAAAAATCGATACCAATCAATAGTAGTCCAATCCTCAAACACAGGTGTAACCTAAAGGGAAGAAGCATCATTCATTACCTAAAACTACTGCATTACAAAAGGGACAAAATCGTAAACATATACCTCATGTTAAAAACAAAGGCCTCATGGGCTTCCCTGGTGGTGCAGTGGTTGAGAGTCCACCTGTCGATGTAGGGGACACAGGTTCGTGCCCTGGTCTGGGAAGATCCCACATGCCGCGGCACGGCTGGGCCCATGAGCCATGGCCGCTGAGTCTGCGTGTCCGGAGCCTGTGCTCCGCAACGGGAGAGGCCACAACAGTGAGAGGCCCGCGTACCGAAAAAACAAACAAACAAACCAACAAAGTCTTCAGTATTTGGAAAAATTTCTAAATATGATAATGCCTCACTTATATGGAAACTTCATTTAATCACAAACAACTCACTGACAAGAGAAAAGAAGAGACCACTAAGCACACAAGCTGGATTTTACAGAATCCAAGGACTTTAATCATAGACACTTTTAATCTCGGTATTCTGATGTTAAATACAATCTTAAGTATTTTGTATGACTTCTAAGAAAATACAGGGAGGGGAAAGAGGAATCAATATTCACAATTGCTATAATATATTTATTATCTGAAGTGTCCAGTATTCAACAACAACAAAAAAAAACAATGAGACATTCAAAGAAACAGAAACATGTGTCCCAAACACAGGGGAAAAAGCAGGCAAAAGAAACACCTTTGAGGGGTTCCAGATGTCAGAAATATCTGCAAAGACTTCAAAGAGACATTAAAAGTATGGTCAAAGAACAGCAACAACAAAAAAAAACATGCTTAATAATGTAAAGGAAAGTATGATGACAATGTCTCATCAAGTAGGGAATATGAATAAAGAGAAATGATTAAAAAAAAAGAGCCAAATGGAAATTCTAGAGTTAAAAAATACAACTGAAATGAACTATTAACTATAGAGCTCAACAGTAGATGCAAGCTGGCAGAATAAAGAATCAGCAAACATGAAGATAGATCCATCAAGATTATGTAATCTGAGAGGTGAGAAAAAAGGAAAAAAAAAATCAACAGAGCCTCAGAGAAATGTGGGAAGCATTAAAGTGTACCAACACATGCATAATGAGAGTACCAGAAGAAGACAGAAAGGAACAGAAAGAACATTTGAAGAAATTATGGCTAAAACCTTTCCAAATTTAACGGAAAACTTTACATATGCCAGAGACTAAAAGTGAACTCCAACTAGGAAAGCTCAAAAAGACCCACACCCTGATGCATCAGAGTCAAAATGTAAAATACCAAGTGAAAATCATGAAAGCAGCAAAAGAAAAACAATGCATCATATACAAGGGAAACCAAAAAAAATTAAGAGCCGACTTCTCATCAAAAACAATGGAGGACAGGGCTTCCCTGGTGGCGCAGTGGTTGAGAGTCCACCTGCCGATGCAGGGGACATGGGTTCGTGCCCCAGTCCGGGAGGATCCCACATGCCACAGAGCGGCTGGGCCCATGAGCCATGGCCGCTGAACCTGCGCGTCCGGAGCCTGTGCTCCGCAACAGGAGAGGCCACAACAGTGAGAGGCCCGCATACTGCAAAAAAAGAAAAAAAACAATGGAGGACAGAATGCTGTGAAACAACGTGTTCAAACTGCTGAAAGAAAAGAAAAGTCAACAAAGAATCTTATATAAAGGAAAACTAACTTTATAAAATAAAGGCATAACAAAGACATTCCCAGATAAACACAAAATTTGTTGCTAGCAGATCTGCCTACAAGAACTACTAAAGAAAAGTTCTTCTGGTTGAAAGAGAGTGACCCAAAACAGTATATTAATTCCACACAGAAAAACAAGGAGTGCCAACAAAGGTAATTGCATGGGTACTTGTAAAGACAGTATTATTGCATATTTCCCCTCTTTTCTTCTCTTGACTGACTTTAAAAAGCAACTGTACAAAACAGTATGTATAAAACATATAAAAATACAAAATGTTTGACAATAATAGCCCAAAGGAGGCAGATGGGAGCAAAGCTATATTGAAGTAGGAAATAACAAGAGAGAGTAACTAAATCCATAGAAACAAAAAAAGGGAAGCACAAATCTTAAATAAAAATGTAAATATAACAAATTTTATATGTATACATTTGCTCTCCTTTCTACTCTCAGCTTCTTTAAAGACATAAAATTGTATAAAATAACAATTATAACAATGTATTGTTGGGTTTGTAACACATGTAGATTAGATGTAACATGTATAACACTAATAGCACCAAAAAGAAAAAAAAAAAGGAATAGGAATACAGCTATACAAGAATATTGTTTCTATATCTCAATGGGATTAAGTAAGTATAAATTTTAAGCTGTATATGCTAACCCCTTGAGTAATTACTGGGAAAATAACTTCAAAAAATATAGAGAAAAAGTAAAGAAATTTAAATGTTATACTAGAAAGTTTTGCTTAATTCAAAAGAAATCAGTAAAAGTACAAGAGAACAAAAGAAGACGTGAGATATATAGAAAACAGACAAAATGTGGAAGATGTAAATCCAACTACATCAATAGTAACATGAAATGCAAATGGACTAAATAATCTATCAAAGACAGAGATCGACAGATTGGATAAGAAAAAAACCAGAATCCAACTATATGCTGTCTATAAGAGACACATTACAGATTCAAAAATACAACAGGTCAAAAGTAAAAGGAAGTGAAAATATGCAAGCCACAACTATAACAAAGCCAGAGTAACTAGACTAATATCAGATAAAATAGACTTCTAAAAAAAAGTTCACAGAAGAGGAATATTTTATAATGACAACAGGACCCATCCAACAAACAAACATAACAACTGTAAATACATACAGGGTTCTGAAACACATGAACAAAACTTGACAGAAATGAAGAAACAGACAATTCAAAAATAAGAGTTGAAGATTTAAATACCCTCACTTTCAACAGTGGAAAGAAGAACTAAGAAGATCAACAGGAAATAGAAGGTGAAAACGATACAGTAAATCAACTAGACCTAACAGACATCTGTAGAACTTCAACCAGCAACAGCAGAATGCACATTCTTCTTGAGGCCACATAGAACATTTTCCAGGACAGACCATCTACTAGGCAATAAAACAAGCCTCAATAAATGTAAAAGGATTGAAATCATGTGAAATATGTTTTCTGACAATGGAATGAAATTAAAAATAAATTTTAAAAAATTTTGGAAATTCACAATGTAGAAATTAAACAAGATGCTACTAAATAACAATGGGTCAGAGAAGAAATCACAATTGAAATTAAAAACTACCTTGAAACAGATGAAGATAAAAAATGAAAACATAAAATACCAAAATTTATGGGATACAGTGAAAGTAGTGCTTTGAAAGAAATTTATAGTTATAAATGCCTATACTAAAAAAGAATAAAGATCTAAAATCAATATCCTAATCTTCCACCTTAAGACACTGCAAATTGAAGGGCAAAGGAAAGCCAAAGCAAGAAGGAAAAAAAAAAAAACTATAAAGAGCAGAAATTAATGAAACAGAGTAAAAAATAACAGAGAAAATCAACCTACCCAAAATAGGTTCTGTTAAAAGGTAAACTGAAACACATTAAAATTTTCAAGAGTTTATTTGAGCACGCACCAATTAGAATTGGGCAGTGCCAAACCAAAGGCAGTTAGGAGTCCTCTAATGACAGGAGCTAGGGGCAAAGTTTTTAAAGAGAAGATGCTGAAGAAAATCAAAGCAATTACAGGACTGGTTATAGCTTCAGCAGTTGCCTTATTTGGGAGAACATAGTTGGCTTTTTGTGATTGGTTGTTCTCAAGTTTCACTTTCTTGGATTCAAGTGCATTGACTAAGGCTTAAGTTCTTGTTTGCTTACATAAGCTGCTAAGACAGGCTTCCTTATTTAAGTATTGTTAACAGTTCTTTGAAACAATACTGAAACCTTTAGCTAGATTGATCAAGAAAAAGAGAGAATACTCAAATTACTAAAATCAGGAATGGAAGAGGGGACACTACTACTGCCTTATAGAAATAAAAAGAATCATAAAAAAATACTATGAACAATTGAATACCAACAAACTAGATAACCTAGATGAAATGGACAAATTCCTGGAAACATACCAACTACCAAAACTGATTCAAGAAAAAATAGAAAATCTAAATAGACCTAAAACAAGAATAGAGACTGAATTAGTAATCAAAAAATGTACTCCAAAGAAATGTCTAAGCCCAAATGGCTTGACTGGTGAAATCTATTACCAAATGTTTAAATAATTAACAGCAATCCTTCACAATTTCTTCCAAAAAGAGAGAGGAACACTTCCTAATTCATTCACTACCTCAAAACCACACAAAATCATCATGAGAGTAAAGAACTACAGACCAATGTGTCTTAAGAATGTAGATGCAACAATCCTCAACAAAATACCAGCAAACCAAATCTAGCAACATGTAAATAGTACTATACAACATGATCAAGTGAGATTTACCCAGAAAATTCAAGATTAATATCATATCTGAAAATCAAATAATGTAATATCAATAGAATAATGGACAAAAATCCCATGATGATCTCAATAGATGCAGAAAAAGCACGTCACAAAATCTAACACCTTTTTGTGATTAAAAAAATTCAACAATCTAGGAATAGAAGGTAAATTCCTCAACCTGATAAAGGCTATGTGCAAAAAATCCACAGCTAACATCATACTTGATGGTGAAAGCCTGAACACTTTCCCTCTAAGATCAGGAACAAGACAAAGATGTCTGCTCTCACTATCTCTATTCGTATTTAACTAGAGATTCCAGACAGGTCAAGAAAAAGAAATAAAATTCATCTATAGTGGAAAGGAAGAAGCAAAACTACCTCTATTTGCAAATGATATGAACTTGTATATAGAAAATCCTAAGGAATCCACCAAAATACTATTAAAATTAATGAACAAGTTTAATAGGCTGCAGCATACAAGATCAAAATATTAAAAAATTGTTCATACATTTCAATAAACAATCTGAAAAGAAAATTAACAAAGGAATTCCATTTACAATAGCATTAAAAACAATAAAATGTTTAAGAATAAGTTTAACAAAAGACATATAAAACTTGTACTCTGAAAACTATAAAAACTGTTGAAAGAAATTAAAGACCTACACAAATGTGAAGACAGCCATGTACACTAACTGGAAGACTTAACATTGTTAATTGTCATCAAAATTAAAAATCTTTGTGCTTCAAAAGACATAATCAAAAACTTGAAAAGACATCCCACAGAATGCAAGAAAATATTTCCATATCATATATCTCATAAGAGACTTGTATCCAGAATATATAAAGAACTCTTACAACTCAATAATAAAATGATAAATAACCCAATTTAAAAATGGGCAAAGGATCTGAGTAGATATTTTTCTAAGGAAGATAGATATTCATGTGGTCAAGAAACAGATGGAAAGGTGTTCAACGTCACTACCCATTAGGGAAATACAAATTCAAACTATAATGAGATAGCACTTCAAGCCCATAAGGATATACTTAAAAAGACAGATAAAAACAAGCATTGGAGAGATGTGGAGAAATGTGAACCCTTGTACATTGCTTATGGTAATGTAAAATTATGCAGCTGCTTTTTAGGACTTTGGAAGCTCCTCAAAATGTTAAAATTAGAGTTACCATATGATCCAGCAGTTCTAATTCTAGAAATATACCTAAGAGAATCCAAAACATATGTCCACGAAAACTTGAATATGAATGTTAACAGCAGCATTACTCATAATAGTCAAAAAGTAAAAACATATCAAATGTCCATCATTTTGATGAATGGATAAAGATGTAGTACATCTCTACAATGAAATATTATTCTGCAATATAAAGGACTTAAGAACTGATACATGATAAAACATGGATGAACCTTGAAAACATTATGCTAAGTGAAAGAAACCAGCCATAAAAGACCACATATTATATAATTCCATTTATATGAATAAGAATAGAATAGAAAGTCTATAGAAAAACAGAAATCACACTGGTGGTTGCTCAGGGGTAGGGGAAGATGAGGAGGTTGAAGGAAAATGGGGAGTGACTGCTAATGGGTACAGGGTTTCTTTCTGAGATGATGAAAATGTTCTGAAATTAGATGTTGATGACTGCACAACTCTGTGAACATACTAAAAATCATTGACTTGTACACCTTAAATTATATACTATGTGAATTGTATTGCAACACAGCTATTTAAAGAAAACTCAAATTCCCTATGAGAAAATTTTCAGAACACTCCTGAAAGCCCCAAAGTAGACTCAAAGAAATAGAAAAACATCTCTTTTCATAAATAAGACCAATCAAATTAAAAAGGATGTCAGTCAGTTCTCCTCCATGTTAATGTATAAATTTAACAATACCAATGAAAATACCAAGTTAATTCTAAGCGATATATGAAAAGGGAGGTAAGCAAGAATACCTATGAACACTAAAAAAGGAGAGCAATGAAACTAACCCTACTAGATAATACAACAAAAGCTTTTAATTAAAACAGAGGTAGTAGTGTACATATTGGTAAAATTGGTCTGTTGTCAGGTCAACAAATGAAATAGAAATATACCCAACAACAAATGGAAATTAGAAATGCGTCTAAACACAAATGCAAATTAGTACATAAAAATTGGAGAAAAAAGTTAAATGAAAGCTGAAGAAAATTTTTCAGTCACTGTGTGTAAACAAATCTTTTTAATAAATAAAGATGTGACTACAGATAGCCATTATGAAAAAAGATAAAATTGAAGAACCATATATTAGAATAAACTCTAAATGGAATAGAGCGCAAAAGAGAGGGACTACAATCATATAATTACTTGAAGAAAATGTGAGAGAATTTATAATCTCAGAACAAGAAAAGCATTTCTCACTGATTCTAAAGTTCAAAATTCAACTACATTTTTTTTTAAATGCTATACAAAACACACAATAAACAAAGTCAAAAGCCAAGTGAAAAACTAGGAGAAAAATATTTATACCACAAAGAACTACTCTCCCTAATATATGTAAAAGAATTGTTAAAACTTAAGAAAAAGACCAAAAATACAATAGAAAAATGTGCAAAAGACATGGACAACTCATAGAAAATAAAAGAATACTACCTTAAACATATAGAAAAAATGTTCAAATTTATTCATAATAAAAAGTGTAAATTAAAAGTACACTCAAAAATATAAAAGCTTGACAATATAATTTTATTTATGAGGTTGTGGGAAAATAACCACTCTCATATAGCACTGGTAAAACTGGAAAATGATATAAATGCTATAGAGGGCAATGCAAAACCAAAATCACCTATGTCTTTACACTTGACCCAGCAATCATACTTCTAGGATTCTTTTGCAAAGATACACCTCCATCAAAACTAAACTAAACAATAATATATGCCAAAGTTACTCACTGCAGCATCATTTGCCATACCAAAATACTGGGAACAACTCAAATATCCATCAGAGAACTGACTGAATAAACAATGGATTATCCACATACACAATGGGGTTATACAGATATAAAAAGAATAAAAATCCCATGAGCTGACAAAGAGTGATTTCCAAGATATATTAGATATATTGTTAAAGGGGAAAAAGAGGTACAAAGTAATGTATATAGAATACTATCCTCTGAATAAGAAAGGTAAAGTGAGACTGTATCTAAGCACTTGCTAATATTTATTAGCACTTGCTAATATTTATACAATGAAAAAGACATACACCAGAAACTAATGAAAACAATTATCTATGAAGGTAAGAGGAAACGGCATGCAGAGCATTGACATATAGCTGCCAGACTTCACTGGGTATTCCTTTTTATATAGTTCTGACTTTTGAATCACATAAATGTTTTAAATATTCAAAAAACAAAATAGTACATGCAAACTTAAATGTTTTATTTAAAAAAATAAATGTACATTAACTTGGCAATTTTTTGAGATAGGGTTAAGGTCTTTTGAGTGTGAGTCTATTGATTAGAATTTACCATGGCTTTCTTATGTAAACCATACTCACAATACATTGTCTCATAAATCCAGTTACTCTTTTGGTCAAGTGAAATTAGACATTAAAGAAAATTGCAAAATACTCTGTGAACAGTATCCTTCTAGTTGTTTTCCCATATAGATTATAATTTTTTTTCAGAGCTTTACAGAAGTCTCACTCACATGTTTTATCAGCAATTATTTTAGTAACTTGCATTAAATCTAATTTTCATAGAAGGAAACTGGCAGTCTGACTCTAGAGCCCATAATCATAACCAATGTAAAATAAATGAGACTTATTTATAAGGCCATGCCAGATAACTGGTAAGACCAGCTTTGAGATTCTTCTTAGACACATTCTCAGGCACAGAAGTTTGAACACATTATCACCCACGTAGTACACATGTTCACTGGAAGGGGGGACGGAGGGAAGGCCCTGTCCAGAAATTTCTCCTCTGCTCGCCTCTATATAGTGTTTTTATTGAAATACATTTCTTGATAAGCCTTCCTAATTCTTATAATTTCAAATTTACCCCCCACTCTCTTGCCTATCAAAACACATGCATTTGCTCTTTCCCCCTTCCCAACTTTATTGAGGCATAATTGACAAATGAAATTGCATATATTTAAGGTGTACAATATACTGATTTGACATATGTATTCACTGTGAAATGATTACCACAATCAAGTTAATTAGCACATCTATCACCTCACATAGTTACCACTGTGTGCATGTGTGTGGTGAGATTCTCTCCGTAAGCAAATTCCAAGTATACAATACAGTATTATTAGCTAAAATCACTATGCTGTACATTAAATTCCCAGAACTTATTCATCTTACACAGGCATACATTGGGGATATTCTGGGTTCAGTTCAAAACATTACAATAGAGGGAAGAGGGGGAAGATGGCGGAAGAGTAAGACGTGGAGATCACCTTCCTCCCAACAGATACATCAGAAATACAACTACACGTGGAACAACTCCTACAGAACACCCACTGAACGCTGGCAGAAGACCTCAGACCTCCCAAAAGGCAAGAAACTCCCCACGTACCTGGGTAGGCCAAAAGAAAAAAGAATAAACAGAGACAAAAGAATAGGAAAGGGACCTGCACCAGTGGGAGGGAGCTGTGAAGGAGGAAAGGTTTCCACACACTAGGAAGCCCCTTCAGGGGCAGAGACTGCGGGTGGTGGAGTGGGGAAGCTTCGGAGCCACGGAGGAGAGCACAGCAAAAGGGGTGCAGAGGGCAAAGCGGAGAGATTCCCGCACAGAGGATCGGTGCCGACTGGCACTCACTAGCCCGAGAGGCTTGTCTGCTCACCCGCCGGGCAGGCGGGGCTGGGAGCTGAGGCTAGGGCTTGGCTAGGACTGGCGGCGTGAACACAGCCTGAAGGGGTTACTGCACCACGGCTAGCTGGGAGGGAGTCCGGGGAAAAGTCTGGACCTGCCAAAGAGGCAAGAGACTTTTTCTTCCCTCTTTGCTTCCTGGTGTGCGAGGAGAGGGGATTAAGAGCACTGCTTAAAGGAGCTCCAGAGACGGGCGCGAGCCGTGGCTAGCAGCGCAGACCCCAGAGACGGGCATGAGAGACGCTAAGGCTGCGGCTGCCGCCACCAAGAAGCCTGTGTGCGAGCGCAGGTCACTATCCACACCTCCCTTCCGGGGAACCTGTGCAGCCCGCCACTGACAGGGTCCCGGGATTCAGGGACAACTTCCCGGGAGAAAGCACGGCGCACCTCAGGCTGGTGCCACGTCCCGACGGCCTCTGCCACCTCAGGCTCGCCCCGCATCGTGCCCCTCCCTCCCCCCGGCCTGAGTGAGCCAAAGCCCCCGAATCAGCGGCTCCTTTAACCCTGTCCTGTCTGAGCGAAGAACAGACGCCCTCCGGCGACCTACACGCATAAGCGGGGCCAAATCCAAAGCTGAACCCCGGGAGCTGTGCGAACAAAGAGAAAGGGAAATCTCTCCCAGCAGCCTCAGGAGCAGTGGATTGAATCTCTACAATCAACCTGATGTACCCTGCATCTGTGGAATACCTGAATAGACAACGAATCATCCCAAATTCAGGAGGTGGACTTTGAGAGCAAGATTTATTATTTTTTCCCCTTTTCCTCTTTTTGTGAGTGTGTATGCGTATGCTTCTGTGTGAGATTTTGTCTGTATAGCTTTGCTTTCACCATTTTTCCTAGGGGTCTATCTGTCCATTTTTTCTTTTGTTTTTTTACTTAAAAAAATTTTTTTTCTTCATTAATTATTTTTTATTTTAATAACTTTATTTTATTTAATCTTAGTTTAGTTTATTTTATTTTATCCTCTTTCTTTCTTTCTACTTTTTCTCCCTTTTATTCTGAGCCGTGTGGATGAAAGGCTCTTGGTGCTGCAGCCAGGAGTCAGTGCTGTGCCCCTGAGGTGGGAGAGCCAAGTTCAGGTCACTGGTCCACAAGACACCTCCCAGCTCCACGTAATATCAAATGGTGAAAATCTCCCAGAGATCTCCATCTCAACACCAACACCCAGCTTCACTCAACGACCAGCAAGCTACAGTGCTGGACACCCTATGCCAAACAACTAGCAAAACAGGAACACAACCCCACCCATTAGCAGAGAGGCTGCCTAAAATCATAAGTCCACAGACACCCCAAAACACACCACCAGACGTGGACCTCCCCACCAGAAAGACAAGATCCAGCCTCATCCACCACAACACAGGCACTAGTCCCCTCCACCAGGAAGCCTACACAGCCCACTAAAACAACTTTAGCCACTGGGGAAAGACACCAAAAACAACAGGAACTACGAACCTGCAGCCTGCAAAAAGGAGACCCCAAACACAGTAAGATAAGCAAAATGAGAAGACAGAAAAACACACAGCAGATGAAGGAGCAAGATAAAAACCCACCAGACCTAACAAATGAAGAGGAAATAGGCAGTCTACCTGAAAAAGAATTCAGAATAATGATAGTAAAGATGATCCAAAATCTTGGAAATAGAATAGAGAAAATGCAAGAAACATTTAACGAGGACCTAGAAGAACTAAAGATGAAACGAGCAATGATGAACAACACAATAAATGAAATTAAAACTACTCTAGAAGGGATCAATAGCAGAATAACTGAGGCAGAAGAACGGATAAGTGACCTGGAAGATAAAATAATGGAAATAACTACTGCAGAGCAGAATAAAGAAAAAAGAATGAAAAGAACTGAGGACAGTCTCAGAGACCTCGGACAACATTAAATGCACCAACATTCGAATTATAGGGGTTCCAGAAGAAGAAGAGAAAAAGAAAGGAACTGAGAAAACATTTGAAGAGATTATATAGAAAACTTCCCTAATATGGGAAAGGAAATAATTAATCAACTCCAGGAAGCACAGAGAGTCCCATACAGGATAAATCAAAGGAGAAACACGCCAAAAAACATATTAATCAGGCTATCAAAAATTAAATACAAAGAAAATATGTTAAAAGCAGCAAGGAAAAAACAACAAATAACACACAAGGGAATCACATAAGGTTAAGAGCTGATCTTTCAGCAGAAACTCTGCAAGCCAGAAGGGACTGGCAGGACATATTTAAAGTGATGAAGGAGACAAACCTACAATCAAGATTACTCTACCCAGCAAGGATCTCATTCAGATTTGATGGAGAAATTAAAACCTTTACAGACAAGCAAAAGCTGAGAGAGTTCAGCACCACCAAACCAGCTTTACAACAAATGCTAAAGGATCTTCTCTAGGCAAGAAACACAAGAGAAGGAAAAGACCTACAATAACAAACCCAAAACAATTAAGAAAATGGGAATAGGAACATACATATTGATAATTACCTTAAATGTAAATGGATTAAATGCTCCCACCAAACACAGACTGGCTGAATGGATACAAAAACAAGACCCATATATATGCTGTCTACTAGAGACGCACTTCAGACCTAGGGACACATACAGACTGAAAGTGAGGGGATGGAAAAAGATATTCCATGCAAATGGGAACCAAAAGAAAGCTGGAGTAGCAATTCTCACATCAGACAAAATAGACTTTAAAATAAAGACTATTACAAGAGACAAAGAAGGACACTACATAATGATCAAAGGATCGATCCAAGAAGAAGATATAACAATTGTAAATATTTATGCACCCAATATAGGAGCACCTCAATACATAAGGCAAATACTAACAGCCATAAAAGGAGAAATCAACAGTAACACATTCATAGTAGGGGATTTTAACACCCCACTTTCACCAATGGACAGATCATCCAAAATGAAAATAAATAAGGAAACACAAGCTTTAAATGATACATTAAACAAGATGGACTTAATTGATATTTATAGGACATTCCATCCAAAAGCAACAGAATACACATTTTTCTCAAGTGCTCATGGAACATTCTCCAGGATAGATCATATCTTGGGCCACAAATCAAGCCTTGGTAAATTTAAGAAAATTGAAATTGTATCAAGTATCTTTTCCGACCACAACGCTATGAGATTAGATATCAATTACAGAAAAAGTTCTGTAAAAAATACAAACACGTGGAGGCTAAACAATTCACTACTTAATAACGAAGTGATCACTGAAGAAATCAAAGAGGAAATCAAAAAATACCTAGAGACAAATGACAGTGGAGACACGACAACCCAAACCCTATGGGATGCAGCAAAAGCAGTTCTAAGAGGGAAGTTTATAGCAATACAATCCTACCTTAAGAAACAGGAAACATCTCGAATAAACAATCTAACCTTGCACCTAAAGCAATTAGAGAAAGAAGAACAAAAAAACCCCAAAGTTAGTAGAAGGAAAGAAATCATAAAGATCAGATCAGAAATAAATGAAAAAGAAATGAAGGAAACAATAGCAAAGATCAACAAAACTAAAAGCTGGTTCTTTGAGAAGATAAACAAAATTGATAAACCATTAGCCAGACTCATCAAAAGGGAGAAGACTCAAATCAATAGATTTAAAAATGAAAAAGGAGAAGTAACAACTGACATTGCAGAAATACAAAATCATGAGAGATTACTACAAGCAACTATATGCCAATAAAATGGACAACCTGGAAGAAATGGACAAATTCTTAGAAATGGACAACCTGCCAAGACTGAATCAGGAAGAAACAGAAAATATGAACAGACCAATCACAAGCACTGAAATTGAAACTGTGATTAAAAATCTTCCAACAAACAAAAGCCCAGGACCAGATGGCTTCACAGGTGAATTCCATCAAACATTTAGAGAAGAGCTAACACCTATCCTTCTCAAACTCTTCCAAAATATAGCAGAGGGAGGAACACTCCTAAACTCATTCTCCAAGGCCACCATCACCCTGATACCAAAACCAGACAAGGATGTCACAAAGGAAGAAAACTACAGGCCAATATCACTGATGAACATAGATGCAAAAATCCTCAACAAAATACTAGCAAACAGAATCCAACAGCACATTAAAAGGATCATACACCATGATCAAGTGGGGTTTATTCCAGGAATGCAAGGATTCTTCAATATACGCAAATCAATCAATGTGATACACCATATTAACAAATTGAAGGAGAAAAACCATGTGGTCATCTCAATAGATGCAGAAAAAACTTTTGACAAAATTCAACACCCATTTATCATAAAAACCCTCCAGAAAGTAGGCAGAGAGGGAAATTTCCTCAACATAATAAAGGCCATATATGACAAACCCACAGCCAACATCATCCTCAATGGTGAAAAACTGAAAGCATTTCCACTAAGATCAGGAAAAAGACAAGGTTGCCCACTCTCACCACTCTTATTCAACATAGTTTTGGAAGTTTTAGCCACAGCAATCAGAGAAGAAAAGGAAATAAAAGTAATCCAAATCGGAAAAGAAGAAGTAAAGCTGTCACTGTTTGCAGATGACATGATACTATATATAGAGAGAGAATCCTAAAGATGCTACCAGAGAACTACTAGAGCTAATCAATGAATTTGGTAAAGTAGCAGGATACAAATTTAATGCACAGAAATCTCTTGCATTACTATACACTAATGATGAAAAATCTGAAAGTGAAATCAAGAAAACACTCCCATTTACCACTGTAACAAAAAGAATAAAATATCTAGGAATAAACCTACCTAAGGAGACAAAAGATCTGTATGCAGAAAATTATAAGAAACTGATGAAAGAAATTAAAGATGATAGAAATAGATGCAGAGATATACCATGTTCTTGGATGGGAAGAATCAACATTGTGAAAATGACTCTACTACCCAAAGCAATCTACAGATTCAATGCAATCCCTATCAAACTACCACTGGCATTTTTCACAGAACTAGAACAAAAAATTTCACAATTTGTATGGAAACACAAAAGACCCCGAATAGCCTGAGCAATATTGAGAAAGAACAACGGAGCTGGAGGAATCACACTCTCTGACTTCAGACTATACTACAAAGCTACAGTAATCAAGACAGTATGGTACTGGCACAAAAACAGAAATATTGATCAATGGAACCTGACAGAAAGCCCAGAGATACCCACGCACATATGGTCACCTTATCTTTGATAAAGGAGGCAGGAATGTACAGTGGAGAAAGGACAGCCTCTTCAGTAAGTGGTGCTGGGAAAACTGGACAGCTACATGTAAATGTATGAGATTAGAACATTCCCTAATACCATACACAAAAATAAGCTCAAAATAGATTAAAGATCTAAATGTAAGGCCAGAAACTATCAAACTCTTAGAGGAAAACACAGGCAGAACACTCTATGACATAAATCACAGCAAGATCCTTTTTGACCCACCTCCTAGAGAAATGGAAATAAAAACAAAAATAAACAAATGGGACCTAATGAAACGTCAAAGCTTTTGCACAGCAAAGGAAACCATAAACAAGACCAAAAGACAACCCTAAGAATGGGAGAAAATATTTGCAAATGAAGCAACTGACAAAGGATTAATCTCCAAAATTTACAAGCAGCTCATGCAGCTCAATAACCAAAAACCAAACAGCCCAATCCAAAAATGAGCAGAAGACCTAAATAGACATTTCTCCAAAGAAGATATACAGACTGCCAACAAACACATGAAACAATGCTCAACATCATTAATCATTAGAGAAATGCAAACCAAAACTACAATGAGATATCATCTCACACCAGTCAGAATGGCCATCATCAAAAAATCTAGAAACAATAAATGCTGGAGAGGGTGTGGAGAAAAGGGAACGCTCTTGCACTGCTGGTGGGAATGTGAATTGGTACAGCCACTATGGAGAACAGTATGGAGGTTCCTTAAAAAACTGCAAATAGAGCTACCATATGACCCAGCAATCCCACTACTGGGTATATACCCTGAGAAAACCATAATTCAAAAAGAGTCATGTACCAAAATATTCATTGCAGCTCTACTTACAATAGCCAGGGCATGGAAGCAACCTAAGTGTCCATCAACAGATGAATGGATAAAGAAGATGTGGCACATATATACAATGGAATATTACTCAGCCATAAAAAGAAACGAAATTGAGTTATTTGTAGTGAGGTGGATGGACCAAGAGTCTGTCATACAGAGTGAAGTAAGTCAGAAAGAGAAAGACAAATACCATATGCTAACACATATATATGAAATCTAAAAAAAAAAATGTCATGAAGAACCTAGGGGTAAGACAGGAATAAAGACACAGACCTACTAGAGAATGGACTTGAGGATATGGGGTGGGGGAAGGGTAAGCTGTGACAAAGTGAGAGAGTGGCATGGACATATATACACTACCAAATGTAAAATAGCCAGTGGGAAGCAGCCACATAGCACAGGGAGATCAACTCAGTGCTTTGTGACTACCTAGAGGGGTGGGATAGGAGGGTGGAAGGGAGGGAGACACAAGACGGAAGAGATATGGGAACATATGTATATGTATAACTGATTCACTTTGTTATAAAGCAGAAACTAACACAGCATTGTAAAGCAATTATACTTCAATAAAGATGTAAAAAAACAAAATAAAACAACAAAAAAAACCATTACAATAAAGCAATTATCATAATAAAGTGAGCCACACAAGTTTTTTGGTTTCCCAGTGCATATAAAAGTTATGTTTTGGTTTAACAGTGCATATAAAAGTAGTCTCTTAAGTATGCAATAGTATTATGTCTAAAAAAACCATGCACACATCTTAATCTAAAAATAATGCTGTAAGGGAATTCCCTGGCGGTCCAGTGGTTGGGACTCCATGCTCTCACTGCTGAGGGCCGGGGTTCGCTCCCTGGTGGGGGAACTAAGATCCCACAAGCCGCAAGGTAAGATCCCTCAAGCCGCAAGGCACAGCCAAAAATAAATAAATAAAAATAAAATTTTTAGTTATAAAAAATAAAAGTAATGATGTTCGAAAAATGGCACCAAAAGACTTGTTTAATGTGGGGTTACTACAAAACTTCAATTTCTAAAAAACAGATGCAGTATCTACAAAGCGCAATGAAGCAGAGCAAAGTGCAATAAAACGAGGAGGTATGCCTTTAACTGAAAGTTTGTACCCTTTGACCAACACCTCCCCATGTCCCCCATACCCCAGCCCCTGGCAACCACCATTCCCCTTTGTTTCTGAGTTCAACTTTTCCGATTCTCCATTAGCGAGACCATACAAAATTTTTCTTTCTCTGTCTGGCTTATTACACTTAGTACAACACCCTCCACGTTAATCCATGTTGTCACAAATAGCAAGGTTTCCTTGTTTTTTATGGCTGAATGATATTCTATTGTATACATAGTTATAAAATCCTATTTTAAGCTATAACAACTTAATTTCGATGCTATACAAAAACTCTATGCTTTTACTTCTCCATCCCCTCATATTTTATGCCTTTAATATTACAATTTACATTTTATCTTATGTATCTATTAACAAATTATTGTAATTATAGTTATTTTCAATGTTTGTCTTTAACTTTTATATAAAAGTGATTTGCATACCACCATTACATTCAGGAGTCTGAATCTGATTATAAATTTACCTTTACCAGTGAGTTTTATACATTCATATGTTTTTACACTGTTAATTAGCATCCTTTCATTTCAGCTTGAAGAACTCCTTTTAACATTTATTATAATGCACGTTCAGTGGTGATGAATTTCCTCACCTTTTGTTTGTTTGGGAAAGTCTTTATCTTACCTTCATTTCTGAAGGACAGAACTACTTGGTATAGCATTCTTAGTTGGCAGTTTTCTTCTTTAAATATTTTCAATATATCATACCATTCTCTCTGGAAAGTTTTTGCTAAGAAATCCACTAATGGCCTTTTGAGGTTTCCTTGTACATGACAAGAGTCTTTTCTCTTGTTGCTTTCAAAATTCTGATTCTTGGATTTTTGACAGTTTGTTGTGTCTAGATGAAGTCATTTTGGGGTTGTACCTGTTTGGGGTCCTTTTAGCTTCATGTCCATATCTCTCGCCATATTTGGCATGTTTTTAGCCATTATTTCTTTAAATAGACTTTCTGCCATTTTCTCTCTCTCTTCTCCATCTTGGACTTCAATAATGTATATGACGGCATCCCGTAAGTCTTGCAGGGTTTTTTCACTCTTCATTCTTTCCATCCCCCCAACCCCCACCCCCCCTCCTCTGGATGCATAATTTCAAATGACCTATCTTTGAGTTCACTGATTCCTTCTTCTGCTTGATCAAGTCTGCTTTTGAAGCTCTCTATTGAATTTTACAGATCACTCATTGTATTCTTCAGCTCTGGGATTTCTGGGTTTTAGGGGGCTTGGGGGGCTTTTTAAAAACGGTTTCTGTTTCTTTGTTGAACTTCTCATTATGTTCATGTATTGTTTTATTTTGTTCTGTTGCCTATCTGTGTTTTCTTGTAGTAACTGAACTTCATTAAAAGGATTAGTCTGAATTCTTGGTCAGTCAGTTCATAGATCTCTATTTCTTTAAGTTTGGTTATTGGAGCTTTATTAGTTTCTTTGGTGGTGTCATGTTTCCCTGATTCTTCATTATTCTTGCATTCTGGTGTTGGTGTCTGTGCATTTGAGGAAGCAGTCTCCTCTTCCAATCCTCACATTTGCTCTGGCAGAGAAAGACCTTCACTAGTCAGGCTAGCTTGGGGCTCTAGAAAGGGCCAGCTGCTAGAGTCCATAGGAGGGCAGGCAGGGCCTCTGGTTGGGTGGGGCCACTGGCTCAGCTCTGCATTCAGGCAGGACCACTGCCTGAGCTGCCTGGTCAGGTGGAACTGCTAGCTGGGGTCCATGGATAGGCATGACCACTGGCTGAGCTCTGAGGTTGGGTAGGGCTGCTGCTTGGGTTCTCTGGTCAGGCAGGAACAAACTGTACTCCCTGGCTGGTTGGTGCTATTAGCTGGATTCCATGTTCAGGTGTAGACAGAGACTGTGCTCCACAGTTGGGTGTGCCCACAGGATGAACTCTGTGTTCATGCAGGACTCCAGGCTATGTTCCACAGTCAGGGTCCCTGGTCAGGCAAGACTGCAAGCAAGCTCTGCAGTCTGGTGGGGCTGCTGGCTTGGCTCTCTTTTTTTTTTTTTTTAATTAAAAGGTTTTTATTATGACCTTTATTAAGAGCTCATAAATCACATTCTTAATCTGGCTCTGTTACTACTTTTTCCCTCCACAAATTCTCCCAAAATTATAAAAAATAAAAATGTATAAATATACATTGAGGATTATGCACAGGCCACTAGCCAGGGATGCCAGCTGGGCAGAACTGCTCACCCTGCTTCCTGGCCAGACGGGGACATCATTCTGATGCCACAGTGAGTGGAATCGCTTACTGGCCTCTCTGATTGGGTGAGGTGGCCAGGAGAGATGCAGAGCCACTGCCATGATCCACACACTGGTCACTGTGAGCCCCGCCCACTTTTTTGTTACTAGCTGACCCTTGGTGGTCCAGCCTTGTCAATTCTCCCAGGGTTCTCCATGAGGCGAGACAGAAGTGACCTTCCCAGGGAATACTCCATAATGCTGAGGAAACTGGATGACTACCTTGACTCTCTTCACCCCACTGGAGAAACTGGATGCCTCAGTGTGGCACTGTGCTTGCTTGAAGGAGGGGCAACAGAGTCAAAGTGAAACCACTGTTCTTAGTGTTCTAATGTGGCCTCTCTCAGTTTTTGTGCTCTAAGAGAGTGTTTTAACCTCACCACGAGGTTCTGGGATTTTCAGAAAGGCATTCTTGACTATGAATAGTTGCTAATCTGTATTTTTGATGAGGACTAGAGCCAGGGATCTCCTATACCACCATCTTGCTTACACCAGTCCCTACATCTGCTCTTAATTGCAAAATTAAGTATTTATTTCCAGTCAGGTTCTTCCCAGAGAATATGATCTCAAACTTTATTTTACTCAATTCTTATCAAAAATATTTGTTATAAGAAATAACATTTATAAAAGATTACCTAATGTAGACAAACTTTTAAAATTCCTAATTGCATTTACTATAAATATTTTATCAAGAATCTAAGTCCCATAGTATCTTTATAAGACATTTCTCTTAGGCAATAAAATGCAATGCTTCTCCTAAATTTTTTTGTTTTTTATCTTATGAATATTGAGACTAACAAAGCTTCCCTCTTTGCTACAGCTGCTAGACAGCCCAGAACCAATGTTGGGCACAACAACTGTACATGACTTAATGGTGTTCTTGTTTATGTACCAACATTTGCTTGAGTTTTACATTATGATCTTATCTTTAATTTCCAGATATCTCATTGTCCTTTGCTGTGTTCTTACGTCACCTCAAATACTTTTTGAAAGAAAGTTGGAGAAAAAAGACAAGTAGGCAAGTAGATTGAAAAGGTCACTAGAACATTTAGCTTATTACTTTACAACAATTCTTCTTACTTCTTCTCTACTCCCACCAGTACTACCCTAGTCAAGGGAAGCAGGCAAGATATTCCCTTAGGGTATCTTTGATGCTCAGGATTCTTATAGGTATTTTCTCCCCATTTTCACAAATATAATAATGAAGAAAGCAGAACTTACCAGATAAACAATATGCAGATCGTTTTCTAAAACAAAGCCCTTCATTGCTCTTTGGAGGTCAGCAAAAATATCTAAAGTATCAACTGGAGAAAGTGAAGAAGAAAGAGTTGCCGAACCAAGATGTGTTGGATGATACACACTTCCTGATTTGGGATTGGGGGTGGAGAAATAAAGGACCAAATGTTAAAAATAAAATAAAACAAATGCTGTCTTTTGGCATTCTATAATTAACATTTTAAGGCTCTGATAAATTTTACAAACAGAATCCAATGCATGGATATTTATTAGCAGGCTCTATGCTAATTGTCTGATGTTGCTGAACACAGCACTGATTTACTAAAAATGAGTTGAAAAGTCAGTTTCCTTTTATACTGCTGAAAAAGTCAATTTCCTTTTACTAAGCAGTCTTAGATACTCTAAATCACTAAAGGTGAAAAAGTGAGTAAGCTGCAATTAAGAATAATTTACCTTCTGTTCCATCACTAGCTTCAGTAATCTGGATGAATTCATTTTCTAGTAGCCACATTACACAGGCCTCAATTGCTCCAAGTTGAACAGCATCTTTATTTTTCTGAATTCCCTGCTTCCCTTCTTTCATACTTGCAGCCAAAAATGTGCAAGAAGCATAAGTTTGTATGTCCTGTGATGTACTTGCCACGCCACCAACTATTATCTGAGACAAGAGGTTTGAAATATTCTGTAACTTTTTAATAAGACACATAGGTCCTCAAAATATAAAAGAAATAACTTTGTTCCCTTAAAATATTATCAGCATCTTAATGTAGAGACTCTTTATTAACTCTTCCACCATCATTCATTACAAAGGTAGATAACACCTACTGACAACATGAAAAGTTTTCCTTAAAAGTAGATATAGCATGTTCTCATAAATGAAAATAAATGAATCATTATCTATCTGAAATGTGGAATTAACAACATAATTAAATAATATACATCTATAAATATATAACATATATAATATAAAGGGGGTGTTGATGGTTCATGGCCATGAACCAAATCAATTCTTCTCATCCTTCCTTTTTTAAATATGTGGGCATATATGAATGCAAGCATTGAATACTCCCCACCTAGAAGAGGGGTGAGAATCAGTGTAGAAAAAGATGAAAGTAGCATCTTATAGATATCATTTTCCTCAAACTATTCTATTACATATACTAATCTGCCCCTTGTCTTCTGTCATTTAAAGTATACTGGAAACATAACAAATCAGTCTAAACAGAGCTATTTCATTCTTTTTAATGACAGCAAAGCATAGTTTTACCAAGATTTGTTTAGTTTTAATAGTATTTTAGTTGTTTCCAGTTTCTTCTTATTACCAATAGAGCTATAATAAACATTCTTGTATCTTTAATTTGATGAAATTTCACAAATACATCCCTAGGTAAAATTCCTAGATGTGAATCTGCTGGATAAATGTCTTTGTGCATTTTTAAAAAAATTCTTAGTAGGTATGGCCACGTTTCTCTCCAAAAGAGTTTCAGCACTGTATGAGTGCCTACTTTCTACAGTCTTACCTACCCTGTGCTATCAATTACTTTCTTTTTTTTTTTCAAACAGAGCTAAAGGGGAAAAAACGAGAATGAGTACAATACCAGTCCTCCAGCACCAGCAATGAAACCCAACAGCAAGGCATGCTGGTATAGGAATAGAAACTTTTTTGGATGAATACATGAAACAGTTAAAAGGGGTTACCTTTGAGGACTCTGAGCAAAAGGCTTTATTTTTCACTTTAGATACTTCCGTCTGTAAAAGTTTGCAACTTCTAATTGTGTATTTGTAATTTAATTTTATTTTAATGTCAACAGGTATTATCTGGATGGAGGAACTATGGTCCATTTTTGTCATCATTTTTTTTTTTTTCAGTAAGCGGGCCTCTCACTGTTGTGGCCTCTCCCGTTGCGGAGCACAGGCTCCGAACGCGCAGGCTCAGCGGCCACGGCTCAGGGGCCCAGCCGCTCCGCGGCATGTGGGATCTTCCCGGACCGGGGCACAAACCCGTGTCCCCTGCATCGGCAGGCGGACTCTCAACCACTGCGCCACCAGGGAAGCCCTGTCATCATTTTTTTAAATTCAGAAAATAATAAAGAACATCTAAAAAATAACCATCTGGCATTTGTGATTTAATACACTGTTTTGAAGTAGATTCGTATGGCACTAGCTGTATTAAACTCCAGGAAATAACTATATAAAGTAGAAGAGGTTCAGACTTGGGAAGGCTATAAATAATCTCATAAAGAAACACAAAACTAAGATTTTTCACATACTAAAGTTCTATCATTGTACTACAGGAACAAAAAAGCAAATGGTGATTTAGTGAACTCTCTCTTACCTCCAGAATAGCTCTTATCATGCTCGAAGTTACTTCTCCTTCTTGTCTTTGCAAACAGCTGCGAACAGGTTTTAGAGATCCCTGAAGTAGAGCGATACCTTTTGATTTCTCAGAGTTTTTACAAATTAAGATACTCTCACCTATAATCAAAAAAAACTATACAGTTGCAGAATCCCAACACGTTTACATAAAATACCTGCTAAAGAGAATTTAAACTGGCTTGTTTAAAAGGAGACAAGAGATAGTGGTTGTTATAGTCATATAATTATCACTAATGTTTTTATTTTCTGAATTTTGGATTGAAGGGGATCAGAATATGCTACACCAAAATATGCCACTTTAGCATAAGGATTATTTTGACCTGAAGCCAATTGGGAAGCAGCAAACATAGAAAGAGCTCTTTGCTTTCTCCTTATTTGCTTAGAAGCAGGACATAAATTTCTCTGTGAAGGTGTTCTCCTTCCTGTCTCTCACAGCAGGAGGACAATTCTTATCACTGGAGACAAAAAGTCAGTATTGAGATGGGTGTGCACAAACCTCACTAAAGAAACCTTAACTTGCATTAAACTCCAGCATATATCTACCTTCCCACAATGTACCACCCCCTAGAAGCCCAAACCCCTTTTCCTTTGTCTTGTCACTTCTCTACAATTCATCAACCTTTGTTAAAAGGGTATATAAGCCCCCAGCATCTAACTGCTTCTTTAGATTTTTATTTTTCTATTAGGGACTCTGTGTATGTAAAAAATTAAATATTAACATCAAGTCAAATATGTATGGCTTTTTTCCTGTTAATCTGTAATTTGTCAGTTTCATTTGCAGGCACTAGGCATAGAACCTAAGAGGGTAGAGGAAAAGTTTTTTCCTTCCCTACAGGATTAACTATTGTTATTGAATAATTAAGTATATAATAGTAATAGATATTTTGAAAACTATAAAGGAAAATGCAGATGCAAATTATTACTGGTTATGAAACTGCATACCAGTCCCTGTGTCCCTGTCCTTTGAAGTAAAAAGCTCCCAGGCCTCCCCTCAGTCTCAAAAGGCTGGCTCAAGAGTTAATGATTAGGAAATGTGAAGGTGTAGAAACAAAGAATAGCTGTTGGGCCAGGAAACTGGTAACAATTTAGACTATAAACCAGCCACAAAGCAGAGTCACCGAACTCTCAGTTCCCTGAAAGATATAGATAAAAGGTCTAACACACGTTCCTAAGTTGTTCTATAGGAAGCAGACCCCCAGATGAAAACTGCTGACTGCAAGCATGTAGACCCCAGACCAGCTGAACCCAGAAAACTGGTGATGCTTGAAACTTCACCTTGATGCCAACCAATCCGAGAATTGTGCAAAAGCTGCTCATGCACCCGGAAGCACCCTCCCTCACACTGACTTTAAAAGCTCTTTGCCTGCACCAAGGTGTTAAGATCGTTTTTAAGGACGCTAGTCCACCATCTTCTCCTTCTCAGTTAGCTGGCTTTTTCGAATAAAGTCACTTTCCTTGACTGAACACCTTGTCACTTGACTTACTGGCCTATCGTGTAATGAGTAGCCAAACCTGAGTTCAGTATCAGTTATACATTATGATAATATAAAATCAAAAATATTAACAGATACCTAGAAATCACATTATAACACTCATTAATTTAAATGCTTTAGGCTATTGAAACAATCAAGTGAACAAAAATATGTGAAAGCACTTATTAATTAAATACATATACAGGACTTCCCTGGTGGCACAATGGATAAGAATCTGCCTGCCAATGCAGGGGACACAGGTTCCATCCCTGGTCTGGGAAGATCCCACATGCCATGGAGCAACTAAGCCCGTACTCCACAACTACTGAACCTTTGCTCTAGAGCCCACGTGCCACAACTACTGAGCTAACGTGCTGCAACTACTGAAGCCCTCATGCCTAGAGCCCATGCTCTACAACAAGAGAAGCCACCGCAACAAGAAGCCTGCGCACTGCAACGAAGAGTAGCCCCCACTCACCGCAACTAGAGAAAGTCCGCATGCAGCAACAAAGACCCAACGCAGCCACCAAAAAAAAAAAAATTAAACCTTAAAAAAAGTCACTAAGAAAAAAAATATACTATTTATACAAACATAAACACTTATTACAACAATTAAAACTAGAGAAAACTATTTTTTTTTCAAAAATGAATCCAATAGTAAGGGAAAGGAGGCAGTAAATAAGATATTCAACAGGCAAAATGAAGGCCATTTGCATTAGAGAAAAACAGAAATAACAGTAGGATTGTGGTGGACTATACTAACCACCCAGGCAGAGAGAAAATACAGATGATGCTTTCTTAACACTGCCAAATTGAGAATCAAGATAGGAAAAATATAAGGAACTATAAACTTGATAACCATTGGTTATTTACCCCAAATATAATTACAAAAACATAGGTGCCATCAGAACAAACAAACAAAAGCCAGGTGAATAAAATATACCACCTGGCTCTTGTGATAACTATAAAACAACCCAGCTTAAAACAAAAAAACTACCTAGAAAATGGATCAACTAGCATTAGCAACAAGGTAAAAAGCCACTTTGAGCAGTGTAAAGTTCTTCCAGGCTTTGATTCTTCAACAAAATAGACAACCCTTTTTCAGGATGAGCAAGATTTATGAAAATGCCCAAAATAATGCCAGTATATATGTCCAGATCCCATTCCCACCTGCCTAGTGAGGCTGTATCCATATTATAATTGAGAAGTCAATTAGAGTCAAATCATTCATAGATTTGATATAGATAGATCTGCAAACTTTTTAACTGCAAGTCACTGTTTTGGCACAAAGCACCATCATCCTACACTGGAAGGTTCCAAAAAATCCAAAGAGAGATTAAAGAGTCATCTAAATAAAACTCCATGAACTATCCAGGAAATATTAATATCATTTATAAAATGCAAAGAAGTTACAAAAATGCTACAAAAAGAATGACCAAGTATTTAAATCTTCATAGTTGATATGAAACCCTTTATTTGCACATTCTCCACTTAAATTCTGAGCAAGCCATATGCCACCTAAAATGGAACATTATGCAAAGTCAAAATCTCAGAAGTTTCCAAGACCTCAGAAACAAAGTTGTTGTGGTATATTTTAGTATTGTTTGAATGTTATCTGATTTAAGACTTGATATGAGTCCAGGGTGCCAACCTTCCTATTATTCTTCCCCATGAGAAAGATAAGCACAAGCTAAGAACATAGCAAAGCAAATAAAACCTCCTTATCTTTACATCACCTTGAAGACCCTCTGGCCTTGAAAGAAGAGTATCTATGTAAAATGAACTTACACTCCACTCTCCAGAGTTGTGAGTCTACTGAGAAATGAAAATTGGAGGAAGGACAGAAGGAGGCAGTTAGGAATGAGAAGGGAGCATCTTAGCTCTTCCTCCTGCCCTTTTAAAACACATAAATGTAATCTGCATATTTCGTAGATAAAGTAAGAGACAGAAGTAGGATAAACTTCTTTGATGCCTTTAGTAAGAGAAATCCAATGAGTTGGAAGGTTTGTTTAATCAACAAACTTCTTAGGGCTTAAAAGTGAGGCAGACCAGTGGCCCTTCAGGGATTACATACAGACGAATCATTTGCTACTAGGGCTGAGACTAATACTTGCCCCTAATAGCCATTCTCTCATTCTTTCTTTAATAAAACCCCTAAATGTTAGATGAACACAGGGTCACTCAGCTAGATTATATTCACCAGCTTCCCTGTAGTCAGGGAATGTAAACATATGACTTAGTTCTGGCCAATTGTGTGTAAGGAGAAATACTAAGTGCAACTTCTGGGAAGTGTCCTTAAAGGGTAGGATGGGCCCTTTACTTCCTCATCTCTCCTTCCTGATGACTGAAATGCAGATGTGATAACAGAGACTGGAATAGCCATCTTATACCACAAGATAGAAACTATACTGCTGAACACGGAAAAACAAACTAGAAGAAAGGAAGTGTGACAGAGAATGTTCCTCTCAAAGTTCTTTAATGTTAGAAGACTCAACAATTTAGTCATACCCAGAATAATGTAGCAGGCAAGAAATAATATTTGCTGCTACCTTCATATTTAATTCAAACAAGCCTCTTCCCTATTGCTTAAGACAAAAGTTTTGTTTGCATTGCTGGTAATATTGTCATTACTTGTTGATACAAAATAAGAAACTGAAAAAGTGTTTTCAGAGCCAGCACCAATTTAGAAAGAGAAAGAGGGTACATGAAGTTCCTATTCCAAAAGTGTGCGAGTACTTCCCAGCTCTCAGCATCCCTATTTGAACTCTTACAGCAGGCACCTAAACAGAATTAATACCCATATAAATTAATCCCTTCACTAGCACAAAATAGTAGATGATACTGGAAATTAAAAGTCATCTTACAGCTAATGTGATGTCATCTAACATAATACTGAATCATTTCACTGTATATAATACAAAAGAAAATCTTGATTCTACATTACTAGACAATCAATAGTTGATGATATGAAAATTTTAAGTTATAGTCATATAAATATTAAATCCAAAAGGATGACATTAGTGTTCTGGATAACAAAGAAATACAGCATGATAAGAAATGGGTTGCCATTCAATTTCAGGTAGACTGACACTGTCCTTCAGCAACACTATTACAAAATTCAAACTCACTTACCTACTGTGTCTACTCCTTTCCTGCCAGCACGACCAACCATCTGCTTGTAAGTAAGAATATCTAGAGGTCGACCACTGAAAATAGGAGTCCGAATGATTACACGACGTGCAGGTAAATTCACCCCAGATGAAAGAGTAGAAGTTGCTGCCAAGACCCGAATCTGACCTTGACGGAAGGCTCCTTCAATGATATCCCTCTCCTCAAAAGTAAGACCTAAAAAAAAGAAATTACAATAGCATATATTTATTAACATATAATGAAAATATTGTACTTGATCACTTACAAATGGATCTGAGAATCTGTTACAAGCATGTAAAGATTTTTTTCAAGCTATTGTTATGACTGTAAACAAAGAAATAATCAAAGTCTACCAATTTAAGAGTATAATCTGCCAACCCTTGTACTGTATACTGTACTTCTATCTCATCTTCTAGACCAGGGGTTGTCAAACTTTATCTGTAAATATTTTAGATTTTGCAGGACAGATGGTCTCTGCTGCAACTACTCAACTCTACCACTGTCACATGAAAGCAGCCGCAAAACAAATGGGCAAGACTGTGTTCCAATAAAACTTTATTTACAAAAACAGCTGGATTTGACCAGCAGACTGTAGTTTGCTGACCCCTGCTCTAGACAAGAACTCCTTGAAGGTAGAGACATGCCTTATGACAGTATCTGCAGGGTCTATCCAACACCACGGTGAGACACATAAATAAATGTCTGAAAAATAAATACATGAGTAAATGAAAAACAGAATACACACTTATGTGGCTTATTTTTTTATTTTCTTTTATTTTAAAAAAAATCAAAAGGATTGGGATTCTAGTTTGTAAATAAGTTGTGGGTCCACCGGTATTCATTTTACTAGTATGCATTATAAGTTATATACAATGAAAATATTCTTTTATGTGTTTGTGTGTATGGGTATATATATATATATATATATATATATATATATATATATATATATATATATATATTTTAAAATTTTATTTATATATAGCACGATAAAAATTTTAAATAAATTGAAAAGGTTAAGTTCCTAATCATAGAAACTATATATTCTTTTTTTCTTTTTTACATCTTTATTGAAGTATAATTGCTTTACAATGGTGTGTTAGTTTCTGCTTTATAACAAAGTGAATCAGTTATACATATACATATGTTCCCATATCTCTTCCCTCTTGTGTCTTCCTCCCTCCCACCCTCCCTATCCCACCCCTCCAGGCGGTCACAAAGCACCAAGCTGATCTCCCTGTGCTATGCGGCTGCTTCCCACTAGCTATCTACCTTACGTTTGGTAGTGTATATATGTCCATGCCTCTCTCTCGCTTTGTCACAGCTTACCCTTCCCACTCCCCAGAAACTATATATTCTTAATCATATCCTCAGCATATATCATCATTGACAGATCATACCCTGAAAGAAATTATTTAATTCGGTGACTGTCATAACCCTTGCAATTTTGACAACCTAGGTATTTGGTTTTTAAACACTTGTAGCCCTCTCAAAATACAATACGACAAATTCTAAACTTAATTTGATTTTGATATACTCGTGAGAATATTTCCAATACCCCTTGAGATAAAAGGAAACAGAGTGGCATAAAATTAGGATAGCAAGTACCACTCTAACCTAATCTTTAAAAAAACGAAGTATAGAAAGGTAATAATTTTAGAATTCATTTACCCAATGGTACAAAAAAGCTTATATCCAGTATTTATATACCATACAGATAAGTAAACCTACATGTTATTCTTGTTTAACCTTAATCACACAATTTCTTAAAATAAAATCTAAGAGTATTAAGTGTGGTTAACAAGAAATCAAATGCAAATCAAATATAAAAATAAAAATGAAGAAATTATAAGGATTCTTGGAGGGGGCTTCTTAATAACATATTATAAATACGGATACCTGCATGATGAAACGCTACTCCCCATGGCACAGTTTTTTGTAATACAGAGTCCAGTCCTGAAGGCAAACGTTTTAACTGATCCATCACTTCTAGGAGGCCCTTTTGTTCCAGTATCACTGGTGGAAGTTCAGATGATCTTACCAATCCTGTCACAAAAAAATCATCAACACTGTCACCTCCCCTTGGACCTCTTTAACTGCTATCTGCCTGAGTCATGACAGAGGGCAATGGTTCTGAAACTACTACTTATAATAATCACCTGGATGGGGCTTCCCTGGTGGCGCAGTGGTTGAGAGTCCGCCTGCTGATGCAGGGGACACGGGTTCGTGCCCTGGTCCGGGAAGATCCCACATGCCGTGGAGCGGCTGGGCCCATGAGCCATGGTCGCTGAGCCTGTGCGTCCGGAGCCTGTGCTCCGCAACAGGAGAGGCCACAACAGTGAGAGGCCCGCGTACCGCCACAAAAAAAAAAAAATCACCTGGACATCTTTTAAAAATACTGATGCCTGGCATTCACCTCTGGACTTTGTGATGCGATGCAACCTGGACATAACGATTTTTAAATCTCCCCAGGCAATTCTAATGTGTACCAAAGTTTAGGAAACACTATATTAGGGTGAGATCAAGCCCACAGGAGGAGATCAAAGAAACAGCTGAAGGAAGGAGAAAATTACAGATACTACCACTCAGAGACTAAAAATCAAAATCCTCGCTCAAAGTGTGCCCCACCCCCCAAACCAGCAGTGTCAGAATCACATAGGAGCTTAGTTCTAAATGACAATTCTTCTAGCCTTTTTGGCACCAATGTGGTAATTAATCATACATTACCCTCTGTTTTTGCCTCTATGTGTAACTTCCCCCAGAAGACCTTCTTAGATGCAAGAACTATGTTTGCTTAAAGAATTTCTTAGAATTTTGGATTTCTGAACTAGTAAACCTTCTCATAGAATGTATCTTATATTTTATATATTTTTAAGTCTTTTAGGTAAACTTTTCCTAAAATTTTGAGGATCCACAGAGGGTTGCCAAAGTTTTATTTCTCTAAGAACAATTTAAAATTTTTTTAAAATTATCATTGATTCCTTATTTCAAAAGAAAAGTTATTTTAACATAAAAAATCAGTAGGGATAATTTCAAAATTTAAACTTCATCTTTACGAAAAATGTGCTGCCATGTCTTTACTTTTCTGGTGAAAAGTTCATCATAGCCCAGGCTCCAGTCTAAGCACTAGGATTTGGGAACCACTGCTATAAATCAAAATAACAGAGCCTCAAGCAAAGAAAATATTAATAATGTTTCTGGTTATTAAGGAATATAAGTTACCATGGTTCACATAAAAAATATAAGTTGGCATAATAAGAAAGTATCAATTAAGAGGGAACTAGAAGAGATATTAAAACGTTGGATCAGAGTCTACCCAATATAACTTCAGGCAAAGTTTACTTATTGGAGCTAGGCTTGAGATATCCATCACCTGTCCTCAAGATGCCACTGTCATAACAAAGTCATAAAATATCACAGTATTCTGTAACTAGAACTGGTCTCTGTCTTCCCTACACTTATCTTTGACCCCAAGGGACCATAAGCTAGTACTCATCCTAGAATCAGTAAAAATATATACTAATGGTTATAGCAATATACTAGATCAATACTCAGCAATAAAAAAGAAACAAATTGATAAAAGTAACAATCTGGATGAATCTTAAAAATATTATGATGAGTAAAAGAATCCAGGCACCAAAGACACATACACACAATATGACTTCATTTACTACATGAAATTCTTAGAAGACACAACTAATCTAGAGTGACAGAAATATATGAGTGGTTGCCTGAAGCTGGGGATAGAGGGAGGAGATTGACAGCAAAAGAGAACATTTTAGAGTGACAGAAATGTTCTACATGTTGATCACAGTGGGGAGTTAAACAGGTGAACACATTTGTTAAAATTCATGAAGTTACACACTTCAAGTGGGTACATTTTATTCCACATAAATTCCACCTCAGTAAAGCTTTTAAAATATTGGGTTGGCCAAAAAGTTCATTCGGCTTTTTCCATAAGATGTTATGAACAAACTTTTTGGCCAACCCAATACATGTGTATATATGTATATGTACATATGTGTGTGTTTGTGTGTGTGTGTGTGTGTGTGTGTGTGTGTGTGTGTGTATGATTCTTTTTAGAGTTACAGTTTGGAAATATAAAAAAGATATGACTGCTTTCCCCCCAAAAATGTGTATATGTGAAGTTTTTTATACAATTTAGGGGCTTCGAGGTCAACCTCTCAAAGCTCATGGATCCTAGATGAAGAACCTCAGTATATATCTGTAGAAATCCAACATTTTAAAATTCTGAAGATTAATCTAAATGTGTGTACACATTGTCTGTAAGGAGGATAAGGAGATGATTAGTCACAAAAGCATAGTTTTACAAAGGAGTATACAGTAGGCAGGTGGTGGCAATGATGAAAGACAGCCATGCTTTGCTAATATAATTATTAACATTACTTTCAAGCAAATGTCCTAAGTATGGAGGCTTTCACTGCTATCAGTAACTTACCCTCAGCTTGATGGTGTAGACTGTAAAACGCATAGGCAATGATATCTGCCAACTTCTCACACCATTTCTTTGACGGACAGAAAAGTAATACTGAATGGTTATCACGAATGGTCTCATAACATAAACTAACAACATGGTCCTCATCTCCCTAAAAAAGAAAGAGAAGTTGCCACTGTAGTAGTACTTTCAAAACATTTTCATATCATTTTAAAGTCATTCATTTTGCTTCAAGGGAAAGGTTTTTCTACTCAAAGGCATGATAAAAATCAGTTACACAAAATCAGTAATAAAACAAAGAAAAAGCAGAAAGAGAAAAGAAGAAAATAAACTTCCTTATGATGCAAGGTGAGTAGGAAATATCTTATATTCATTCAACTAATATTGACTGACCTCCAACCCTCAAGTAATGGGGATATTATGGTGAGTAAAAGAAAGTCAAGGTACTATCTTTAAGGAGTTTAGGTCTCACTGGGGAAACATTAAAGTACTAAACAAACAAATGTAAAATACAATCATAATACGTACTATGAAAGAGAGTTTTATGGTGTTTTGAAGCCTCATATTTGACATAAATTTGAAAGATCTGAAAGAAAGGTTTCCCTGAGAAACTGATGATTTAGCTGAGATGTGAAGAATGGGAAGCATTATCCTAATGAAAGGTAACTGGGGGACAGAGAACACATCTCAAGCAGAACAAAGCATTTGTAAACACCCAGTGGTGGCCCAGGGAGTTCTCAAAACTGGAAGGTGAGTGTGTGTAACTGGATTAATTCATTAATCCATTCACTCATTAAGCAAATATTTACTATGTGCCATATATTGTTCTAGGCACTGCAGATGGAGAATAAAGCAGAAAAACAGCTCTGCCCTCAGAGTTCTTCTACTCCAGTAAGAAAAGATAGATAAAAACAACAAGATAAGTAAAACACGTAGTATGTTCAATTTTGAAAAGTGCAAAGGGGAAAAATAAAAAGGGAAAATAGGAGGAATGGGAGAACACAGCAATTTAAATAAGGTGGCCAAGGAAGGTCTGAGAAATTGATATTTGAGTAAAGGTCCAAAGGTGAAAGGGTAAACCCTACTGTGCCTGGGGGAGAAAGCATTCCAGATAAGGAGAACCTGAGGTGGGAGATTCTTGGCATATTATGGAATAGCAAAAAGGCTACCGAGGAAGTAAGAAAGAATATAGAAACTGAAGTCAGCGCACTAAGGGAGTGGGGCAGATCATGCAGGGGCTTGTAGGCTACTTTAAAGATGTTGGCTTTCATTCTAAATGAAACAGGGAACCATCACAAGTTTTTGAGCAGCATGTGATATTCATTTTAAATAGGTCACTAGCTCTTGATTTAAGCACAGACTGAAGGGGACAAAGTAGGAAGCAAAGAGATCAATTATGAGGCTATTTCAAAAATCCAGGTAAGAGTTGTAACATTTAAATGAGGTGGAGGCATAGGCCTGATAATAGAAGAAGATTAACAGGAGAGTAGATGAATGTGTTTACTTATATACTTAAGGTAACCAAGGCACAGTCAGGTGAAATTTGGGGTACAGAGCGAAGCAACTAAATAAGATTCCATACCAGGCATGCGGAAGCTACAAATGCATACCTATGACAGTACTAAAACACATGAATTTAGTCCTATTCCTAGTTCTAAACTTACCCTTAACTTTTTCAGTACTCAGAGGCACTGCTCGGCATAAAAACAGATCCCTCACAGCACAGATCATGAGTCAGTCCTTTAACCTCAGGACTGAAGAATCAGGCTTAGAAAAATATTGTGAACTAAACGTTTTTAAGTGTATTTAGGGGTGTGGGGAGGGGATATTTCTCAGGCCCTTCCTAGGTGCTAGGCAATTTTTTTAAATCAAATTTCATTCTTACAATACTAAATACAAGTATTATATCCCATTTTATAGATGAAGACACTACATTCATTGAAGTTATGTGATTCAACTAATATCATAGCCATATCAAGTATCCCTATGAAGTATCAGAAGTAGGTCTTTCTGACTCCAAAAAATGATTTTTCCACTCTCCTATATTATACCTATAACATTAAACAAAAGGTCAATTTTCCACATTAGTGTTTAGTGTAAACAAAGCCATAAGAAAATCTTTTTCCTAGTTAAAAAGAAAAATCTACACAATTTTATACTTACACTTACAGGAAATGATAATACTTAAATTTAAGACACAGCTACATTTCCTCTCTCACCAACACCACCAATTCTTTAATATGAAACCAATTAGCTTAGCATTAGGAATCCTTCTAATGCATATATAATGCATATTCAACTACTTTGCAACCCCCTACTTTACTTAACTCAAAAACTGTTAACTTGGGCTTCCCTGGTGGCGCAGTGGTTGAGAGTCCACCTGCCGATGCAGGGGACATGGGTTCATGCCCCGGTCCGGGAAGATCCCACATGCCGTGGAGCGGCTGGGCCCATGAGCCATGGCCGCTGAACCTGCGCGTCCGGAGCCTGTGCTCCACAACAGGAGAGGCCACAACAGTGAGAGGCCCACGTATAGCAAAAAACAAAAAACAACAACAACAACAAAAAAAAACTGTTAACTTGTGAGAAAATGCAATCAAACACAAAAGTACTGGTGGTAATTATATAAAAATAATGACTTACCTTTACTTGCAGCATGGGTTGAAATTCCCTCACAAGCTTCAATGAAGAGTCATAAATAGAATTTCCAATTTTTACTGATTCCAGCAGTGGTACAGGGCGAAAGTCAGTGTGGTAGAGTTCAGCATTCAACCAGGAAGCCACAATCTCCAAATTTGGGAGAGTAGCACTCATGCCAACAATTTGCACGGCATTAGACAGAGGACTGGCTAAATATGCCTGGCTGTGAAAAATAAATGAAAATGATGCTAAAAGACACATAGTACTAATTACAAATGGTGCTAACAATATTCTTGGTCGTGTCCTTTGGTATATATGTGCATAAATTTCTTTAGGGTATACACCTAGGAGTAAAATTGCTGGGTCTTATATTATCTTAATTTTATTAGATAATGTCCAACTGTTTTCCAAAGAGACTGTACCAGAGTTACACCCCTGCAATCCATGTGTGTTTTTTCCCCGTTTTATTGAGATATAATTGACACACAGCACTCTATAAGTTTAAGGTGTACAGCATAATGATTTGACTTACATCATGAAAAGATTATCACAATAAGTTTTGGGAACATCCATTATCTCATATAAATACAACATTAAAAAAACAGAAAAAAGTTTTTCCCTTGTGATGAGAACTCTTAGGATTTACTCTCAATGACTTTTATATATAACATACAGCAGTGTTAATTATATTTATCATGTTGTACGTTACATCCCTAGTACTTAGTTATCTTATAATAGGAAGTTTGTCTACCTTCATTCAGCTCCTTCTCTCCCCAACTCTGCCTCTGGTAACCCACAAATTTGATCTCTTTTTCTACGAGTTTGTTCATTTTTGAAGTATAACTGACCTAGAACACTGTTAGTTTCTGTTACACAACACAGTGATTCAATATTTCTATACATTTCAAAATGATCAGCATAAGTCTTGTTACAATATGTCATCATACAAAGCTATTAGTTATTAACTATATTCCCCACATTGTACACTTCATATCCATGACTCATTTATTTTGCAACTGAAATTTATACCTCAATCTTCCTCACCTATTTCTTTCCTCCCCACAACCCCCATCCTTCTGGCAACCATCTGTTCTGTATTTTTAGATTCCACATGTAAGTGAAATCATAAAGTATTTGTCTTTCTCTGTCTCACTTATTTCACTTAGCATAATACCCTCTAAGTCCATCCATGTTGTTGCAAACAGCAGGATTTCCTTCTTTCGTATGGTTGAATAATATTCCATTGTATATAAATACACCATGTTTTCTTTATCCATTCATCTATTGATGGGCACTTGGTTGCTTCCATATCTTAGCTATTGTAAATAATGCTGCACTAAACCTAGGGGTGCACATATTTTTTCCAAATTAGTGTTTTTGTTTTACTTCAGATAAATACCCAGGGGTAGAATTGCTGGATCATATGGCAGTTCTACTTTTAATTTTTTGAGGAATCGCCATACTGTTTTCCATAGTGGCTGCAGCAATTATATTCCCACCGAAAGTGCACAAGGGTTCTCTTTTCTCCACATCCTTGCCCACACTTGTTATTTGCTGTCTTTTTTGATAACAGCCATTCTGACAGGTGTGAAGTGATATCTCATTGTGGTTTTGATTTGTATTTCACTGATGATTAGTGACGTTGAGCATCTTTTCATATGCCTGTTGGCCATCTGTATGTCTTCTTTGGAAAAATGTCTATTCAGACCCTCTGCCCATTTCTTAATTGGATTTTTTTATGTTGATTTATATGAATTCTTCATATATTTTAGATATTAACCCCTTACTGAATACATCATTTGCAAAAATCTTCTCCCATTCAGTATGCAGCCTTTTCATTTTATTGAAAGTTTCCTTTGCTGTGCAGAAACCTTTTAGTTTGATATAGTCCCATTTGTTTATTTTTACTTTTGTTTCCCTTGCCTGAGGAGACATATCCTAAAAATATTACTGAGAGCAACATCAAAGAGCATACTACCTATGCTTTCTTCTACAAGTTTTATGGTTTCAGGTCTTGATTTAAATCTTTAATCCATTTTGAATTTATTTTTGTGCATGCTGTGAGACAGTAATCCAGTTTTATCAACACCATTTATTGAAAAGGCTGTCTTTTCACCATTGTTGTATATTCTTGCCTCCTTTGTCATAGATTAATTGCCCATAAAAGTCTGGGCTCATTTCTGGGCTTTCTAATCTGTTTCATTGATTTATGTGTCTGTTTTTATGCCAGTACCATACTGTTTTGATTACTGTAGCTTTGCACTATAGTCTGAAGTCAGGGAGTGTGATGTCTCCAGCTTTGTTATTCTTTCTCCAGACTGCTTTGGCTATTCAGGGTCTTATGTGTTTCCATACAAATTTTAGAATTTTTCATTCTAGTTCTGTGAAAAATGCCATTGGTATTTTGGAAGGGATTGCACTGAATGTGTAACTTGCCTTGTGTAGTATGGTCATTGTAACAATATTTATTCTTCCAATCCATGAACACAGTATAGCTTTCCATCTGTTTGTGCTGTCTTCAATTTCTTTCATCAGTGTCTTATAGTTTTCTGAGTACAAGTCTTCTACCTCCTTAGACTTATTCCTAGGATTTTTATATATATATATATTGGAGTATAGTTGATTTACAATGTTGTTTTAGTTTCAGGTGTACAGCAAAGTGGTTCAGTTACACATTTATCTATTCTTTTTCAGATTCTTTTCCAGTATAGGTAATTACAGAGTATTGAGTAGAGTTCCCTGTGCTATACAGTACAGCCTTGTTAGTTCCCTATTTTATATATGGTAGTATGTACAGGTTAATCCCAATCTCCTAATTTATCACTTCCCCCCACCTTTCCCCTATGGTAACCATAAGTTTGATTTCAAGATCTGTGAGTCTGTTTTGTAAGTAAGTTCATTTATATCATTTTTTATTAGATTCCATATATAAGTGATATTATATAACACCTGTCTTTCTGTGTCTGACTTACTTCACTCCTTATGACAATCTCTAGGTCCATCCATGTTGCTGCAAATGGCATTATTTTGTTCTTTTTTATGGCTGAGTAATATTCCATTGTATCTATGTACCACATCTTCTTTATCCATTCCTGCTGATGGACATTTAGGTTGCTTCCATGTCCTGGCTACTGTAATTAGTGCTGCAGTGAACATTGGGGTGCATGTATCTTTTCAAATTATGGTTTTCTCCAGGTATATGGCCAGGAGTGGGATTGCTGCATCATATGATAGTTCTATTTTTAGTTTTTTAAGGACCCTCCGTACTGTTCACATAGAGGCTGTACCAATATACATTCCCACCAACAGTGTAGGAGGGTTCCCTTTTCTCCACACCCTCTCCAGCACTTATAGTTTGTAGACTTTTTAATGATGGCGATTCTGTGTGAAGTGATACATCATTGTAGTTTTGATTTGCATTTCTCTAATAATTAGTGATGTTGAGTATCTTTTCATGTGTTTTTTGGCCATCTGTATTCTTCTTTGGAGAAATGTCTATTTAGATCTTCTGCTCATTTTTTATTGGGTTGTTTGTTTTTATGATATTGGGCTGCATGAGCTGTTTGTCTGTTTTGGAGATTAAACCCATGTCAGTCACTTTGTTTGCAAATATTTTCTCCTATTCTATGAGTTGTCTTTTCATTTTGTTTATGGTTTCCTTTGCTATGCAAAAGCTTTTAAGTTTAATTAGGTCCCACCTGTTAATTTTTGTTTTCATTTTAATTACTCTGGGAGGTGAATCCAAAAAGATCTTGCTGCAATTTATGTCAAAGAGTGTTCTGCCAAAGAGTGTTTTCCCCTAGGAATTCTATAGCATCTGGTCTTACATTTAGGTCCTTAATTCATTTTCAGTTTGTTTTTGTGTATGATGTTATGGAGTATTCTAATTTCATTCTTTTACATGTAGCTGTCCAGTTTTCACAGTGCCACTTATTAAAGAAACAGTCTTTTCTCTATTGTATACTCTTGCTGCCTTTGTCGTAGATTAATTGACCATAGGTGCATGGGTTTATTTCTGAGCTTTCTATACTGTTCCATTGATCTATAAGTCTGTCTTTGTGCCAGTACCAAACTGTTTTGATTACAGTATGGTACTGGAACAAAGCTTTATAGTATACTCTGAAGTCGGGGAGCCTGATTCCTCCAGATCCATTTTTCTTTCTCAAGATTGCTTTGGCTATTCGGGGTCTTTTGTGTTTCCATACAAATTTTAAGATTTTTTTGCCCTAGGTCTGCAAAAAAATGCCATTAGTAATTTGATAGGGATTGCATTGGTCTTCTATCTCCTTAGTTAGACTTATTCCTAGAATTTTATTCTTTTTGATGCAATTATAAATAGGACTGTTTTCCTAATTTCTCTGATAATTCGTGTCAGTATACAGAAATACAACAGATTTCTATATATTAATTTTGTATCCTACAACTTTACATAGTTCATTGATGAGTTCTAGTATTTTGGTGGTGTCTTTAGGATTTTCTGTGTATAGTTATCATGTCACCTGCAAACAGTGGCAGATTTACTTCTTCCTTTCCAATTTGGATTCCTTTTATTTTTTTTTTTCTTGTCTGATTGCTGTGGCTAGGACTTCCTTACTGTTCCACATCTTTGTTACCACTTAGTATTGTCAATCTGTTAGGTATTTTGGACAGTGTGTGGTAATAGCTCTTTGAAGAGGTAATTTACATTTCCTTGATTACTAATGAGATTAAGCACCATTTCATGTTTAGACACCATTTGGATACCCTCTTATAAATGTCTGTTCAAGTTCCTTACCCATTGATATATTAGATTGTATTTTTCCTCATTGACTTGTAGAATTGTTTTTAATGTTCAGGATAATGACTTTCCTCTTTCATTAATTTTTGTTCTTGTCTTTATTATTTCTTTCCTTCCACTCTCTGTGGCATTATTTTACTATTCTTTTTCTAAGTTCTAGAGATGAATAAGTCATTAATTTTCCAGTCTCTCGTCTTTAATAATATACACACTGTATACTATCAATTTCCCTTTAAAAACAACTCTAGGGCTTCCCTGGTGGCGCAGTGGTTGAGAGTCCGCCTGCTGATGCGGGGGACACGGGTTCGTGCTCTGGTCTGGGAAGATCCCACATGCCGCGGAGCGGCTAGGCCCGTGAGCCATGGCCACTGAGCCTGCGCGTCCAGAGCCTGTGCTCCGCAACGGGAGAGGCCACAACAGTGAGAGGCCCGCGTACCACAAAATAAACAAACAAACAAACAAAAAAACAACTCTAGCTGCATTTCACAATTTCATTAGGAGATATTTTTATTATACTTTCATTCCAAACTATCTTCCTGTTTTTACTGTGATTATTTTTTTCACCCCAAAAGGGGTCAGAATTATTTATTAATTTCTAAATATGTGGGCATCTTTCAGTTACGTTTTTCTTATAGTTATTTCTAGCTTAATTCCACTGCTGTCAAAGAATATATTTTAAATGACTTAAATCCTTTAAATATGTTGTTTTATGGCCTAGCACATGATAGGGGTTTTTTTTTTGTAAATGTTTCATATGTAACTGAAAAGAATATATATACTGCTCTTATTTGGTAAATATTCTACATACGTCCATTAGGTCAAATTTGCTAATTGTATTAGTCATATCTTCTATATCCCTACTAATTTGGGATATAGATGACTATCTGCATGTTTTCCCACATACTGCAAGAGATGTGTTAAAATCTCCCTAAACTGAAAGACAAGAGCTCCTAGACTGAAAGCAACTACTGAGTACCCAGAACAATGTTAGAAAACAGACCAACACCAAGACACATCAGTGACATTTCACAATACTAAGGAAGAAAAGGATCTCCTAAAAACGCTCAGAGAAAAATTTTAAAATTTATACAGGGCTTCCCTGGTGGCCCAGTGGTTCAGAATCTGCCTGCCAATGCAGGGGACACAGGTTCGAGCCCTGGTCCAGGAAGATCCCACATGCCGGGGAGCAACTAAGCCCATGCGCCACAACTACTGCGTCTGCACTCTAGAGCCCACGAGCCACAACTACTGAAGTCCGCGCACCTAGAGCCTGTGCTCCCCAACAAGAGAAGCCACAGCAATGAGAAGCCTGCACACTGCAAATAAGAGTAGCCCCTGCTCACCACAACTAGAGAAAGCCCGCGCGCAGCAACGAAAACCCAACGCAGCCAAAAATAAATAAATAAATTTATAAAATTTATACAAAGGATGAAGGATTAGCATGGCACTGCATTTCTCAATAGTAATGAGAAAAATGAAGTACTATGTTAAAAACTCTAAAAGTGTTTAAAATCTTGACGTTTGTACCTGGAAAATCTATGAAATAATTGTAAGGCATTTTCAGACATGCTAATTATTGCAAAATTTATACCCATAATAGCCTGTACACTGAAATAAAGTGGAACTTCCTAGAAGATATCCCCACTAAAATGAGAAAGTGAATCAAGAGAAATACATATGATCACAAAAAAGGAGGGCTCTGACTCAAGCAAACAGCAATGGGAATTAATGATAATGATAAAAAGAGATCTCAAGATAACTGTTGTACAGCACATATATAGATTAACCACCTATCTAAATTGGAACAACTCAGGAGGCTTTAGGAGAAACTTCTTCAAGAAAACAAATTGGGCAGAATAACAAATGTATTGGAACATGCTGGGTGGAGATTTATAAGTGGGGAAGAGGCTAGAGATAAATCAATGATAAGTTCACAGAAAACCAACTCATCAAACAAAAGACATTTATTAATTTCAGAGAAAACAAAAAGTTATTTAGGAAGTAAAAATAATCATAATATACCACATGGCTCAGTTGACAACGACACTTATATAGTCATAATAGTGTAATATTGAATACTGAACTAAGCAAAATTAGAACATAAGTATATTTGAAGAATGGGAATATAATGAGAGGATAAAGAAAGACTAAGGGGCTGGAGGAGATCAGGCAGAGTGAGTAAAGAATATAAAAAAGAGCTAGATCTTCATCTTCCATAGTAAAAAGTCAATATATAATGTGTAAAACTAAAAACTCAAGTAGCTATATTTAGAGATATCCGTGTAAACAGAATTTTTAAAAAGCTGTAAGAGGGGCTTCCCTGGTGGCACAGTTAAGAATCCGCCTGCCAATGCAGGGGACACGGGTTCAATACCTGGTCTGGGAAGATCCCACATGCCGCAGAGCAACTAAGCCCACGCGCCACAACTACTGAGCCTGAGCTCTAGAGCCCGCGTGCCACAGCTACTGAGCCCGAGTGATGCAACTACTGAGGCCCATGCGCCTGGAGCCTGTGCTCTGCAACAGGAGAAGCCACTGCAATGAGAAGCCCGTGCACCGCAACGAAGAGTAGCCCCCGCTCGCCGCAACTAGATAAAGCCCGCACGCAGCAACAAAGGCCCAACACAGCCAAAAATAAATAAATAAAATAAATTTTTTTTAAAAAAGAAAATAAGCTGTAAGAGTTGAAAATAGTTACCTCTGGAAAGTAGGGGATAAAGAAATGCTATTTTTCATAATTAGCCTTGACTACTTAAAAAGGATGTGTGTGCAGATAACAAATACAAAAACTGGATTTTAAAAATTCTATCATAAAAGTGGTGAGCAGTCAGAAATTTAAGAATGTTTTAAAAATAATCTAAAATCACTCTTAGTCTTAAGTACTTCTTTTGGAACAAAAATGAAATGCTGTACGTGAGTTTGTTCTAAATAAGTACTACCCTCCTCTGATGTATTTAACTCCTAGTTATTATGCACTTTTGCAAACACATTCTCAACATTCTTTGGAATCTCAGGAACTTAGTTATTTCAGGTACTTACCAAGATGCTGATTTCTGAGTAATATAGGAAATCTTGGTCAGCAGAAGTTCCAGCAGATACCCTCGGGGAGAGTCCCCCAGCATATGCAATTCATCCACAACCACCATTCCTAAAGAGATTTTCCAGATACTAGTTTTTACAGAATTTCACAATTCCAAGAATTTTAAGACTCAATATCTTGTATCTTGTACCATAAATAGCTGTCATTATAATACACTGCACGTAATACAAATTTCTAACCATAAAACAAAAATCAGATTCCACATAGCAGACAATTCTTTTCCAAGATATTTCAAGTATAATAAGTGGTCTTACCACAATGTATTCTGGATCTAAAAATCAATGATTAGTTAACTCAGGTCTAACTCAAGAAAAACTTTGTCGTGTTACTCAGACAATTCTTAATTGGCAACCTGGTAGAAATACATGTACAATGAAAATCAAGGACATCCACAACAATTATTCAGTGGATTGACTTTTCTATGGGGAAAACAGCCAGGGCAACCATACTGATGTTAGCAAGTGCTTAGAAAAACAGAATCAGATCAGGAAGAAATAAATGATTTTAAGAGGATGTTTTTGTTTGATTATGGTAGACTAGTGACTCACCCTACTATAAAACATAAATATGATCATAATTCCCTCCTCCCCTACTTGGAGAATCAAACCAGTCTATGCACTTGGAATAATGCTCAAGAAGTACTGAAATTTGTATCAACGAATGCCTCCTTTAAACATTTTCATAATATCATAGTTTGCATGTGCACTAGTGTCCCCCCAACAAATCCCCCTACAAAAATAAAGACCTTTCAGACTGTTTCCTAATGGTACATGATGATCCTTTTCCTCATCAGTAAGCTATTTCCAAATCATATTGTATGATGACTTATTTCAGCATTCATTCATCCATCCAAAGAATATTTATTCTACCTAGTGTGCCAAGAACTGTGCTAGGTATAGTAGATATAACACTTAATCTGATATAACACAATCTGACAATTCTGATACAAACTGATGAATGTGATTTCTCTCTCCAAGCTTTATAGAGCGGAGCCTGTGTCTCATTAATCTTTGATTTTACTCCCCACCCCTACCCTACCCTAACTTTACCATTTACGTTCACCAGGAAAACAATGAGTAGCTAACTGATATTCTTGCAGCTTCTATTGCTGCTATAACCATTCTCTTCCTGTTGCTACCTCTACATAGTGGGCTTTCCCAAGTGGTTGGAAAAGGAAAAAAAAAAAGGATTAAGGTAGAAAAGTTCCAAGCTCAAATACAGTGCCAGTTTCTATAGCTCCCTACCATTTGCCTGCTAAATGGTAGCCTCTGGGTCCAGGCCTAATCTAGATACCACAGTACCAGAATATGATAATGAATACATATATACACTAACTGCAGAGATGGCAGGTGCTTCCTTCTATTCCTGGTAAACTTTAGATAGGAAAGAAGCAATGAGAAATGACTTGAGGGTTCAAGCATACCCTCTATGCTTTGTAAAGTGCAAAAATACAAGGAAGTAGAGTCAATAACATCAGTAGGATGCAAAACTTTTTTTTTTTTTTACAGAGTTCCTAACATTACAGATGCCAATTTTCACCTCTAGAAGTAGATGACAGACAATAGAATAAAACATAAGTCATACAGAAATCACAACAGCTTCACTCCATTCTATCAAAAATAGCAAGAGAAAGTATATACTTATTTTCTTATTTGCTTACCTAATAGATCCATCTTATTTTCCTCTATGAGGCGATTGATCAGACCATTGGCTCTCTCAATTGTGCAGACAGCAATATCCAAAGAAGAGAAATGCCCTGTTGGAGAGGTACTGCCCATATAACCATCTACTTTTATTCCTACTTCCTGAAACAGACTCTAAATTGAGTAAAAAGGAAAAATACAGGGGAAAATATTTGAAATTCATGAATCTTAAATTGGTTCTTTCCCAAAACATAGACATAAGTATTCAAATACATTTATCAGATTACTGTTAGTTATTCCTGGTCAGGGCACACTGGTTCTTTTTAGAATCATATACTAAAAATAAGAAGTTCAGAACTGATAAAACTCAGTACAGAGATTTTCTGTTAAGACAGAGTCAAATAAAATGGCATACTTAATCAAATAAGTTCTAAGAGCTCTTTATAGAAATTAAAATTAAAGAAAAACTACCTTAAGCACTAACATTTTTAATCTAATAAACAAGCAAGAAACTCACTCTTTAAGTAACACTAATGTAATATTTTCAGAAACTTAATATTTTCAGAAATTTATACTTCGTGAGGAAAATATTCTCATTATCCCCCTAAAGATTAGTTTTTTATATAACAGAAGAAAAGGTTTCAAAAGTCAAATGCAATGGGACTTCGATGTTAATTTTTTTAGTTTAACTTTTAACTAACATACCTTCTCAGTAAAAAGGATCATCATTTTGTTACTTTGGTCTAAGTTGAAAGGATGTTACCATGTAAAACCAGCTTGGTTGGCTATTTGACCTCTGAAATAACTGTTAAAAAGATTTATAGAACCATTGAATTTTAGAGCTGTTCATTCAACAAAATGTTTCTGAGTGTTTACTAAGTTAGCCCATAGTTAACCCCATAGTTTCATTTTACCAGTGAAAAAACTGAGGCCCAGCAGATTATGTATCTGGCCTGAAGACACAGGTAGTGACAAAACTGGGACTAGAACTCAGATTTTTTGTATTACCACTGCAATAATCTTGGCATTCCAAAATCACATTTTTTCACTGCAGAAATCAGAATAAATTTATTCTATTTAATGAAGTATTGTATTTGTAAAAATACCTTAAAGACCAGTGAGCGTCACACAAATGTATACTGTTGTCATTCATTTTTGCAGGAGAACAGGAGAAGAAAACACAGGTTTGGAGCTTTACATAAGCACCAATGGATCTTGTTCTTCATCCTCTAACGTTCCCAAATGGCCTTGCATCAGGATGGGATATGCTTCCTCAAACATACTTCCTTTCCATGCTTCAGTCTAGTCCTACTATTCACTTAAGAGGTTGATTCTTAATTTGCACTTTTATATGCTAATTAAAGTACCCTGCCTATTTCCTAAGGAAAAGTTTATAAATTTTTACACAATTTTCACCGATTGCTCTTTGATTTAATGGCCCTTTCTCCTTTATGCAGTAATTTAAAAGTTTCCCCTCATAAATGGTCAACTTTTAAAGCTACATTGGGATGTAATAAAAGAAATTTTATTTTCCAATTGCTTTTATAATTCCATTTTAAATGAGTAAAGCCGAAGCTGCCAATAACAGGCCTTTCACAATTTCAAACTTAGTAAAAGAACATTACCTGGAAATAGTATTTCTTCTCTTTAGCCACAGAGACAAAGGGCAGAATAAATAGAGCTTTCTTCCGCGTTTCCAAGACCCGCTTCAAAATAAGTAGTTCAGCAACAAGAGTCTTCCCAGCACTTGTAGGAGCTAAAACAAGTTATTCGGCAAGGTTATCACAAAAAGAAGTAATATTTGATACACTGCATTAATAAATGTTTTAAATCATATCCAGTAACTAAATAGCCCAAGGCTAAACTATCATTAAGGCCCCAGCTAGCATCTGAAACCTTTATACCCTGAAATGCCCCTGACTTTAAACCAGGTTTCTAAATACTCTCACAGTGAAAATAGAGACAAATAAATCTTTACATCAAATAAATGATGAATATTACTGAGTACTTAGCTTATACCTAAAGATCCTTTCCTTTAAGTACGGAACAGTTAAAAGCCCTGCTTTGGGGAAATAGATAAAAAGCTTTAATACATTGTGATAGGAGCTATGATAGAAGTTGAGGGAGAAGAGCTGTAAGGAAGTTTATGGAAACAGAACTTATGAGAGCAAAGAAGGCAAGAAGAAAGGAATGCCAAGCAGAAAAAAACAGCATGTGTAAAGTTCTAGAGGAAAGCCTGGTATGTTCAGATGATAGCAAGTAATTTAGTAAGCCTGAAGTATAAAGTACAAGTAGGGGAGTGAAAACAGACATATGAAAGTGCCACATGGAGAAGACTTTTATAATCCTACCATGTAAGGAATTTATCCTGAAAGCAATGCAGAGTGACTAGTGAGTTTTATGAAAAGGAATGACAAAATCATATTTATACTTTAGAGAGATCACTTTTGGCTGCAGGAGCAAAGCAAGAGCAGAAAGAAAAGATTAACTAGTTAGAAAACTCTTGCATAATCTAGAAGATGATAGTAAACTAGGTAATGGACCTAAGAACAGAGAGTAGTAGCCAGAATCAAGACATTTGAGGTAACAGACACTACACTTGGTGATTAATTAATGTGAGTTGGTGAGCAGAGTTATGAATGACACCCAAATTCTTGTTTAAGCAACTGAAACGGTCAGGCCATTCTACCAATGCCACCAACTGCCACTAGTTAGCATTAACTGAGTATTTCCTACATGCCAAAAACTTTTCTAAGCCCACACCCTGGCACTCATGCTCTCTGTGCGCGTAGGCGCTCGCTCCCTCCCTCCCTCTGCTTCTCTCTCTCAACTAATTTGCAAGGTTACACAGTCAGTAAACAGCCTGAACTTATATCTATTGATAGTTAACTCTCTAATCATTTTTGGCAGCCATAATGAAAATCTGGATGACTCACAATTTCAGAGAAAACTGATACAAAGGACGTACATCTTACCAAGTGATTAGATTCTAAAGTCAGTATACTAAGCACAGACGGTTAAAAATTATGTAAGTCAAAGTTGCTCTTGAAAGCCCATATAAACCTTTCATAAAGTATATTACATAGGGTTTTGTATATACAATCCTGTATAAGCAGGTCAATTTATAAACATATAACATAAAATGTTCACACACTGAAAAGCAACTGAGATCAACTGTGGGAAGAGCACATTTACATCTCATACTGCACACTCACTCTGGGACATATGTTTTTTTGTTGTTTTTTTTTTTCTTTGCGGTGCGCAGGCCTCTCACTGTTGTGGCCTCTCCTGTTGCGGAGCACAGGCTCCGGATGTGCAGGCTCAGCGGCCATGGCTCACGGGCCCAGCTGCTCCGCGGCATGTGGGATCTTCCCGGACCGGGGCACAAACCCGTGTCCCCTGCATCGGCAGGTGGCCTCTCAACCACTGCGCCACCAGGGAAGCTCTGGGACACATGTTTTTTGAGAGGAATGGTAGGCAGATAATTCTGTTTAAATTGTTCGGTTTTTGCCTTCCCCCACCCTACCATCTAATGGAATTTTCATAATTTAAGTATGCATATGATGAAACTCTGCTTTTCAAATATTTTAAGACTTTCTGTAGTTATAAAGCACTCTCTCACTCACCTTACCTCAATAGAGTGTCCTTTACATTAATAATGTCTTTAAAATAGTAGAGAAATTAACTTGCACAAATTTGAATACCTGAATAGACTAAATTCTTTCCTTCCAGGACTTGTCCAAGCAAAAGGCACTCTGCTTGCCATTCAAACATCTTTTTTACACCAAAACTGTGATATTTCTCCAGAACCGCTGTAGGAAGCCCCCAATTTGCCAATAGCAGCTTGTCTACTTTATCGTCAGGAAACGTCTGCTTGCATTTCCCTTTTAGGAAAAAAAAGGAAATAGTTAAATTTAGTTCTAACATAAGACTTCAGTAATTTGCTTTCCACTGTGTTTTGGGATTCCTATGTGTTGTAAAGAGGCTATTTAAAGTACATCCTGACATAAAACACATACAATATAAAGATCTGTAAGGAGCACTGGGCACTATTAGGAGTGAATTCCCTACAGGTGATGAGATTTGGCCAGCTAGTAAGTTGTTTCTGTAAATAAAGGTCGAAAAGACCCAGAAACCACTTGAAGACAGTCGCTGAATATGGACTGAAAGCTCTTCCACGTCAATAGAAAGTGACGTGCCGCACCAGGTCCTAGTCACAAACTGAGAAAGGGGAGTAGAAGCCTAGCAGGCCGTGCAAACGCGCGAGCTCCGCGCGGTGAGGACACCTCCCGAAGACTGGCCCGGCTGAGCTGCCTACCTCGCCCGCTGCCCACGGAGTGCCTGGGAGTACCTGCAGCTCTGGCCGGCGGGCGGCCGCGGTCCTTCAGGCTGCGTCTCAGGCCCGGGGGCGGGCTCAGCACCGGCCCCGAGAGGAGCAGGGGGCTGTCACTGCTGTCACCGCCACTTCCCGAAAAGAAGTCTGAGCCTGGTGCTGAACGTCGTCGTTTCCCACTCCAGCGCGTCAGATTCATCGCGAAATATTCTCGGCCATTCAGGGAAAGGCACAGTCCCAGCGTCCTCCCGCTCGGAAGAAACGGAAGTTGGCAACAGGTGCGGCCGCCATCTTCCCGCCACGGCTTTCAAACTCAGGCCTCCCAACCCGCCCCGGAACCATAGAGTTCCCAGTGACGAGAGTAACCTGAGGACCATAGAATCATGGGGAAGGAGGGGCTCTCGCTGGTGTCGTAGACCTCCGGCCTGTAACCTCGGTTGTCGGATAGTGAAAGAGAACCCGACTTGGACCTAGATTAAACGGGGGGAAAAACCAGACTCAGTTTATATAATCTCCAATTATAATCATACTGGCTTAAAGTTTTTCCTTTTCTTTTTGTCCATGTCTGGTTTAAATAGCAAGTTTATGTTAACTTCATAAAATGAACTGCCCATAATAGGTAGAGAAGTAGCTCTATTTAACATATTGTATTTTTAAAACAATTATTACAAATTATATGTGCAAAATATTATACAAGTAAAATTTAGGATTTAGAATGGAGTGCAATTTACTCCTGCTTTACTTTCTGCTTTATAACAAGATATGGGAACATATGTATATGTATAACTGATTTACAGATGGTAGGGCAGAGTTTATTTCTGTACAGAATTTCTACTTTAGCCATCATACGCTGTGAGGAATATGTGATGGAGAGATAGGGACTGCGGCCGATAGACCTCTTAGGTAGTAGAACGCTGCATAGAAGGGGCTCTGGATGTGCCCGAGTGATCATTCGGAGCCAAGAGTTTGTTAATGGATCTGTGCTCTACCTTTGGCAAGGTAGAATCAAACGAGTTCTGGACTTAAACTGATGCCAGTTAATTACCCAGTTGCACAATTCGTTTCACCAAGCAAATCTAGTCAGGGAAAGGCCTGCCCTGAAGGGGTGGTGCTTTTCTACAGCTCTAAAAGTCTCAAAAGGACCAGTCCAATAACAACAACAAAAATTCTCATATTTCCCGGACTTGTAGTCTGGGAAATAGGAGAATCAATTCTCCTGTGAAACCTTCCTTGTTAAAAGAAAAATTTTTTGGACAGTATTCTAAAATTCCACAAGATGGAGACATTACTCCATGAAGGAAACATTTTTCTTAGTTAACCTTTCTTGCAATCATTCACTCAACTAGTTATTGAGCGTCTACTACGTGCTAGGCATTGGGTATATGGCAGGGAAATGGAAGAAATGGCTCCTGCTCTCAAAGTGAAAGAGACTAGAGGAGACAGACATTAAACTAATTAATTAATTGATAATTTTAAATTGTACTATTGCTCAGGCAAAAAAGAATAGAGTGCTATCAAAGATATAAAAGGATCCTAATTTAGATTGTAGTCATGGAAGATCTTTCAGAGATGCAGTGTAGCATAGGGGTCAACAGTGCAGCAACTCTGTAGCCAATCAGTCTTTGTTTGAAGACTTAGTAGCTGTGTGATTTTGCTTAACCCCCTGAGCTTCCTTTTCCTCATCTATATGATGGAGATAATAAGAGTAACAACTATTTGGTTATTATTAGCACTAAGATAGTCATAGGTGTAAAGTGCTTACCACATAATAAGTGCTCTTCAGAGAAAGTGCTATATAAATATTCTAATATTGCTTCTAATATAAATCCAGCACTTCGATGGGAAAAGAATAAACCAAAGAAATCTCTGTCACAAAGTTATTCTATTTTTATTAGGTGAACTATAATCAAGTGAGAAAAATAATTACGAAGAAATTGAAAGGCATGGTTTGTGTCATCCTTCTAAAAAACCTAGAGAATATTTTAAAATTTACAATGTACTTCAAACATTCAACATAAATTTCTAATTTTTAAAAAAAACTCTTACAAAGACCTACTAGAGAATGGACTTGAGGATATGGGGAGGGGGAAGGGTAAGCTGTGACAAAGCAAGAGAGAGGCATGGACATATACACACTACCAAATGTAAAATAGATAGCTAGTGGGAAGCAGCCACATAGCACAGGGAGATCAGCTTGGTGCTTTGTGACCGCCTGGAGGGGTGTGATAGGGAGGGTGGGAGGGAGGGAGATGCAAGAAGGAAGAGATATGGGAACATATGTATAATTGATTTACTTTGTTATAAAGCAGAAACTAACACACCATTGTAAAGCAATTATACCTAATAAAGATGTAAAAAAAACTCTTAGAAAATAGAAAAGAGAAGGTTACTTCTCAAAAATGTTAAACATTTTTTGTGCTAATAGTTACCATAATAATTAAAGCTAATACACCTGAAGTATTTCCCACCTGTCTTTTAACTGTAAGCTTGGATTCCTTGGAATTGTATCTGTGGTAATTCCTTAAGGTCTGCATTAAAGACCTTGAAAATTTTTTTGAATATATTTCTGTCAGCTACCTGGGAGACATATCAGTTCTGGCCCATTTTAAATGTAATCTCTGGGTTGGCATTTTTTAAGATATGGAAGTAGTAATGTTAGACACCAGAGCCAGATTTGGACAGCTTCCACACTCACCATCTCAATGTTCAGAAGAGATATTTCTCTGCTTTACTTTCTGAGGGAGCTGTCGTTTTGGGGTTTTGGCTTTATACAGGGGATTTTAGATCTTACCACCCACCCTGCTAGGAACACCAGATTCCTATCCCCCAGAACACATAATCCATTAAAATCCATACTCTAGACCACCAGGGATCAGCAGACATCACTATGAAAAATTCTGATTCTAATGCTTCACTTCTCTACTTACTCCTTTTATTAAGGAGTCAAATGTCAAATTTTTTGACTGACAAGGAAATCTCTGATTTTACCAGTTTAGTCATGAATTTTAAAGGAAGTATTTTTTATATAACATCCAGAATTTTAAGGAAAGTGTGCTGTTCTAGAAGTGGTTTCTTGTTTGGCCTAATATTGCTAAAGACAGAAGTAAAGGAAACTCAATAACAATTGATGTACCTTCAAAGATGTCATCTGATTATTTTAGTAAGTTCCACAAATAATGAAGAGTGGTTTATCCATTGAAATTGCAGAGGTTATATGAAAAAATGAAATTTACACAAACTAAATTGTGAATTGACTAAAACAGAAACATCTAACCAGACTAAATAAATTCTGTGCTTCTCAGGGATGTAACGTACAACATGATAAATATAATTAACACTGCTGTGTGTTACATATGAAAGTTGTTAAAAGAGTAAATCCTAAGAATTCTCATCACAAGAAAAAACTTTTTTTCTATTTCTCTGTTTGTATCTATATGAGATGATGGATATTTATTAACTTATGGTGATAATCTTTTTATGATGTATGTAAGTCAAATCATTCTGCTGTACACCTTATACAGTATTGTATTTCAATTATATCTCAATAAAACTGGAAGAAAAAAGCAATAAAAAAAACTATGTGCTTCTCACATGAGTGGAAGTGATTGGCAAAAATAGAAACAGCTGGAAAATACACTTGATCAGAAACGTGGGATGCAGGATAGCCTCATCCACCAGAGGGCAGACAGCAGAAGCAAGAAGAACTACAGTCCTGCAGCCTGTGGAACAAAAACCACATTCACAGAAAGATACACAAGATGAAAATGCAGAGGGCTATGCACCAGATGAAGGAACAAGATAAAAACCCAGAAAAACAACTGAATGAAGTGGAGATAGGAAACCTTCCAGAAAAAGAATTCAGAATAATGATAGTGAAGATGATCCAGGACCTCGGAAAAAGAATGGAAACAAAGACCGAGAAGATGTAAGAAATGTTTAACAAAGATCTACAAGAATTAAAGAACAAACAAACAGAGATGAACAACACAATAACTGAAATGAAAAATACACTAGAAGGAATGAATGGCAGAATAACTGAGGCAGAAGAATGGATAAGTGACCTGGAAGACAGAATGGTGGAATTCACTGCCATGAAACAGAATAAAGAAAAAAGAATGAAAAGAATTGAAGACAGCCTCAGAGAGCTCTGGGACGACATTAAATGCAACAACTTTCACATTACAGGGGTCCCAGAAGGAGAAGAGAGATAGAAAGGACCCGAGAAAATATTTGAAGAGATTATAGTCAAAAAGTTCCCTAACATGGGAAAGGAAATAGCCACTCAAGTCCAGGAAGTGCAGAGAGTCCCATATAGGATACACCCAAGGAGAAACACGCTGAGACACATAGTAATCAAATTGGCAAAAATTAAAGACAAACAAAAATTATTGAAAGCAGCAAGGGAAAAATGACAAATAACATACAAGGGAACTCCCATAGGGTTAATAGCTGATTTCTCAGCAGAAACTCTACAAGCCAGCAGGGAGTGGCATGATATACTTAAAGTGATGAAAGGGAAGGACCTACAACCAAGATTACACTACCCGGCAAGGATCTCTTTCAGATCCGATGGAGAAATCAAAAGCCTTACAGACAAGCAAAAGCTAAGAGAATTCAGCACCACCAAACCAGCTCTACAACAAATGCTAAAGGAACTTCTCTAGGTGGGAAACACAAGAGAAGAAAAGGACCTACAAAAACAAACACAAAACAATTAAGAAAATGGTAATAAGGACATACATATTGATAATTACCTTAAATGTGAGTGGATTAAATGCTCCTGCCAAAGGACACAGGCTTGCTGAATGGATACAAAAACAAGACCCATATATATGCTGTCTACAAGAGACCCACTTCAGACCTAGGGACACATACAGACTGAAAGTGAGGGGATGGAAAAAGATATTCATGCAAATGGAAATCAGAAGAAAGCCGGAGTAGCAATACTCATATCAGATAAAATAGACTTTAAAATAAAGAATGTTACAAGAGGGCTTCCCTGGTGGCGCACTGGTTGAGAGTCCGCCTGCCGATTCAGGGGACATGGGTTCATGCCCCAGTCTGGGAAGATCCCACGTGCCATAGAGCGGCTGGGCCCGTGAGCCATGGCCACTGAGCCTGCACATCCGGAGACTGTGCTCCACAACGGGAGAGGCCACAACAGTGAGAGGCCTGCGTACCACAAAAAAAAAAAAAAAAAAAGAATGTTACAAGAGACAAGGAAGGACAATACATGATCAAGGGATCAATCCAAGAAGATGATATAATAATTATAAATATATATGCACCCAACATAGGAGCACCTCAATACATAAGGCAACTGCTAGCAGCTATAAAAGAGGAAATCGACAATAACACTATAATAGTGGGGGCTTTAACACCTCACTTACACCAATGGACAGATCCTACAGACAGAAAATTAATAAGGAAACACAAGCTTTAAATGACACAATACACCAGATTGATTTAATTGATATTTGTAGGACATTCCATCCAAAAACAGCAGAATAAATTTTTATCTCAAATGCACATGGAACAATCTCCAGGCAAGATCACATCTTGGGGCACAAATCAAGCCTCAGTAAATTTAAGAAAACTGAAATCACATCAAGCATCTTTTCTGATCAAAACGCTACGACGGGTTTCCCTGGTGGTGCAGTGGTTGAGAGTCCGCCTGCCGATGCAGGGGACACGGATTCGTGCCCCGGTCCGGGAAGATCCCACATGCCGTGGAGTGGCTGGGCCCGTGAGCCATGGCCGCTGAGCCTGCGCATCCAGAGCCTGTGCTCCGCAACGGGAGAGGCCACAACAGTGAGAGGCCCGCGTACCGCAAAAAAAAAGAAAAAAACCCTATGAGATTAGAAATCAATTACAGGGGAAAAAAACGTAAAAAACACAAACACATGGAGGATAAATGATACTTTCTAAATAATCAAGAGATCACTGAAGAAATCAAAGAGGAAATCAAAAATACCTAGAAACAAATGACAATGAAAACACGACGATCCAAAATTATGGGATGCAGCAAAAGCAGTTCTAAGAGGGAAGTTGATAGCTACACAAACCTACCTCAAGAAAGAAGAAAAATCTCAAATAAACAATGTAACCTTACACCTAAAGGAACGAGAGAAAGAAGAACAAACAAAACCGAAAGTTAGCAGAAGAAAAGAAATCATAAAGATCAGAGCAGAAATAAATGAAATAGAGACAAAGAAAACAATAGCAAAGATCAATAAAACTAAAAGCTGGTTCTTTGAGAAGATAAACAAAGATGATTAGCCAGACTCATCGAGAGAGAGGGAGAGGAATCGAATCAATAAAATTAGAAATGAAAAAGGAGAAGTTACAACAGACACTGCAGAAATACAAAGCATCCTAAGAGGCTACTACAAGCAACTCTATGCCAATAAAATGGACAACCTGGAAGAAATGGACAAATTCTTAGAAAGGTATAACCTTCCAACACTGAAACAGGAAGAAATAGAAACTATGAACACACTAATCACAAGTATTGAAATTGAAACTGTGATTAAAATTCTTCCAATAAACAAAAGTCCAGGACCAGATGACTTCACAGGTGAATTCTACCAAACATTTAGAGAAGAGCTAACACTCATCCTTCTCAAACTCTTCCAAACAATTGCAGAGGAAGGAACACTCCCAAACTCATTCTATGAGGCCACCATCACCCTGATACCAAAACCAGAGAAATATACTACAGAAAAGGAAAATTACAGACCAATATCACTGATGACTATAGATGCAAAAATCCTCAACAAAATACTAGCAAACATAATCCAACAATACATCAAAAGGATCATATACCATGATCAAGTGGGATTTATCCCAGGGATGCAAGGATTCTTCAATATATGCAAATAAATCAATGTGATACACCATATTAAAAAATTGAAGAATAAAAACTATATGATCATCACAATAGATGCAGAAAGAGCTTTTGACAAAATTCAACACCCATTTATGATAAAAACTCTCCAGAAAGTCGGCAAAGAGGGAACATACCTCAACACAATAAAGGCCATAGATGACAAACCCACAGCAAACATCATTCTCAATGGTGAAAAACTGAAAACATTTCCACTAAGATCAGGAACAAGACAAGGATGTCTACTCTCACCACTATTATTCAACATAGTTTTGGAAGTCCTAGCCACGGCAATCAGAGAAGAAATAGAAATAAAAGGAATACAAACTGGAAAAGAAGAAGTAAAACTGTCACTGTTTGCAGATGACATGATACTATACATAGAGAATCCTAAAGATGCCACCAGAAAACTACTAGAGCTAATCAATGAATTTGGTAAAGTTGCAGGATACAAAATTAATGCACAGAAATCTCTTGCATTCCTATACACTAATGATGAAAAATCTGAAAGAGAAATTAAGGAATCACTCCCATTTACCATTGCAACAAAAAGAATAGAACACCTAGGAATAAACCTACCTAGGGAGACAAAAGACCTGTATGCAGAAAACTATAAGACACTGTTGAAAGAAATTAAAGATGATACTCACAGATGGAGAGATATACCATGTTCTTGGATTGGAAGAATCAATATTGTGAAAATGACTATACTACCCAAAGCAATCTACAGATTCAATGCAATCCCTGTCAAATTACCAATGGCATTTTTTACAGAACTAGAACAAAAAACCTTAAAATTTGTATGGAGATACAAAAGACCCTGAATAGCCAAAGCAGTCTTGAGGGGAAAAAACGGAGCTGGAGGAATCAGACTCCCTGGCTTCAGACTATACTACAAAGCTATAGTAATTAAGAGAATATGGTACTGGCACAAAAACAGAAATATAGATCAATGGAACAGGATAGAAAGCCCAGAGATAAACCCACGCACCTATGGTCACTTAATCTATGACAAAGGAGGCACGGATATACAATGGAGAAAAGACAGTCTCTTCAGTAAGTGGTGCTGGGAAAACTGGACAGCTACATGTAAAAGAATGAAATTAGAACACTCCCTAACACCATACACAAAAATAAGCTCAAAATGGATTAAAGACCTAAATGTAAGACCAGACACTATAAAACTCTTGGAGGAAAACACAGGAAGAACACACTTTGACATAAATCACAGCAAGATCTTTTTTGATCCACCTACTAGAGTAATGGGAATAAAAAGAAAAATAAACAAATGGGACCTAATGAAACTTAAAAGCTTTTGCACAGCAAAGGAAACTACAAACAAGACGAAAAGACAACCCTCAGAATGGGAAAAAATATTTGCAAATGAATCAACCGACAAAGGATTAATCTCCAAAATATATAAGCAGCTCATGCAGCTCAATATTAAAAAAACAAACAACCTAATCAAAAAATGGGCAGAAGACCTAAACAGACATTTCTCCGAAGAGGACAAACAGATGGCCAAGAAGCACATGAAAAGCTGCTCAACATCACTAATTATTAGAGAAATGCAAATCAAAACTACAAGGAGGTATTACCTCACACCAGTCAGAATGGGCATCATCAGAAAATCTACAAACAACAAATGCTGGAGAGGGTGTGGAGAAAAGGGAACCCTCTTGCACTGTTAGTGGGAATGTAAATTGATACAGCCACTATGGAGAACAGTATGGAGGTTTCTTAAATACTAAAAATAGAATTACCATATGACCCAGCAATCCCACTACTGGGCATATACCCAGAGAAAACCATAATTCAAAAAGACACATGCACCCCAATATTCATTGCAGCACTCTTTACAATAGCCAGGTCATGGAAGCAACCTAAATGCCCATCGACAGATGAATGGATAAAGAAGATGTGGTACATATATACAATGGAATATTACTCAGCCATAAAAAGGAACGAAATTGGGTCATTTGTAGAGACGTGGATGAATCTAGAGACTGTCATAGAGTGAAGTAAGAGAGAAAGAGAAAAACAAATATCACATATTAACTTATATATGTGGAACCTAGAAACATAGTACAGATTAACCGTTTTGCATGGCAGAAATTGAGACACAGTTGTAGAGAACAAACGTATGGACGCCAAGGGGGGAAAGCAGCGGCGGGTGGGGTTGGCGGTGTGATGAATTGGGAGTTTGAGATTGACATGTATACACTGATGTGTATAAAATGGATGACTTGTAAGAACCTGCTGTATAAAAAAAATAAATTAAATAAAATCCCCCCAAAGAAAAGAAGCCCTTTTAACTCCCATAAGAGCCTGAATTTCCACTACTCCATTTACCCACACTTGAACATGGCTGTTTAATTATGTCTTCCCCCCTAGACATAATCTGCATAAAGTCAGAGATCATGTCTATTATGGTTGACTTTGTATATCCTGCTGATGAGTATTGAAGGTCTCAGGCGTTTGTTCCATAAATCTTTACTACAATCCTTTGAGGGAATTAATTATTGCATCTGGTTGTTCTGTCAGTTATTGAGAGAGAGATGTTGGAGTCTCCAATTATGATTCTGGTTTTGTTTATTTTTCCTTTCAGCTCTATCAGTTTTTGCTTCACATTTGTTGTTTCATATGTACACATTTAGGATTGCTATGTCTTCTTGGTATATTGATCCTTTTATCATTATGTAATGTCCCTCTCTGTCCTTGATAATTTTTTGGCTTTGCTCTGTACTTCATCTGATATTAAGATAGACACTCCAACTTTCTTTTGATTAATGTTTGCATTTTATCTTTTCTATCCTTTTATTTTTAACCAACTTATGTAATTATATTTGAACTTAGTTTATTGTATAAAATATACAGTTGACTCGTTTCCTCCCCACCTACTCTGCCACTCACTGTCTCTAAATTTTCATATTTAGACCATATATATTTAATGTAATTATTGATATTAGGGCTTAGGTTTCTTATTTCATTTTTTGTTTTACGTTTATGTTTGTGTTTTTTTTTAACATCTTTATTGGGGTATAATTGCTTTACAATGGTGTGTTAGTTTCTACTTTATAACAAAGTGAATCAGTTATACATATACATATGTTCCCATATCTCTTCCCTCTTGCGTCTCCCTCCCTCCCACCCTCCCTATCCCACCCCTCCAGGTGGTCACAAAGCACCGAGCTGATATCCCTGTGCTATGTGGCTGCTTCCCACTAGCTATCTATTTTACGTTTGGTAGTGTCTATATGTCCATGCCACTCTCTCACTTCATCCCAGCTTACCCTTCCCCCTCCCCATATCCTCAGGTCCATTCTCTAGTAGGTCTGCATCTTTATTCCCGTCTTGCCCCTAGGTTCTTCATGATCATTTAATTTTTTTTTTAGATTCCATATTTATGTGTTAGCATACGGTATTTATTTTTCTCTTTCTGACTTACTTCACTCTGAATGACAGTCTCTAGGACCATCCACCTCACTACAAATAACTCAGTTTCGTTCCTTTTTATGGCTGAGTAATATTCCATTGTACATATGTGCCGCATCTTCTTTATCCATTCGTCTGCTGATGGACACTTAGGTTGCTTCCATGTCCTGGCTATTGTAAATAGAGCTGCAATGAACATTTTAGTACATGACTCTCTTTGAATTATGGTTTTCTCAGGGTATATGCCCAGTAGTGGGATTGCTGGGTCATATGGTAGTTCTATTTGTAGCTTTTTAAGGAACCTCCATACTGTTCTCCATAGTGGCTGTATCAGTTTACATTCCCACCAACAGTGCAAGAGGGCTCCCTTTTCTCCACACCCTTTCCAGCATTTATTGTTTGTAGATTTTTTCATGATGGCCATTCTGACTGGTGTGAGGTGATACCTCATTGTAGTTTTGATTTGCATTTTTCTGATGATTAATGATGTTGAGCATTCTTTCATGTGTTTGTTGGCAGTCTGTATATCTTCTCTGGAGAAATGTCTATTTTGGTCTTCTGCCCATTTTTGGATTGGGTTTTTTGTTTTTTTTTAATTGAGCTGCATGAGCTGCTTGTAAATTTTGGAGATTAATCCTTTGTCAGTTGTTTCATTTGCAAATATTTTCTCCCATTCTGAGGGTTGTCTTTGGTCTTGTTTATGGTTTCCTTTGCTGTGCAAAAGCTTTGAAGTTTCATTAGGTCCCATTTGTTTATTTTTGTTTTTATTTCCATTTCTCTAGGAGGTGGTTCAAAAAGGATCTTGCTGTGATTTATGTCATAGAGTGTTCTGCCTATGTTTTCCTCTAAGAGTTTGATAGTTTCTGGCCTTACATTTAGGTCTTTAATCCATTTTGAGCTTATTTTTGTGTATGGTGTTAGGGAGTGATCTAATCTCATACTTTTACATGTAGCTGTCCAGTTTTCTCAGCACCACTTATTGAAGAGGCTGTCCTTTCTCCACTGTACATTCCTGCCTCCTTTATCAAAGATAAGGTGACCATATGTGTGTGGGTTTATCTCTGGGCTTTCTATCCTGTTCCATTGATATATCTTTCTGTTTTTGTGCCAGTACCATACTGTCTTGATTACTGTAGCTTTGTAGTATAGTCTGAAGTCTGGGAGCCTGACTCCTCCAGCTCCGTTTTTCGTTCTCAAGATTGCTTTGGCTATTCAGGGTCTTTCGTGTTTCCATACAAATTGTGAAATTTTTTGTTATAGTTCTGTGAAAAATGCCAGTGGTAGTTTCATAGGGATTGCATTGATGAAACTGAGGTGAAGAGTTTAAACTGTTCATGATCACATTCCTAGAAAAGTACAGTTGATAAGCAAAATTTCTACTATTAAACATAAATGATTCAGAGATTACTGAATCTCCACTCCACTTCTAGCCACTTATCTTAACAAACATAGTTCCTACTCATCAAAGTTCCATCTCAGGGTGAAACTCTCTCCTTTTTGAAAAAATAATTGCTGAAGTTTACATTTTTTTACTTATTTCCACTTTTTATTATATAGAAAATATAAACAAAAAAAGAGGGGAGTTCCCTGGTGGTGTAGTGGTTAGGATTTAGTGCTTTCACTGCTGTGGCCCAGGTTCAGTCCCTGGTTGGGGAACTGAGATCTCACAAGCCGCATGGCATGGCCAAAAAACAAAAAAACAAAACCACAACAGAATAGTATAATTTCATGGGTCTATCATTTAATCTTAGCAAGTATACATCTCATTTAGCATAGTGTTTTTGAGGTTCATTCATGTTGTATAAAATGCATCAGTAATCCATTACTTTTATTGCTGAATGGTATTGCATTGTATGAATGCAAAAAGTTGGTGTCTTCATTCAATAAGGAGATTTAGATTGTTACCAACTAGGCAATAATGAACAATGCTGCTATGAATAGTTGGGTATACATCTTTGCATAGATAAATGTTCTTATTCCCTTGGGTAGATTCCTAGGAAGAAATTGCCAGATGGTTTTTCAAAGTGGCTATATCATTTAACAGTTCCACCTATAATTTCCAATTGCTGTATGAAAGTTCCAATTTCTCCACACTCTTCCGCATCTTCATTTATATATCTTCTTTGGTGAAAAGCTTACTCAAATCTATTAATTAGGTTTAAAGGATTTTTAATTGGAATATATGTCTTCTTATTTTTGAGATACAAGAGTTTATTATATATTCCAGATGCAAATCCTTTCAGATATATGATGTTTTCCTTCTGCCTGAAGGATGATCTTTAACATATCCTATAGTACAAGTCTGCTGGTAATGGATTATTTCAACTTTTGTATGTCTAAAAGCATCTTTTCACAGATGACTTTTCGCAGAATGGTCTGACGAACCTTCCAGTGTATACCTGTTGATGTCTGGGGGGTTCTCATCTTCTTAAGCCCTGATGATTCCTTGCTGTCTTCCTTCTGCATCTTTGTGCACAGATAAGTGGGAAGCCACAGACAATCAGCAGCTTCAAGATCCATTTGATAAACACAAGAAAGGAAGTGTCAGAACAGTCTGGTTCTTACACCAAGATATAGGCATAAATCTTTGAGGCAAAAAATTGTTATAACCTTACTAAAAGGGATAATATTACAAATAAACACAAAAGCAAGCTGATAATAATTTAAGAGTATGTAAAAAGGTAAATACATACACAAAGATTAGTCTTTTCCTTTTTTATCACCTGTGAGCTTTTTATTTAATTTACTTTCATATGTTGTGTTTAATACACAAATAGATAATAAATTTAAAGCCTTTACCTTTATTTTTAATACATAATTAAATCAGACATTGTATATATCACATAGGATTTAACATCTTAACTTGTAACATTTCTGCTAAACAGACAATATACAATCCAATGAGATAGTTACATTCTTTTTAATTTAATTTTTATTTTATTTTGGCCTCACTGTGCCGCATGCAGGATCTTAGTTCCCCGACCAGAGATTGAACCTGCGCTGTGCCACCTACAGTGGAAGCGTGGAGTCTCAACCACTGGACCACAAGGGAAGTCCCAACATTCTTTTGTTCATATCAAGACTTTGAAATCCAGTGAAAAATTTACACTTACCAACATATCTCAATGTAAATGCTAAATTTTCATCAGAAATACTTACTCTGCATTTAGAGCTCATAAAATTTACAGTTGAAAGAGTAGATTCACATATGCAAGTTGTTCTAAGCATATTAAAAAGCTTCCCAATAACTGGATTGAAAACCAGTGTTTAAAGTTAAATTAATTAAAATTCAATAAAATTAAAAATTCAGTACTTGGTGGAACTAGCCACATTTTTGTGTTTGATAGCCATGTTGGGTAGTGGCTACTATACTATACAAAAGAGCTCTAGAGAGTAATTGGGTGGCTGGGGAACAAGGATGGTTTCAAATTTGTACTATTTCCATACATGACAACACAAATACATGAATAAAACATTGTCTTGTTTTAAAGCAATATGGTAACTAGTAAGTTGTAGAGATTGCAAATGCACCCTTACAGGATGAATGTGGGGGCAAAAGAGTTATCTTAATATTATATAAGTTTCTTGTAACTTAAAACAAAATTCCTAGTAACAGCATTTCATAAACGTATTCCGAAAGTGCTGTATCACAAGAAACTTATTTCAAAGTAAAGATTATATGCCTGGTAAAACTACACTATTTAATTAAAAGAATAGGATCAGGGGACTTCCCTGGCTATCCAGTGGTTAAGAATCCGTGCTTCCACTGCAGGGGCCAAGGGTTCGACCCCTGGTCAGGGAACTAAGATCCCGAATGCTGCGTGGCATGGCCAAAAAAAGAAAAAAAGAAGAGGATCAGAGTGTTGATGAAGATATGGCTATTTAAAGTAAATGCAAACAGTTTGAATAGAATACTTTTGTAAAATGTGAGTAGAAAAAATCAATAATTATAAATTAATATTTTATATATTTGATTTCAAATATATATGAACTTCAAAAATAAATTAGATACTATAAGTTTAGGAATATGTACATTTAAATATGTGATTATATTAAATATATGTGTAAAAGTTATTTCTGTGTGTGTTCATAAGTAGCATTAGTTTTATAGTTTTGTTGGTAGTGTATATTCTTGTCTGGTTTTAGTGTTGGTGTTAGGAACTTCAAATACAGAAGTGAGGACCAAGTGAAGACTCTTCTTCCTTATACTGAAATGGGCATATAGCAGGAGAATTAGCACAACATTGCCTTGAATTCTATAACTTACTTGTTCTTTTAATGGTTATTAGTCCATTCAGTGTCTGAAGTTCCTTTTCAGCAAATTTTGGTAATTGTATTTTCTTAGAAAATTTCCTTTTTCTCTCCATTGCCATTTTTAAAAATATTCCATAATTTTTCAATTGTCTCCACATATTTAGTTGTCTCATTTCTTATGAACCTTTTCTCAGAAGAGCAAAGAATAGAGGTTCAGAAAGCCTGGAGAAGAAAAAACCCATTTTCTAGATGAGATAGACTAGGTTCCTGAATAAATAAATGAGAAAAGGAAACCCATTTTGAAGAGTGTGTTATATATTCAGGCACAGGGACATGAGGTTTCTTCCCAGTTTCTAAAAGAAACGAAATATGGAAAAGAAGACAAGGGAAACCACTGTCCACTGTCCTAAGGTTAGGCAGGGTAGACAGACTGGGTACAGAGAAAATTGAAGAGGTAACATTTCCTAGCAGGGACAAACTAAATTTCAGAAAACGGAGGACAGAGTGCTGCTACACAGGGCTCAGCCTCCTAGAGTCAAGACCTGGGATCTTTATCTCCTAGATTCCAAGTCTGGTTGGGGGGAAGACATGGGAAATTCACAGTTGTGGTATTTTGGGGATCTGAGTGGGAAGGGGATTGTAACCACCTCCTCTCCATCTCTGCTCTACAGCAAAATGGAAGAAGCCTCATGAATGCACCTCATTCACACACACACACGCACACACACACACAGAATGAAGAGTTGGAGGCTCTGTTTAGCTGCAATATGTTTCCAGATAAAAACCTCCAGAGAGAACTTGCTTTAAAACTCAACCTACCAGCGTCACCAATAAAGGTCTGTCTGATCCTCTGAGGTGTGCTTTGAGCCCCCATCCAAATTACATTCTACCATTCAGCCTGGAAATTCCCTCTGTAACACAATGAAGTAACATTGTTACTTCATTGTAACACAATGAAGTAGTAACACTTCATTTATTGAGTACCTACTGTGTGCTAGTACTGAGCTGGGCACATTGTATATGCTGGCTTTATTATCACCCAGTTTAGAGGATGTGGAAAAGTGAGTTTCGGGAGCCAAGTGACTGGGTCATGGAGATAATACATAGTATAACTGGAATTAGAACTCCAGAGGTACAAAAGAGCTCAAATTAGAGAAATGACTCTCATCCTGACAGACTTCTTACTTAGGAACTTCTCTAGCAAAACCCTGCACTCATTTATTCACAACAGACTAATCTGGTAATCATTTATTACCAACAGACAAGTAACTTCTCCAACAACTGAGTCTGCTAAGACCCCAAATTTTTGTTAGAATATTGTTCACTGAAGAGGCCTTCTAAAATAATCCTTGAAAATCCCTTAGTTCAAATTCTCCACCTCTCCCTACATCCCTGAACTTCCTTCTCTTCTCTAGAGTTCAGGACCCTTTCTCTGAACCCCCAGCACAACCTCTGAGACATACCCTCCTTTTTTTTCTTTCTTTTTCCTCTGGGGCCCAGCCTTGATCCCTCATTGTTCCTATTGACTCCATTCATACCTACCTCTGCTCTCTCAGAACTCAGTATCATAGTGATTTGGAGAGGACATGAGGGTTATAATCTGACTTTTTTCACCCAGGAGAAGCCTCAAACTCCTTCTCCAGTAACAGACCATAATCTCTCTTCCCCCACTCCCAGATTTGGTTCAGGAATCGGCAGTTCAAAAAGAGGAAGCAGCAGTGGCAACAAGAGCAGCAATCACTGAAGCCACCGAACCAGGTCCTTCCAGCCAAGAATGTGCCCACAGCATCAACCAGTCCTCATTCTTTTCTCCCTGCAGTTTCAGATTCTTATAGCTCCCACTCACCTCAGCCCTTAGACCCTTTCCATTGGGCAAGGGACTCTATAATCACTGAGATTGCTACAAGTGATGTCCAAATGCAAGATCCTCAGTTGGAGAGGCTAGTGGCCTCAGTTCCTGCTTTGTACTCTGATGCCTATGACATAGCACAAATCATGGAACTGTACAGTTTTCCTGATGAAGATGAGATAGCCAGTTCTTCTTTCCATTCTCTGTATCATTATCTCTCACCGACAAAGCCCAGTTAGAATAGAGTTCCTTTCTTAGCCTCTTTGCTGATCCAGCTGTAGGTTTATCTCCTGGGCAAACCTGCTTCAGTATGACAAGCTGGAGCTTTGCAGCCTACAGTCTAAGAAACAGCCTGGAATTCCAGAACCCCTTCAGTATGGCACACTTTGGAGGTTGCTGATCAAAGTACTAATAAATATCAGACAGTATTGAAAAAGGATCTTCTTGCATCTTGTACATGCTCTTTCCTTTGCCTGCTTTTAACCCAAATATCTGGCTCAGTGTTACTTGGATTTCCATGGAAATGTTGTAAAAACTAGGAACTTCCCGCAAGTATAGCCCAGTACTACACAATCAGCCCCACAAGTCTCCCTGGAGAGGACTTCCTAGTCCCTTTGATGGCCAATGAGACTGCAAAATTCCCTCTTCCCAAGACTATCTTTGACTTTTTAAAAGGTCAGTAGCATTTAGGGGTCATCCACTTTTAATGTCAGCAGGTTTATAAACTTACATTTTCAACAGATTTTTAGAATGACAGTTAAGCTAATTTTCCAGCTATATGATTAATGAACAAAATTAATGGCACTTCTCAAAAGCAATAATAAACACATAACAAGATAAGTACCTCTCAGTGAAAAACATAAAGTATCTAGGAATTAACTAAGAAAATTAAGACCTCTGTACAGAAAAGTTTAAAACTTAATAATGGACATTGGAAATGTTCGAATAAAAGACATTTGAAGCCATAAAATAATCAATTTAACAGCGTTAAAATCATATAAAGCATGTTCTCCAAACACAATGGAATGAAAATAGAAATCAATAGTAGAAGAAAATTCACAAATATATGGATATTAAAAAGCATACTCCTAAATAACCAATAAAGAAGAAATCAGAAGGAAAATTAGGAAATATGTGAAGATGAATGAAAACAAAAACACAATATACCAAAACTTATGGGATGAGGCTAATATCAGTGCTTAGAAAGAAATCTATAGCTGAAAAAGCCTATATTTAAAGAATAAGCTCTCAAATCAACCGTTTTTTTTAAATAGGAGGGAAGCTGGCATAGTTATATTAATATCTATCAAATTAAACTTTAAGGCAAAACATTTTGTTGGAAGTAAAAGTATATTAGACAAGAATAAAGGGAACATTTAACCTGAAAGATATAATAATTCTGAATTTGTATATATTTAACATATTCCCAAAATATATGAAGTAAAAATTAACAAAACTCTTGGGGAAACTTAACAAATACTTAATCATAATAGATGATTTTATCCATAGGTCAAATGAATAAAAATTTTGTATGGGTAGAGATTTTAACTGTACAGTTAATAGGCTTGATTTAATGAAAGTATGTAGATTTCTACATTCAGTTGGTAGAGAATACACATTCTTTTCAAGTACCTAATGACTACATATTAGACCACGAAGCAAATCTTAACAAACTCAATAACATACAAACAGCATTCTTTGATCATAAGGCAATTTAATTAGAAGAAACTCCAACCTCTCTCTCAATTTAGAAAGTAAAAAGGACATTTCTAAGTGATTAATCAAGCATAGGAGAAATTAGGTGAATAATCTCGTAGCATACGTTATATAATAACAATAACTGTATCAGCATTCACTGGGGGAAAGTAATAGAGATAGTAGCAGTAGCAGGTTTGAATGTCTTGTTACCCATCACATTCTGGGTCATCACAGAGGGATCTTGAAGGGCAAGACTGCAGACCTAGGGTAGAGACATTGGCCCTTAGGTTGTGAGGTTTTTTGCTTACTGTTTTTTTTTTAATTATGTTTTATTTTTTTAATAGTCTTTATTTTTAGAGCAGTTTTCATTTCACAGCAAAATGAGCAGAAGGTATGGAGATTTCCCATATAGCCCCTGCTCCCACATACACACAGCCTTCCCCACTATCAACAACCCACACCAGAATGGTCCATTTGTTATGACTGATGAACC